>NW_027192665.1:900260-1200346 GCF_949987515.2 Delphinus delphis | reverse complement strand
TTCCTTTGCAAGCTTGCTTGGTTGGCCAAAAAGCGCGTATGCGTTTTTTACTGAATATATTCAGGAAAAAACGCATACGCCCTTTTTGGCCAAGTGCATCATTGTGGACGTTCTGCCTCTTTTCCTATGCTTTCAATGCAATTCCAGTCTACCTCCTGAAATCGGTTTCCTGCAATTCTGCCCCGCTTTCAAGTCCTCTTGGCAGCCTTACTTCAGTCTATTTTTGGACGATAGCTGTCATTTATAACTCTGCAGGTTTGTGAATTCCAGTGCCCCTGAGCTCCTTTCTTCAACTCGCTTTCTTGTGAGCTGGCCGCAACACCGCAGGATGGCTTCAGGCCCTAATCTGGTTCTGGCATGGCACACTGAGCCTTTGGTTATTTCCTCTTCCTGGTGGGAAATGAGAGTTAAATTTGCCCGTCCAGACACCTCCAGCTAGCCTCTCATTGGTTCTCGCTATTCCTGTTCATCTTCCGCAGAAATTGCAAACTGGGCCAAACAGGAGGTTAAAGGGACTGACTCTCCAAGTGGGGAGAGTGTTAGTAAAGCGTCTGGAATGTTGCACCCGAGTACCAGGGGAGGAAAACTGAGACATATTTGAACACGTCTCCCGTTCACATGGTTGATCATACTTGGGTTCCATATGCATGTTTTACCTGAAGGAAGAATACCTAAAACCTGGGTAGTTGAAACCCGTGGAATGGGTACCATGCAATATGACTTCAAAGGGTCTTCATTTGCTCACCGAACCTCTCCAATCCTATCACTGCTGCGTTTATGCCCCTGTACACATGCTTGATTCTCTTTCGGAGACATAGCAATCCATAGGTTTTAAGATACTTACTAGTCAGGTACATTCTTAGGCGTTTAATATGCGGTGTTGAGTCCATTTCGTTGAGCAAGGAGTAGCTCTTGTCTATTCCATATTTGGCTTAAGGAACTTTATCTGTGCTCATTTCAATCTCTGGTTTTATGCAGCACCCCAACTCACCTTTCCCCTTAAGCAAGCATAAGTTGGTTTTCTAAATATGAGACCCTGTTCTGTTCTGTAATTCAGTTCCTGTGTAGCCAAGTTTACATTCCGTGTATTACTGATATCTTATGATGTTTCTTTTTCTGTGTGACTTATTTCAGTTAGAATCATCATACCTGAATCCACTCATTGTGCTGCTAAGGGCCTGATGACACAGATTTCATTGCTGAGTGATATTGCTTTGTAAGTAAATACCACAACTTCTTTATCCATTTTTCACTTTCTGCGATGTTGAACTTGTACTGTAAACGAGGTTCTTGTAAACAGAGCCGTTCCAAACTTTGGGGTGGCTGTGTCTTTTTGATTTTGAATTCCCTAAGCTATAGGACCATAAGTGGAAGTGCCCTAGGTTCTGTTGCTTTGTTTTTTAGATGTTTCAGGAAACACCATACACTTCTCCCGAGTGGTTGTTGGCAATTTACATCCCGCCCATCAGCATAACAAGGCTCCCAGTTCTCCATGGCCTGTCCTGCCTTTCTGGATTTTACACTTTTTTCAGATGGCCCTTTTGACCGGGGGGAAGTAAGACTTCATTGTAGTGCAGATTTCCTTTGCAAGCTTGCTTGGTTGGCCAAAAAGGGCGTATGCGTTTTTTCCTGAATATATTCAGGAAAAAACGCATACGCCCTTTTTGTCCAAGTGCATCATTGTGGACGTTCTGCCTCTTTTCCTATGCTTTCAATGCAATTCCAGTCTACCTCCTGAAATCGGTTTCCTGCAATTCTGCCCCGCTTTCAAGTCCTCTTGGCAGCCTTACTTCAGTCTATTTTTGGACGATAGCTGTCATTTATAACTCTGCAGGTTTGTGAATTACAGTGCCCCTGAGCTCCTTTCTTCAACTCGCTTTCTTATGAGCTGGCCGCAACACCGCAGGATGGCTTCAGGCCCTAATCTGGCTCCGGTACGGCACGTTGAGCCTTTGTTTATATCCTCTTCCTGGTGGGAAATGAGAGTTAAATTTGCCCGTCCAGACACCTCCAGCTAGCCTCTCATTGGTTCTCGCTATTCCTGTTCATCTTCCGCAGAAATTGCAAACTGGGCCAAACAGGAGGTTAAAGGCGCTGACTCTCCAAGTGGGGAGAGTGTTAGTAAAGCGTCTGGAATGTTGCACCCGAGTACCAGGGGAGGAAAACTGAGATATATTTGAACACGTCTCCCGTTCACATGGTTGATCATACTCTGGGTTCCACATGCATGTTTTAGCTGAAGGAAGAATACCTTAAACCTGGAGAGTTGAGACCCGTGTAATGGGTACCATGCAATATGATTTCAAAGGGTCTTCATTTGCTCACCGAACCTCTCCAATCCTATCACTGCTGCGTTTATGCCCCTGTACACATTCTTGATTCTCTTTTGGAGACATAGCGATCCATAGGTTTTACGATACTTACAAGTCAGGTACATTCTTAGGCGTTTAATATGCGGTGTTGACTCCATTTCGTTGAGCAAGGAGTAGCTCTTGTCTATTCCATATTTGACTTAAGGAACTTTATCTGTGCTCATTTCAATCTCTGGTTTTATGCAGCACCCCAACTCACCTTTACCCTTAAGCAAGCATAAGTTGGTTTTCTAAATTTGAGACCCTGTTCTGTTCTGTAATTCAGTTCCTGTGTAGCCAAGTTTACATTCCGTGTATTACTGATATCTTATGATGTTTCTTTTTCTGTGTGACTTATTTCAGTTAGAATCATCATACGTGAATCCACTCATTGTTCTGCTAAGGGCCTGATGACACAGATTTCATTGCTGAGTGATATTGCTTTGTAAGTAAATACCACAACTTCTTTATCCATTTTTCACTTTCTGCGATGTTGAACTTGTACTGTAAACGAGGTTCTTGTAAACAGAGCCGTTCCAAACTTTGGGGTGGCTGTGTCTTTTTGATTTTAATTTCCCTAATCTATAGGACCATAAGTGGAAGTGCCCTAGGTTCTGTTGCTTTGTTTTTTAGATGTTTCAGGAAACACCATACACTTCTCCCGAGTGGTTGTTGGCAATTTACATCCCGCCCATCAGCATAACAAGGCTCCCAGTTCTCCATGGCCTGTCCTGCCTTTCTGGATTTTACACTTTTTTCAGATGGCCCTTTTGACCGGGGGGAAGTGAGACTTCATTGTAGTGCAGATTTCCTTTGCAAGCTTGCTTGGTTGGCCAAAAAGGGCGTATGCGTTTTTTCCTGAATATATTCAGGAAAAAACGCATACGCCCTTTTTGGCCAAGTGCATCATTGTGGACGTTCTGCCTCTTTTCCTATGCTTTCAATGCAATTCCAGTCTACCTCCTGAAATCGGTTTCCTGCAATTCTGCCCCGCTTTCAAGTCCTCTTGGCAGCCTTACTTCAGTCTATTTTTGGACGATAGCTGTCATTTATAACTCTGCAGGTTTGTGAATTACAGTGCCCCTGCGCTCCTTTCTTCAACTCGGTTTCTTTGGAGCTGGCCGCAACACCGCAGGATGGCTTCAGGCCCTAATCTGCTTCTGGTACGGCACGCTGAGCCTTTGGTTAATTCCTCTTCCTGGTGGGAAATGAGAGTTAAATTTGCCCGTCCAGACACCTCCAGCTAGCCTCTCATTGGTTCTCGCTATTCCTGTTCATCTTCCGCAGAAATTGCAAACTGGGCCAAACAGGAGGTTAAAGGGACTGACTCTCCAAGTGGGGAGAGTGTTAGTAAAGCGTCTGGAATGTTGCACCCGAGTACCAGGGGAGGAAAACTGAGACATATTTGAACACGTCTCCCAATCACATGGTTGATCATACTCTAGGTTCCACATGCATGTTATAGCTGAAGGAAGAATACCTTAAACCTGGGTAGTTGAAACCCGTGGAATGGGTACCATGCAATATGACTTCAAAGGGTCTTCATTTGCTCACCGAACCTCTCCAATCCTATCACTGCTGCGTTTATGCCCCTGTACACATGCTTGATTCTCTTTCGGAGACATAGCAATCCATAGGTTTTAAGATACTTACTAGTCAGGCACATTCTTAGGCGTTTAATATGGGGTGTTGAGTCCATTTCGTTGAGCAAGGAGTAGCTCTTGTCTATTCCATATTTGGCTAAAGGAACTTTATCTGTGCTCATTTCAATCTATGGTTTTATGCAGCACCCCAACTCTCCTTTACCCTTAAGCAAGAATAAGTTGGTTTTCTAAATTTGAGACCCTGTTCTTTTCTGTAATTCAGTTCCTACGTAGCCAAGTTTACATTCCGTGTATTACTGATATCTTATGATGTTTCTTTTTCTGTGTGACTTATTTCAGTTAGAATCATCATACCTGAATCCACTCATTGTGCTGCTAAGGGCCTGATGACACAGATTTCATTGCTGAGTGATATTGCTTTGTAAGTAAATACCACAAATTCTTTATCCATTTTTCACTTTCTGCGATGTTGAATTTGTACTGTAAACGAGGTTCTTGTAAACAGAGGCGTCCCAAACTTTGGGGTGGCTGTGTCTTTTAGATTTTAATTTCCCTAAGCTATAGGACCATAAGTGGAAGTGCCCTAGGTTCTGTTGCTTTGTTTTTTAGATGTTTCAGGAAACACCATACACTTCTCCCGAGTGGTTGTTGGCAATTTACATCCCGCCCATCAGCATAACAGGGCTCCCAGTTCTCCATGGCCTGTCCTGCCTTTCTGGATTTTACACTTTTTTCAGATGGCCCTTTTGACCGGGGGGAAGTGAGACTTCATTGTAGTGCAGATTTCCTTTGCAAGCTTGCTTGGTTGGCCAAAAAGCGCGTATGCGTTTTTTACTGAATATATTCAGGAAAAAACGCATACGCCCTTTTTGGCCAAGTGCATCATTGTGGACGTTCTGCCTCTTTTCCTATGCTTTCAATGCAATTCCAGTCTACCTCCTGAAATCGGTTTCCTGCAATTCTGCCCCGCTTTCAAGTCCTCTTGGCAGCCTTACTTCAGTCTATTTTTGGACGATAGCTGTCATTTATAACTCTGCAGGTTTGTGAATTCCAGTGCCGCTGAGCTCCTTTCTTCAACTCGCTTTCTTGTGAGCTGGCCGCAACACCGCAGGATGGCTTCAGGCCCTAATCTGGTTCTGGCATGGCACACTGAGCCTTTGGTTATTTCCTCTTCCTGGTGGGAAATGAGAGTTAAATTTGCCCGTCCAGACACCTCCAGCTAGCCTCTCATTGGTTCTCGCTATTCCTGTTCATCTTCCGCAGAAATTGCAAACTGGGCCAAACAGGAGGTTAAAGGGACTGACTCTCCAAGTGGGGAGAGTGTTAGTAAAGCGTCTGGAATGTTGCACCCGAGTACCAGGGGAGGAAAACTGAGACATATTTGAACACGTCTCCCGTTCACATGGTTGATCATACTTGGGTTCCATATGCATGTTTTACCTGAAGGAAGAATACCTAAAACCTGGGTAGTTGAAACCCGTGGAATGGGTACCATGCAATATGACTTCAAAGGGTCTTCATTTGCTCACCGAACCTCTCCAATCCTATCACTGCTGCGTTTATGCCCCTGTACACATGCTTGATTCTCTTTCGGAGACATAGCAATCCATAGGTTTTAAGATACTTACTAGTCAGGTACATTCTTAGGCGTTTAATATGCGGTGTTGAGTCCATTTCGTTGAGCAAGGAGTAGCTCTTGTCTATTCCATATTTGGCTTAAGGAACTTTATCTGTGCTCATTTCAATCTCTGGTTTTATGCAGCACCCCAACTCACCTTTCCCCTTAAGCAAGCATAAGTTGGTTTTCTAAATATGAGACCCTGTTCTGTTCTGTAATTCAGTTCCTGTGTAGCCAAGTTTACATTCCGTGTATTACTGATATCTTATGATGTTTCTTTTTCTGTGTGACTTATTTCAGTTAGAATCATCATACCTGAATCCACTCATTGTGCTGCTAAGGGCCTGATGACACAGATTTCATTGCTGAGTGATATTGCTTTGTAAGTAAATACCACAACTTCTTTATCCATTTTTCACTTTCTGCGATGTTGAACTTGTACTGTAAACGAGGTTCTTGTAAACAGAGCCGTTCCAAACTTTGGGGTGGCTGTGTCTTTTTGATTTTGAATTCCCTAAGCTATAGGACCATAAGTGGAAGTGCCCTAGGTTCTGTTGCTTTGTTTTTTAGATGTTTCAGGAAACACCATACACTTCTCCCGAGTGGTTGTTGGCAATTTACATCCCGCCCATCAGCATAACAAGGCTCCCAGTTCTCCATGGCCTGTCCTGCCTTTCTGGATTTTACACTTTTTTCAGATGGCCCTTTTGACCGGGGGGGAAGTAAGACTTCATTGTAGTGCAGATTTCCTTTGCAAGCTTGCTTGGTTGGCCAAAAAGGGCGTATGCGTTTTTTCCTGAATATATTCAGGAAAAAACGCATACGCCCTTTTTGTCCAAGTGCATCATTGTGGACGTTCTGCCTCTTTTCCTATGCTTTCAATGCAATTCCAGTCTACCTCCTGAAATCGGTTTCCTGCAATTCTGCCCCGCTTTCAAGTCCTCTTGGCAGCCTTACTTCAGTCTATTTTTGGACGATAGCTGTCATTTATAACTCTGCAGGTTTGTGAATTACAGTGCCCCTGAGCTCCTTTCTTCAACTCGCTTTCTTATGAGCTGGCCGCAACACCGCAGGATGGCTTCAGGCCCTAATCTGGCTCCGGTACGGCACGTTGAGCCTTTGTTTATATCCTCTTCCTGGTGGGAAATGAGAGTTAAATTTGCCCGTCCAGACACCTCCAGCTAGCCTCTCATTGGTTCTCGCTATTCCTGTTCATCTTCCGCAGAAATTGCAAACTGGGCCAAACAGGAGGTTAAAGGCGCTGACTCTCCAAGTGGGGAGAGTGTTAGTAAAGCGTCTGGAATGTTGCACCCGAGTACCAGGGGAGGAAAACTGAGATATATTTGAACACGTCTCCCGTTCACATGGTTGATCATACTCTGGGTTCCACATGCATGTTTTAGCTGAAGGAAGAATACCTTAAACCTGGAGAGTTGAGACCCGTGTAATGGGTACCATGCAATATGATTTCAAAGGGTCTTCATTTGCTCACCGAACCTCTCCAATCCTATCACTGCTGCGTTTATGCCCCTGTACACATTCTTGATTCTCTTTTGGAGACATAGCGATCCATAGGTTTTACGATACTTACAAGTCAGGTACATTCTTAGGCGTTTAATATGCGGTGTTGACTCCATTTCGTTGAGCAAGGAGTAGCTCTTGTCTATTCCATATTTGACTTAAGGAACTTTATCTGTGCTCATTTCAATCTCTGGTTTTATGCAGCACCCCAACTCACCTTTACCCTTAAGCAAGCATAAGTTGGTTTTCTAAATTTGAGACCCTGTTCTGTTCTGTAATTCAGTTCCTGTGTAGCCAAGTTTACATTCCGTGTATTACTGATATCTTATGATGTTTCTTTTTCTGTGTGACTTATTTCAGTTAGAATCATCATACGTGAATCCACTCATTGTTCTGCTAAGGGCCTGATGACACAGATTTCATTGCTGAGTGATATTGCTTTGTAAGTAAATACCACAACTTCTTTATCCATTTTTCACTTTCTGCGATGTTGAACTTGTACTGTAAACGAGGTTCTTGTAAACAGAGCCGTTCCAAACTTTGGGGTGGCTGTGTCTTTTTGATTTTAATTTCCCTAATCTATAGGACCATAAGTGGAAGTGCCCTAGGTTCTGTTGCTTTGTTTTTTAGATGTTTCAGGAAACACCATACACTTCTCCCGAGTGGTTGTTGGCAATTTACATCCCGCCCATCAGCATAACAAGGCTCCCAGTTCTCCATGGCCTGTCCTGCCTTTCTGGATTTTACACTTTTTTCAGATGGCCCTTTTGACCGGGGGGAAGTGAGACTTCATTGTAGTGCAGATTTCCTTTGCAAGCTTGCTTGGTTGGCCAAAAAGGGCGTATGCGTTTTTTCCTGAATATATTCAGGAAAAAACGCATACGCCCTTTTTGGCCAAGTGCATCATTGTGGACGTTCTGCCTCTTTTCCTATGCTTTCAATGCAATTCCAGTCTACCTCCTGAAATCGGTTTCCTGCAATTCTGCCCCGCTTTCAAGTCCTCTTGGCAGCCTTACTTCAGTCTATTTTTGGACGATAGCTGTCATTTATAACTCTGCAGGTTTGTGAATTACAGTGCCCCTGCGCTCCTTTCTTCAACTCGGTTTCTTTGGAGCTGGCCGCAACACCGCAGGATGGCTTCAGGCCCTAATCTGCTTCTGGTACGGCACGCTGAGCCTTTGGTTAATTCCTCTTCCTGGTGGGAAATGAGAGTTAAATTTGCCCGTCCAGACACCTCCAGCTAGCCTCTCATTGGTTCTCGCTATTCCTGTTCATCTTCCGCAGAAATTGCAAACTGGGCCAAACAGGAGGTTAAAGGGACTGACTCTCCAAGTGGGGAGAGTGTTAGTAAAGCGTCTGGAATGTTGCACCCGAGTACCAGGGGAGGAAAACTGAGACATATTTGAACACGTCTCCCAATCACATGGTTGATCATACTCTAGGTTCCACATGCATGTTATAGCTGAAGGAAGAATACCTTAAACCTGGGTAGTTGAAACCTGTGGAATGGGTACCATGCAATATGACTTCAAAGGGTCTTCATTTGCTCACCGAACCTCTCCAATCCTATCACTGCTGCGTTTATGCCCCTGTACACATGCTTGATTCTCTTTCGGAGACATAGCAATCCATAGGTTTTAAGATACTTACTAGTCAGGTACATTCTTAGGCGTTTAATATGGGGTGTTGAGTCCATTTCGTTGAGCAAGGAGTAGCTCTTGTCTATTCCATATTTGGCTTAAGGAACTTTATCTGTGCTCATTTCAATCTCTGGTTTTATGCAGCACCCCAACTCACCTTTACCCTTAAGCAAGAATAAGTTGGTTTTCTAAATTTGAGACCCTGTTCTGTTCTGTAATTCAGTTCCTGTGTAGCCAAGTTTACATTCCGTGTATTACTGATATCTTATGATGTTTCTTTTTCTGTGTGACTTATTTCAGTTAGAATCATCATACCTGAATCCACTCATTGTGCTGCTAAGGGCCTGATGACACAGATTTCATTGCTGAGTGATATTGCTTTGTAAGTAAATACCACAACTTCTTTATCCATTTTTCACTTTCTGCGATGTTGAACTTGTACTGTAAACGAGGTTCTTGTAAACAGAGCCGTTCCAAACTTTGGGGTGGCTGTGTCTTTTTGATTTTAATTTCCCTAAGCTATAGGACCATAAGTGGAAGTGCCCTAGGTTCTGTTGCTTTGTTTTTTCGATGTTTCAGGAAACACCATACACTTCTCCCGAGTGCTTGTTGGCAATTTACATCCCGCCCATCAGCATAACAAGGCTCCCAGTTCTCCATGGCCTGTCCTGCCTTTCTGGATTTTACACTTTTTTCAGATGGCCCTTTTGACCGGGGGGAAGTGAGACTTCATTGTAGTGCAGATTTCCTTTGCAAGCTTGCTTGGTTGGCCAAAAAGGGCGTATGCGTTTTTTCCTGAATATATTCAGGAAAAAACGCATACGCCCTTTTTGTCCAAGTGCATCATTGTGGACGTTCTGCCTCTTTTCCTATGCTTTCAATGCAATTCCAGTCTACCTCCTGAAATCGGTTTCCTGCAATTCTGCCCCGCTTTCAACTCCTCTTGGCAGCCTTACTTCAGTATATTTTTGGACGATAGCTGTCATTTATAACTCTGCAGGTTTGTGAATTCCAGTGCCCCTGAGCTCCTTTCTTCAACTCGCTTTCTTTTGAGCTGGCCGCAACACCGCAGGATGGCTTCAGGCCCTAATCTGGTTCCGGTACGGCACGCTGAGCCTTTGGTTATTTCCTCTTCCTGTTGGGAAATGAGAGTTAAATTTGCCCGTCCAGACACCTCCAGCTAGTCTCTCATTGGTTCTCGCTATTCCTGTTCATCTTCCGCAGAAATTGCAAACTGTGCCAAACAGGAGGTTAAAGGCGCTGACTCTCCAAGTGGGGAGAGTGTTAGTAAAGCGTCTGGAATGTTGCACCCGAGTACCAGGGGAGGAAAACTGAGACATATTTGAACACGTCTCCCGATCACATGGTTGATCATACTCTGGGTTCCACATGCATGTTTTAGCTGAAGGAAGAATACCTAAAACCTGGGTAGTTGAAACCCGTGGAATGGGTACCATGCAATATGACTTCAAAGGGTCTTCATTTGCTCACCGAACCTCTCCAATCCTATCACTGCTGCGTTTGTGCCCCTGTACACATGCTTGATTCTCTTTTGGAGACATAGCAATCCATAGGTTTTACGATACTTACTAGTCAGGTACATTCTTAGGCGTTTAATATGGGGTGTTGAGTCCATTTCGTTGAGCAAGGAGTAGCTCTTGTCTATTCCATATTTGGCTTAAGGAACTTTATCTGTGCTCATTTCAATCTCTGGTTTTATGCAGCACCCCAACTCACCTTTCCCCTTAAGCAAGCATAAGTTGGTTTTCTAAATTTGAGAACCTGTTCTGTTTTGGAATTCAGTTCCTGTGTAGCCAAGTTTACATTCCGTGTATTAGTGATATCTTATGATGTTTCTTTTTCTGTGTGACTTATTTCAGTTAGAACCATCGTACCTGAATCTACTCATTATGCTGCTACGGGCCTGATGACATAGATTTCATTGCTGAGTTATACTGCATTGTACGTAAGTACCACAAGTTCTTTATCCATTTTTCACTTTCTGCGATGTTGAACTTGTACTGTAAACGAGGTTCTTGTAAACAGAGCCGTTCCAAACTTTGGGGTGGCTGTGTCTTTTTGATTTTAATTTCCCTAAGCTATAGGACCATAAGTGGAAGTGCCCTAGGCTCTGTTGCTTTGTTTTTTAGATGTTTCAGGAAATACCATACACTTCTCCGGAGTGTCTGTTGGCAATTTACATCCCGCCCATCAGCATAACAAGGCTCCCAGTTCTCAATGGCCTGTTGCCTTTCTGGATTTTACACTTTTTTCAGATGGCCCTTTTGACCGGGGGGAAGTGAGACTTCATTGTAGTGCAGATTTCCTTTGCAGGCTTGCTTGGTTGGCCAAAAAGTGCGTATGCGTTTTTTCCTGATTATATTCAGGAAAAATCGCATACGCCCTTTTTGGCCAAGTGCATCATTGTGGACGTTCTGCCTCTTTTCCTATGCTTTCAATGCAATTCCAGTCTACCTCCTGAAATCGGTTTCCTGCAATTCTGCCCCACTTTCAAGTCCTCTTGGCAGCCTTACTTCAGTCTATTTTTGGACGATAGCTGTCATTTATAACTCTGCAGGTTTGTGAATTACAGTGCCCCTGAGCTCCTTTCTTCAACTCGCTTTCTTGTGACCTGGCCGCAACACCGCAGGATGGCTTCAGGCCCTAATCTGGTTCCGGCCCGGCATGCTGAGCCTTTGGTTAATTCCTCTTCCTGGTGGGAAATGAGAGTTAAATTTGCCCGTCCAGACACCTCCAGCTAGCCTCTCATTGGTTCTCGCTATTCCTGTTCATCTTCCGCAAATTGCAAACTGGGCCAAACAGGAGGTTAAAGGGACTGACTCTCCAAGTGGGGAGAGTGTTAGTAAAGCGTCTGGAATGTTGCACCCGAGTACCAGGGGAGGAAAACTGAGACATATTTGAACACGTCTCCCGATCACATGGTTGATCATACTCTAGGTTCCACATGCATGTTTTAGCTGAAGGAAGAATACCTTAAACCTGGGTAGTTGAAACCTGTGGAATGGGTACCATGCAATATGACTTCAAAGGGTCTTCATTTGCTCACCGAACCTCTCCAATCCTAGCACTGCTGCGTTTATGCCCCTGTACACATGCTTGATTCACTTTCGGAGACATAGCAATCCATAGCTTTTAAGATACTTATTAGTCAGGTACATTCTTAGGCGTTTAATATGGGGTGTTGAGTCCATTTCGTTGAGCAAGGAGTAGCTCTTGTCTATTCCATATTTGGCTTAAGGAACTTTATCTGTGCTCATTTCAATCTCTGGTTTTATGCAGCACCCCAACTCACCTTTACCCTTAAGCAAGAATAAGTTGGTTTTCTAAATTTGAGACCCTGTTCTGTTCTGTAATTCAGTTCCTGTGTAGCCAAGTTTACATTCCGTGTATTACTGATATCTTATGATGTTTCTTTTTCTGTGTGACTTATTTCAGTTAGAATCATCATACCTGAATCCACTCATTGTGCTGCTAAGGGCCTGATGACACAGATTTCATTGCTGAGTGATATTACTTTGTAAGTAAATACCACAACTTCTTTATCCATTTTTCACTTTCTGCGATGTTGAACTTGTACTGTACACGAGGTTCTTATAAACAGAGCTGTTCCAAATTTTGGGGTGGCTGTGTCTTTTTGATTTTAATTTCCCTAAGCTATAGGACCATAAGTGGAAGTGCCCTAGGCTCTGTTGCTTTGTTTTTTAGATGTTTCAGGAAACACCATACACTTCTCCCGAGTGGCTGTTGGCAATTTACATCCCGCCCATCAGCATAACAAGGCTCCCAGTTCTCCATGGCCTGTCCTGCCTTTCTGGATTTTACACATTTTTCAGATGGCCCTTTTGACCGGGGGGAAGTGAGACTTCATTGTAGTGCAGATTTCCTTTGCAAGCTTGCTTGGTTGGCCAAAAAGGGCGTATGCGTTTTTTCCTGAATATATTCAGGGAAAAACGCATACGCCCTTTTTGGCCAAGTGCATCATTGTGGACGTTCTGCCTCTTTTCCTATGCTTTCAATGCAATTCCAGTCTACCTCCTGAAATTGGTTTCCTGCAATTCTGCCCCACTTTCAAGTCCTCTTGGCAGCCTTACTTCAGTCTATTTTTGGACGATAGCTGTCATTTATAACTCTGCAGGTTTGTGAATTACAGTGCCCCTGAGCTCCTTTCTTCAACTCGCTTTCTTGTGACCTGGCCGCAACACCGCAGGATGGCTTCAGGCCCTAATCTGCTTCTGGTACGGCATGCTGAGCCTTTGGTTAATTCCTCTTCCTGGTGGGAAATGAGAGTTAAATTTGCCCGTCCAGACACCTCCAGCTAGCCTCTCATTGGTTCTCGCTATTCCTGTTCATCTTCCGCAAATTGCAAACTGGGCCAAACAGGAGGTTAAAGGGACTGACTCTCCAAGTGGGGAGAGTGTTAGTAAAGCGTCTGGAATGTTGCACCCGAGTACCAGGGGAGGAAAACTGAGACATATTTGAACACGTCTCCCGATCACATGGTTGATCATACTCTAGGTTCCACATGCATGTTTTAGCTGAAGGAAGAATACCTTAAACCTGGGTAGTTGAAACCTGTGGAATGGGTACCATGCAATATGACTTCAAAGGGTCTTCATTTGCTCACCGAACCTCTCCAATCCTAGCACTGCTGCGTTTATGCCCCTGTACACATGCTTGATTCACTTTCGGAGACATAGCAATCCATAGCTTTTAAGATACTTATTAGTCAGGTACATTCTTAGGCGTTTAATATGGGGTGTTGAGTCCATTTCGTTGAGCAAGGAGTAGCTCTTGTCTATTCCATATTTGGCTTAAGGAACTTTATCTGTGCTCATTTCAATCTCTGGTTTTATGCAGCACCCCAACTCACCTTTACCCTTAAGCAAGAATAAGTTGGTTTTCTAAATTTGAGACCCTGTTCTGTTCTGTAATTCAGTTCCTGTGTAGCCAAGTTTACATTCCGTGTATTACTGATATCTTATGATGTTTCTTTTTCTGTGTGACTTATTTCAGTTAGAATCATCATACCTGAATCCACTCATTGTGCTGCTAAGGGCCTGATGACACAGATTTCATTGCTGAGTGATATTACTTTGTAAGTAAATACCACAACTTCTTTATCCATTTTTCACTTTCTGCGATGTTGAACTTGTACTGTACACGAGGTTCTTATAAACAGAGCTGTTCCAAATTTTGGGGTGGCTGTGTCTTTTTGATTTTAATTTCCCTAAGCTATAGGACCATAAGTGGAAGTGCCCTAGGCTCTGTTGCTTTGTTTTTTAGATGTTTCAGGAAACACCATACACTTCTCCCGAGTGGCTGTTGGCAATTTACATCCCGCCCATCAGCATAACAAGGCTCCCAGTTCTCCATGGCCTGTCCTGCCTTTCTGGATTTTACACATTTTTCAGATGGCCCTTTTGACCGGGGGGAAGTGAGACTTCATTGTAGTGCAGATTTCCTTTGCAAGCTTGCTTGGTTGGCCAAAAAGGGCGTATGCGTTTTTTCCTGAATATATTCAGGGAAAAACGCATACGCCCTTTTTGGCCAAGTGCATCATTGTGGACGTTCTGCCTCTTTTCCTATGCTTTCAATGCAATTCCAGTCTACCTCCTGAAATCGGTTTCCTGCAATTCTGCCCCGCTTTCAAGTCCTCTTGGCAGCCTTACTTCAGTGTATTTTTGGACGATAGCTGTCATTTATAACTCTGCAGGTTTGTGAATTCCAGTGCCCCTGAGCTCCTTTCTTCAACTCACTTTCTTTTGAGCTGGCCGCAACACCGCAGGATGGCTTCAGGCCCTAATCTGGTTCCGGCACGGCATGCTGAGCCTTTGGTTAATTCCTCTTCCTGGTGGGAAATGAGAGTTAAATTTGCCCGTCCAGACACCTCCAACTAGCCTCATTGGTTCTCGCTATTCCTGTTCATCTTCCGCAGGAATTGCAAACTGGGCCAAACAGGAGGTTAAAGGGACTGACTCTCCAAGTCGGGAGAGTGTTATTAAAGCGTCTGGAATGTTGCACCCGAGTAACAGGGGAGGAAAACTGAGACATATTTGAACACGTCTCCCGATCACATGGTTGATCATACTCTAGGTTCCACATGCATGTTTTAGCTGAAGGAAGAATACCTTAAACCTGGTTAGTTGAAACCCGTGGAATGGGTACCATGCAATATGACTTCAAAGGGTCTTCATTTGCTCACCGAACCTCTCCAATCCTATCACTGCTGCGTTTATGCCCCTGTACACATGCTTGATTCTCTTTCGGAGACATAGCAATCCATAGGTTTTAAGATACTTACTAGTCAGGCACATTCTTAGGCGTTTAATATGGGGTGTTGAGTCCATTTCGTTGAGCAAGGAGTAGCTCTTGTCTATTCCATATTTGGCTAAAGGAACTTTATCTGTGCTCATTTCAATCTATGGTTTTATGCAGCACCCCAACTCTCCTTTACCCTTAAGCAAGAATAAGTTGGTTTTCTAAATTTGAGACCCTGTTCTTTTCTGTAATTCAGTTCCTACGTAGCCAAGTTTACATTCCGTGTATTACTGATATCTTATGATGTTTCTTTTTCTGTGTGACTTATTTCAGTTAGAATCATCATACCTGAATCCACTCATTGTGCTGCTAAGGGCCTGATGACACAGATTTCATTGCTGAGTGATATTGCTTTGTAAGTAAATACCACAAATTCTTTATCCATTTTTCACTTTCTGTGATGTTGAATTTGTACTGTAAACGAGGTTCTTGTAAACAGAGGCGTCCCAAACTTTGGGGTGGCTGTGTCTTTTAGATTTTAATTTCCCTAAGCTATAGGACCATAAGTGGAAGTGCCCTAGGTTCTGTTGCTTTGTTTTTTAGATGTTTCAGGAAACACCATACACTTCTCCCGAGTGGTTGTTGGCAATTTACATCCCGCCCATCAGCATAACAAGGCTCCCACTTCTCCATGGCCTGTCCTGCCTTTCTGGATTTTACACTTTTTTCAGATGGCCCTTTTGACCGGGGGGAAGTGAGACTTCATTGTAGTGCAGATTTCCTTTGCAAGCTTGCTTGGTTGGCCAAAAAGGGCGTATGCGTTTTTTCCTGAATATATTCAGGAAAAAACGCATACGCCCTTTTTGGCCAAGTGCATCATTGTGGACGTTCTGCCTCTTTTCCTATGCTTTCAATGCAATTCCAGTCTACCTCCTGAAATCGGTATCCTGCAATTCTGCCCCGCTTTCAAGTCCTCTTGGCAGCCTTACTTCAATATATTTTTGGACGATAGCTGTCATTTATAACTCTGCAGGTTTGTGAATTACAGTGCCCCTGAGCTCCTTTCTTCAACTTGCTTTCTTGTGACCTGGCCGCAACACCGCAGGATGGCTTCAGGCCCTAATCTGGTTCCGGTACGGCACGCTGAGCCTTTGGTTATTTCCTCTTCCTGGTGGGAAATGAGAGTTAAATTTGCCCGTCCAGACACCTCCAGCTAGTCTCTCATTGGTTCTCGCTATTCCTGTTCATCTTCCGCAGAAATTGCAAACTGGGCCCAACAGGAGGTTAAAGGCACTGACTCTGCAAGTGGGGAGAGTGTTAGTAAAGCGTCTGGAATGTTGCACCCGAGTACCAGGGGAGGAAAACTGAGACATATTTGAACACGTCTCCCGTTCACATGGTTGATCATACTTGGGTTCCACATGCATGTTTTAGCTGAAGGAAGAATACCTTAAACCTGGAGAGTTAAGACCCGTGTAAAGGGTACCATGCAATATGACTTCAAAGGGTCTTCATTTGCTCACCGAACCTCTCCAATCCTATCACTGCTGCGTTTATGCCCCTGTACACATGCTTGATTCTCTTTTGGAGACATAGCGATCCATAGGTTTTAAGATACTTACTAGTCAGGTACATTCTTAGGCGTTTAATATGCGGTGTTGAGTCCATTTCGTTGAGCAAGGAGTAGCTCTTGTCTATTCCATATTTGACTTAAGGAACTTTATCTGTGCTCATTTCAATCTCTGGTTTTATGCAGCACCCCAACTCACCTTTCCCCTTAAGCAAGCATAAGTTGGTTTTTTAAATTTGAGACCCTGTTCTGTTCTGTAATTCAGTTCCTGTGTAGCCAAGTTTACATTCCGTGTATTACTGATATCTTATGATGTTTCTTTTTCTGTGTGACTTATTTCAGTTAGAATCATCATACCTGAATCCACTCATTGTGCTGCTAAGGGCCTGATGACACAGATTTCATTGCTGAGTGATATTGCTTTGTAAGTAAATACCACAACTTCTTTATCCATTTTTCACTTTCTGCGATGTTGAACTTGTACTGTAAACGAGGTTCTTGTAAACAGAGGCGTCCCAAACTTTGGGGTGGCTGTGTCTTTTTGATTTTAATTTCCCTAAGCTATAGGACCATAAGTGGAAGTGCCCTAGGTTCTGTTGCTTTGTTTTTTAGATGTTTCAGGAAACACCATACACTTCTCCCGAGTGGTTGTTGGCAATTTACATCCCGCCCATCAGCATAACAAGGCTCCCAGTTCTCCATGGCCTGTCCTGCCTTTCTGGATTTTACACTTTTTTCAGATGGCCCTTTTGACCGGGGGGAAGTGAGACTTCATTGTAGTGCAGATTTCCTTTGCAAGCTTGCTTGGTTGGCCAAAAAGGGCGTATGCGTTTTCTCCTGAATATATTCAGGAAAAAACGCATACGCCCTTTTTGGCCAAGTGCATCATTGTGGACGTTCTGCCTCTTTTCCTATGCTTTCCATACAATTCCAGTCTACCTCCTGAAATCGGTTTCCTGCAATTCTGCCCCGCTTTCAAGTCCTCTTGGCAGCCTTACTTCAGTCTATTTTTGGATGATAGCTGTCATTTATAACTCTGCAGGTTTGTGAATTACAGTGCCCCTGAGCTCCTTTCTTCAACTCGCTTTCTTGTGAGCTGGCCGCAACACCGCAGGATGGCTTCAGGCCCTAATCTGGTTCCGGCACGGCACGCTGAGCCTTTGGTTAATTCCTCTTCCTGGTGGGAAATGAGAGTTAAATTTGCCCGTTCAGACACTTCCAGCTAGTCTCTCATTGGTTCTCGCTATTCCTGTTCATCTTCCGCAGAAATTGCAAACTGGGCCAAACAGGAGGTTAAAGGGACTGACTCTCCAGGTCGGGAGAGTGTTAGTAAAGCGTCTGGAATGTTGCACCCGAGTACCAGGGTACGAAATCTGAGACATATTTGAACACGTCTCCCGATCACGTGGTTGATCATACTCTAGGTTCCACATGCATGTTTTAGCTGAAGGAAGAATACCTTAAACCTGGGTAGTTGAAACCCGTGGAATGGGTACCATGCAATATGACTTCAAAGGGTCTTCATTTGCTCACCGAACCTCTCCAATCCTATCACTGCTGCGTTTATGCCCCTGTACACATGCTTGATTCTCTTTCGGAGACATAGCAATCCATAGGTTTTAAGATACTTACTAGTCAGGTACATTCTTAGGCGTTTAATATGGGGTGTTGAGTCCATTTCATTGAGCAAGGAGTAGCTCTTGTCTATTCCATATTTGGCTTAAGGAACTTTATCTGTGCTCATTTCAATCTCTGGTTTTATGCAGCACCCCAACTCACCTTTACCCTTAAGCAAGAATAAGTTGGTTTTCTAAATTTGAGACCCTGTTCTGTTCTGTAATTCAGTTCCTGTGTAGCCAAGTTTACATTCCGTGTATTACTGATATCTTATGATGTTTCTTTTTCTGTGTGACTTATTTCAGTTAGAATCATCATACCTGAATCCACTCATTGTGCTGCTAAGGGCCTGATGACACAGATTTCATTGCTGAGTGATATTGCTTTGTAAGTAAATACCACAACTTTATCCATTTTTCACTTTCTGCGATGTTGAACTTGTACTGTAAATGAGGTTCTTGTAAACAGAGCCGTTCCAAACTTTGGGGTGGCTGTGTCTTTTTGATTTTAATTTCCCTAAGCTATAGGACCATAAGTGGAAGTGCCCTAGGTTCTGTTGCTTTGTTTTTTAGATGTTTCAGGAAACACCATACACTTCTCCCGAGTGTCTGTTGGCAATTTACATCCCGCCCATCAGCATAACAAGGCTCCCAGTTCTCAATGGCCTGTTGCCTTTCTGGATTTTACACTTTTTTCAGATGGCCCTTTTGACCGGGGGGAAGTGAGACTTCATTGTAGTGCAGATTTCCTTTGCAGGCTTGCTTGGTTGGCCAAAAAGTGCGTATGCGTTTTTTCCTGATTATATTCAGGAAAAATCGCATACGCCCTTTTTGGCCAAGTGCATCATTGTGGACGTTCTGCCTCTTTTCCTATGCTTTCAATGCAATTCCAGTCTACCTCCTGAAATCGGTTTCCTGCAATTCTGCCCCACTTTCAAGTCCTCTTGGCAGCCTTACTTCAGTCTATTTTTGGACGATAGCTGTCATTTATAACTCTGCAGGTTTGTGAATTACAGTGCCCCTGAGCTCCTTTCTTCAACTCGCTTTCTTGTGACCTGGCCGCAACACCGCAGGATGGCTTCAGGCCCTAATCTGGTTCCGGCCCGGCATGCTGAGCCTTTGGTTAATTCCTCTTCCTGGTGGGAAATGAGAGTTAAATTTGCCCGTCCAGACACCTCCAGCTAGCCTCTCATTGGTTCTCGCTATTCCTGTTCATCTTCCGCAAATTGCAAACTGGGCCAAACAGGAGGTTAAAGGGACTGACTCTCCAAGTGGGGAGAGTGTTAGTAAAGCGTCTGGAATGTTGCACCCGAGTACCAGGGGAGGAAAACTGAGACATATTTGAACACGTCTCCCGATCACATGGTTGATCATACTCTAGGTTCCACATGCATGTTTTAGCTGAAGGAAGAATACCTTAAACCTGGGTAGTTGAAACCTGTGGAATGGGTACCATGCAATATGACTTCAAAGGGTCTTCATTTGCTCACCGAACCTCTCCAATCCTAGCACTGCTGCGTTTATGCCCCTGTACACATGCTTGATTCACTTTCGGAGACATAGCAATCCATAGCTTTTAAGATACTTATTAGTCAGGTACATTCTTAGGCGTTTAATATGGGGTGTTGAGTCCATTTCGTTGAGCAAGGAGTAGCTCTTGTCTATTCCATATTTGGCTTAAGGAACTTTATCTGTGCTCATTTCAATCTCTGGTTTTATGCAGCACCCCAACTCACCTTTACCCTTAAGCAAGAATAAGTTGGTTTTCTAAATTTGAGACCCTGTTCTGTTCTGTAATTCAGTTCCTGTGTAGCCAAGTTTACATTCCGTGTATTACTGATATCTTATGATGTTTCTTTTTCTGTGTGACTTATTTCAGTTAGAATCATCATACCTGAATCCACTCATTGTGCTGCTAAGGGCCTGATGACACAGATTTCATTGCTGAGTGATATTACTTTGTAAGTAAATACCACAACTTCTTTATCCATTTTTCACTTTCTGCGATGTTGAACTTGTACTGTACACGAGGTTCTTATAAACAGAGCTGTTCCAAATTTTGGGGTGGCTGTGTCTTTTTGATTTTAATTTCCCTAAGCTATAGGACCATAAGTGGAAGTGCCCTAGGCTCTGTTGCTTTGTTTTTTAGATGTTTCAGGAAACACCATACACTTCTCCCGAGTGGCTGTTGGCAATTTACATCCCGCCCATCAGCATAACAAGGCTCCCAGTTCTCCATGGCCTGTCCTGCCTTTCTGGATTTTACACATTTTTCAGATGGCCCTTTTGACCGGGGGGAAGTGAGACTTCATTGTAGTGCAGATTTCCTTTGCAAGCTTGCTTGGTTGGCCAAAAAGGGCGTATGCGTTTTTTCCTGAATATATTCAGGGAAAAACGCATACGCCCTTTTTGGCCAAGTGCATCATTGTGGACGTTCTGCCTCTTTTCCTATGCTTTCAATGCAATTCCAGTCTACCTCCTGAAATCGGTTTCCTGCAATTCTGCCCCGCTTTCAAGTCCTCTTGGCAGCCTTACTTCAGTGTATTTTTGGACGATAGCTGTCATTTATAACTCTGCAGGTTTGTGAATTCCAGTGCCCCTGAGCTCCTTTCTTCAACTCACTTTCTTTTGAGCTGGCCGCAACACCGCAGGATGGCTTCAGGCCCTAATCTGGTTCCGGCACGGCATGCTGAGCCTTTGGTTAATTCCTCTTCCTGGTGGGAAATGAGAGTTAAATTTGCCCGTCCAGACACCTCCAACTAGCCTCATTGGTTCTCGCTATTCCTGTTCATCTTCCGCAGGAATTGCAAACTGGGCCAAACAGGAGGTTAAAGGGACTGACTCTCCAAGTCGGGAGAGTGTTAGTAAAGCGTCTGGAATGTTGCACCCGAGTAACAGGGGAGGAAAACTGAGACATATTTGAACACGTCTCCCGATCACATGGTTGATCATACTCTAGGTTCCACATGCATGTTTTAGCTGAAGGAAGAATACCTTAAACCTGGTTAGTTGAAACCCGTGGAATGGGTACCATGCAATATGACTTCAAAGGGTCTTCATTTGCTCACCGAACCTCTCCAATCCTATCACTGCTGCGTTTATGCCCCTGTACACATGCTTGATTCTCTTTCGGAGACATAGCAATCCATAGGTTTTAAGATACTTACTAGTCAGGCACATTCTTAGGCGTTTAATATGGGGTGTTGAGTCCATTTCGTTGAGCAAGGAGTAGCTCTTGTCTATTCCATATTTGGCTAAAGGAACTTTATCTGTGCTCATTTCAATCTATGGTTTTATGCAGCACCCCAACTCTCCTTTACCCTTAAGCAAGAATAAGTTGGTTTTCTAAATTTGAGACCCTGTTCTTTTCTGTAATTCAGTTCCTACGTAGCCAAGTTTACATTCCGTGTATTACTGATATCTTATGATGTTTCTTTTTCTGTGTGACTTATTTCAGTTAGAATCATCATACCTGAATCCACTCATTGTGCTGCTAAGGGCCTGATGACACAGATTTCATTGCTGAGTGATATTGCTTTGTAAGTAAATACCACAAATTCTTTATCCATTTTTCACTTTCTGTGATGTTGAATTTGTACTGTAAACGAGGTTCTTGTAAACAGAGGCGTCCCAAACTTTGGGGTGGCTGTGTCTTTTAGATTTTAATTTCCCTAAGCTATAGGACCATAAGTGGAAGTGCCCTAGGTTCTGTTGCTTTGTTTTTTAGATGTTTCAGGAAACACCATACACTTCTCCCGAGTGGTTGTTGGCAATTTACATCCCGCCCATCAGCATAACAAGGCTCCCAGTTCTCCATGGCCTGTCCTGCCTTTCTGGATTTTACACTTTTTTCAGATGGCCCTTTTGACCGGGGGGAAGTGAGACTTCATTGTAGTGCAGATTTCCTTTGCAAGCTTGCTTGGTTGGCCAAAAAGGGCGTATGCGTTTTTTCCTGAATATATTCAGGAAAAAACGCATACGCCCTTTTTGGCCAAGTGCATCATTGTGGACGTTCTGCCTCTTTTCCTATGCTTTCAATGCAATTCCAGTCTACCTCCTGAAATCGGTTTCCTGCAATTCTGCCCCACTTTCAAGTCCTCTTGGCAGCCTTACTTCAGTCTATTTTTGGACGATAGCTGTCATTTATAACTCTGCAGGTTTGTGAATTACAGTGCCCCTGAGCTCCTTTCTTCAACTCGCTTTCTTGTGACCTGGCCGCAACACCGCAGGATGGCTTCAGGCCCTAATCTGGTTCCGGCCCGGCATGCTGAGCCTTTGGTTAATTCCTCTTCCTGGTGGGAAATGAGAGTTAAATTTGCCCGTCCAGACACCTCCAGCTAGCCTCTCATTGGTTCTCGCTATTCCTGTTCATCTTCCGCAAATTGCAAACTGGGCCAAACAGGAGGTTAAAGGGACTGACTCTCCAAGTGGGGAGAGTGTTAGTAAAGCGTCTGGAATGTTGCACCCGAGTACCAGGGGAGGAAAACTGAGACATATTTGAACACGTCTCCCGATCACATGGTTGATCATACTCTAGGTTCCACATGCATGTTTTAGCTGAAGGAAGAATACCTTAAACCTGGGTAGTTGAAACCTGTGGAATGGGTACCATGCAATATGACTTCAAAGGGTCTTCATTTGCTCACCGAACCTCTCCAATCCTAGCACTGCTGCGTTTATGCCCCTGTACACATGCTTGATTCACTTTCGGAGACATAGCAATCCATAGCTTTTAAGATACTTATTAGTCAGGTACATTCTTAGGCGTTTAATATGGGGTGTTGAGTCCATTTCGTTGAGCAAGGAGTAGCTCTTGTCTATTCCATATTTGGCTTAAGGAACTTTATCTGTGCTCATTTCAATCTCTGGTTTTATGCAGCACCCCAACTCACCTTTACCCTTAAGCAAGAATAAGTTGGTTTTCTAAATTTGAGACCCTGTTCTGTTCTGTAATTCAGTTCCTGTGTAGCCAAGTTTACATTCCGTGTATTACTGATATCTTATGATGTTTCTTTTTCTGTGTGACTTATTTCAGTTAGAATCATCATACCTGAATCCACTCATTGTGCTGCTAAGGGCCTGATGACACAGATTTCATTGCTGAGTGATATTACTTTGTAAGTAAATACCACAACTTCTTTATCCATTTTTCACTTTCTGCGATGTTGAACTTGTACTGTACACGAGGTTCTTATAAACAGAGCTGTTCCAAATTTTGGGGTGGCTGTGTCTTTTTGATTTTAATTTCCCTAAGCTATAGGACCATAAGTGGAAGTGCCCTAGGCTCTGTTGCTTTGTTTTTTAGATGTTTCAGGAAACACCATACACTTCTCCCGAGTGGCTGTTGGCAATTTACATCCCGCCCATCAGCATAACAAGGCTCCCAGTTCTCCATGGCCTGTCCTGCCTTTCTGGATTTTACACATTTTTCAGATGGCCCTTTTGACCGGGGGGAAGTGAGACTTCATTGTAGTGCAGATTTCCTTTGCAAGCTTGCTTGGTTGGCCAAAAAGGGCGTATGCGTTTTTTCCTGAATATATTCAGGGAAAAACGCATACGCCCTTTTTGGCCAAGTGCATCATTGTGGACGTTCTGCCTCTTTTCCTATGCTTTCAATGCAATTCCAGTCTACCTCCTGAAATCGGTTTCCTGCAATTCTGCCCCGCTTTCAAGTCCTCTTGGCAGCCTTACTTCAGTGTATTTTTGGACGATAGCTGTCATTTATAACTCTGCAGGTTTGTGAATTCCAGTGCCCCTGAGCTCCTTTCTTCAACTCACTTTCTTTTGAGCTGGCCGCAACACCGCAGGATGGCTTCAGGCCCTAATCTGGTTCCGGCACGGCATGCTGAGCCTTTGGTTAATTCCTCTTCCTGGTGGGAAATGAGAGTTAAATTTGCCCGTCCAGACACCTCCAACTAGCCTCATTGGTTCTCGCTATTCCTGTTCATCTTCCGCAGGAATTGCAAACTGGGCCAAACAGGAGGTTAAAGGGACTGACTCTCCAAGTCGGGAGAGTGTTAGTAAAGCGTCTGGAATGTTGCACCCGAGTAACAGGGGAGGAAAACTGAGACATATTTGAACACGTCTCCCGATCACATGGTTGATCATACTCTAGGTTCCACATGCATGTTTTAGCTGAAGGAAGAATACCTTAAACCTGGTTAGTTGAAACCCGTGGAATGGGTACCATGCAATATGACTTCAAAGGGTCTTCATTTGCTCACCGAACCTCTCCAATCCTATCACTGCTGCGTTTATGCCCCTGTACACATGCTTGATTCTCTTTCGGAGACATAGCAATCCATAGGTTTTAAGATACTTACTAGTCAGGCACATTCTTAGGCGTTTAATATGGGGTGTTGAGTCCATTTCGTTGAGCAAGGAGTAGCTCTTGTCTATTCCATATTTGGCTAAAGGAACTTTATCTGTGCTCATTTCAATCTATGGTTTTATGCAGCACCCCAACTCTCCTTTACCCTTAAGCAAGAATAAGTTGGTTTTCTAAATTTGAGACCCTGTTCTTTTCTGTAATTCAGTTCCTACGTAGCCAAGTTTACATTCCGTGTATTACTGATATCTTATGATGTTTCTTTTTCTGTGTGACTTATTTCAGTTAGAATCATCATACCTGAATCCACTCATTGTGCTGCTAAGGGCCTGATGACACAGATTTCATTGCTGAGTGATATTGCTTTGTAAGTAAATACCACAAATTCTTTATCCATTTTTCACTTTCTGTGATGTTGAATTTGTACTGTAAACGAGGTTCTTGTAAACAGAGGCGTCCCAAACTTTGGGGTGGCTGTGTCTTTTAGATTTTAATTTCCCTAAGCTATAGGACCATAAGTGGAAGTGCCCTAGGTTCTGTTGCTTTGTTTTTTAGATGTTTCAGGAAACACCATACACTTCTCCCGAGTGGTTGTTGGCAATTTACATCCCGCCCATCAGCATAACAAGGCTCCCAGTTCTCCATGGCCTGTCCTGCCTTTCTGGATTTTACACTTTTTTCAGATGGCCCTTTTGACCGGGGGGAAGTGAGACTTCATTGTAGTGCAGATTTCCTTTGCAAGCTTGCTTGGTTGGCCAAAAAGGGCGTATGCGTTTTTTCCTGAATATATTCAGGAAAAAACGCATACGCCCTTTTTGGCCAAGTGCATCATTGTGGACGTTCTGCCTCTTTTCCTATGCTTTCAATGCAATTCCAGTCTACCTCCTGAAATCGGTATCCTGCAATTCTGCCCCGCTTTCAAGTCCTCTTGGCAGCCTTACTTCAATATATTTTTGGACGATAGCTGTCATTTATAACTCTGCAGGTTTGTGAATTACAGTGCCCCTGAGCTCCTTTCTTCAACTTGCTTTCTTGTGACCTGGCCGCAACACCGCAGGATGGCTTCAGGCCCTAATCTGGTTCCGGTACGGCACGCTGAGCCTTTGGTTATTTCCTCTTCCTGGTGGGAAATGAGAGTTAAATTTGCCCGTCCAGACACCTCCAGCTAGTCTCTCATTGGTTCTCGCTATTCCTGTTCATCTTCCGCAGAAATTGCAAACTGGGCCCAACAGGAGGTTAAAGGCACTGACTCTGCAAGTGGGGAGAGTGTTAGTAAAGCGTCTGGAATGTTGCACCCGAGTACCAGGGGAGGAAAACTGAGACATATTTGAACACGTCTCCCGTTCACATGGTTGATCATACTTGGGTTCCACATGCATGTTTTAGCTGAAGGAAGAATACCTTAAACCTGGAGAGTTAAGACCCGTGTAAAGGGTACCATGCAATATGACTTCAAAGGGTCTTCATTTGCTCACCGAACCTCTCCAATCCTATCACTGCTGCGTTTTTGCCCCTGTACACATGCTTGATTCTCTTTTGGAGACATAGCGATCCATAGGTTTTAAGATACTTACTAGTCAGGTACATTCTTAGGCGTTTAATATGCGGTGTTGAGTCCATTTCGTTGAGCAAGGAGTAGCTCTTGTCTATTCCATATTTGACTTAAGGAACTTTATCTGTGCTCATTTCAATCTCTGGTTTTATGCAGCACCCCAACTCACCTTTCCCCTTAAGCAAGCATAAGTTGGTTTTTTAAATTTGAGACCCTGTTCTGTTCTGTAATTCAGTTCCTGTGTAGCCAAGTTTACATTCCGTGTATTACTGATATCTTATGATGTTTCTTTTTCTGTGTGACTTATTTCAGTTAGAATCATCATACCTGAATCCACTCATTGTGCTGCTAAGGGCCTGATGACACAGATTTCATTGCTGAGTGATATTGCTTTGTAAGTAAATACCACAACTTCTTTATCCATTTTTCACTTTCTGCGATGTTGAACTTGTACTGTAAACGAGGTTCTTGTAAACAGAGGCGTCCCAAACTTTGGGGTGGCTGTGTCTTTTTGATTTTAATTTCCCTAAGCTATAGGACCATAAGTGGAAGTGCCCTAGGTTCTGTTGCTTTGTTTTTTAGATGTTTCAGGAAACACCATACACTTCTCCCGAGTGGTTGTTGGTAATTTACATCCCGCCCATCAGCATAACAAGGCTCCCAGTTCTCCATGGCCTGTCCTGCCTTTCTGGATTTTACACTTTTTTCAGATGGCCCTTTTGACCGGGGGGAAGTGAGACTTCATTGTAGTGCAGATTTCCTTTGCAAGCTTGCTTGGTTGGCCAAAAAGGGCGTATGCGTTTTCTCCTGAATATATTCAGGAAAAAACGCATACGCCCTTTTTGGCCAAGTGCATCATTGTGGACGTTCTGCCTCTTTTCCTATGCTTTCCATACAATTCCAGTCTACCTCCTGAAATCGGTTTCCTGCAATTCTGCCCCGCTTTCAAGTCCTCTTGGCAGCCTTACTTCAGTCTATTTTTGGACGATAGCTGTCATTTATAACTCTGCAGGTTTGTGAATTACAGTGCCCCTGAGCTCCTTTCTTCAACTCGCTTTCTTGTGAGCTGGCCGCAACACCGCAGGATGGCTTCAGGCCCTAATCTGGTTCCGGCACGGCACGCTGAGCCTTTGGTTAATTCCTCTTCCTGGTGGGAAATGAGAGTTAAATTTGCCCGTTCAGACACTTCCAGCTAGTCTCTCATTGGTTCTCGCTATTCCTGTTCATCTTCCGCAGAAATTGCAAACTGGGCCAAACAGGAGGTTAAAGGGACTGACTCTCCAGGTCGGGAGAGTGTTAGTAAAGCGTCTGGAATGTTGCACCCGAGTACCAGGGTACGAAATCTGAGACATATTTGAACACGTCTCCCGATCACGTGGTTGATCATACTCTAGGTTCCACATGCATGTTTTAGCTGAAGGAAGAATACCTTAAACCTGGGTAGTTGAAACCCGTGGAATGGGTACCATGCAATATGACTTCAAAGGGTCTTCATTTGCTCACCGAACCTCTCCAATCCTATCACTGCTGCGTTTATGCCCCTGTACACATGCTTGATTCTCTTTCGGAGACATAGCAATCCATAGGTTTTAAGATACTTACTAGTCAGGTACATTCTTAGGCGTTTAATATGGGGTGTTGAGTCCATTTCATTGAGCAAGGAGTAGCTCTTGTCTATTCCATATTTGGCTTAAGGAACTTTATCTGTGCTCATTTCAATCTCTGGTTTTATGCAGCACCCCAACTCACCTTTACCCTTAAGCAAGAATAAGTTGGTTTTCTAAATTTGAGACCCTGTTCTGTTCTGTAATTCAGTTCCTGTGTAGCCAAGTTTACATTCCGTGTATTACTGATATCTTATGATGTTTCTTTTTCTGTGTGACTTATTTCAGTTAGAATCATCATACCTGAATCCACTCATTGTGCTGCTAAGGGCCTGATGACACAGATTTCATTGCTAAGTGATATTGCTTTGTAAGTAAATACCACAACTTCTTTATCCATTTTTCACTTTCTGCGATGTTGAACTTGTATTGTAAACGATTTTCTTGTAAACAGAGGCGTCCCAAACTTTGGGGTGGCTGTGTCTTTTTGATTTTAATTTCCCTAAGCTATAGGACCATAAGTGGAAGTGCCCTAGGCTCTGTTGCTTTGTTTTTTAGATGTTTCAGGAAACACCATACACTTCTCCAGAGTGGATGTTGGCAATTTACATCCCGCCCATCAGCATAAGAAGGCTCCCAGTTCTCCATGGCCTGTCGTGTCTTTATGGATTTTACACTTTTTTCAGATGGCCCTTTTGACCGGGGGGAAGTGAGACTTCATTGTAGTGCAGATTTCCTTTGCAACCTTGCTTGGTTGGCCAAAAAGGGCGTATGCGTTTTTTCCTGAATATATTAAGGAAAAAACGCATATGCCCTTTTTGGCCAAGTGCATCATTGTGGACGTTCTGCCTCTTTTCCTATGCTTTCAATGCAATTTCAGTCTACCTCCTGAAATCGGTTTCCTGCAATTCTGCCCCGCTTTCAAGTCCTCTTGGCAGCCTTACTTCAGTCTATTTTTGGACGATAGCTGTCATTTATAACTCTGCAGGTTTGTGAATTACAGTGACCCTGAGCTCCTTTCTACAACTCGATTTCTTGTGAGCTGGCTGCAACATCGCAGGATGGCTTCAGGCCCTAATCTGGTTCCGGCACGGCACGCTGAGCCTTTGGTTAATTCCTCTTCCTGGTGGGAAATGAGAGTTAAATTTGCCCGTCCAGATACCTCCAGCTAGTCTCTCATTGGTTCTCACTATTCCTGTTCATCTTCCGCAGAAATTGCAAACTGGGCCAAACAGGAGGTTAAAGGGATTGACTCTCCAAGTCGGGAGAATGTTAGTAAAGCGTCTGGAATGTTGCACCCGAGTACCAGGGTACGAAAACTGAGACATATTTGAACACGTCTCCCGATCACATGGTTGATCATACTCTGGGTTCCACATGCATGTTTTAGCTGAAGGAAGAATACCTAAAACCTGGGTAGTTGAAACCCGTGGAATGGGTACCATGCAATATGACTTCAAAGGGTCTTCATTTGCTCACCGAACCTCTCCAATCCTATCACTGCTGCGTTTATGCCCCTGTACACATGCTTGATTCTCTTTCGGAGACATAGCAATCCATAGGTTTTAAGATACTTACTAGTCAGGTACATTCTTAGGCGTTTAATATGCGGTGTTGAGTCCATTTTGTTGAGCAAGGAGTAGCTCTTGTCTATTCTATATTTGGCTTAAGGAATTTTATCTGTGCTCATTTCAATCTCTGGTTTTATGCAGCACCCCAACTCACCTTTCCCCTTAAGCAAGCATAAGTTGGTTTTCGAAATTTGAGACCCTGTTCTGTTCTGTAATTCTGTTCCTGTGTAGCGAAGTTTACATTCCGTGTATTACTGATATCTTATGATGTTTCATTTTCTGTGTGACTTATTTCAGTTAGAATCATCATACCTGAATCCACTCATTGTGCTGCTAAGGGCCTGATGACACAGATTTCATTGCTGAGTGATATTGCTTTGTAAGTAAATACCACAACTTCTTTATCCATTTTTCACTTTCTGCGATGTTGAACTTGTACTGTAAACGAGGTTCTTGTAAACAGAGCCGTTCCAAACTTTGGGGTGGCTGTGTCTTTTTGATTTTAAATTCCCTAAGCTATAGGACCATAAGTGGAAGTGCCCTAGGCTCTGTTGCTTTGTTTTTTAGATGTTTCAGGAAACACCATACACATCTCCCGAGTGGTTGTTGGCAATTTACATCCCGCCCATCAGCATAACAAGGCTCCCAGTTCTCCATGGCCTGTCCTGTCTTTCTGGATTTTACACTTTTTTCAGATGGCCCTTTTGACCGGGGGGAAGTGAGACTTCATTGTAGTGCAGATTTCCTTTGCAAGCTTGCTTGGTTGGCCAAAAAGGGCGTATGCGTTTTTTCCTGAATATATTCAGGAAAAAACGCATACGCCCTTTTTGGCCAAGTGCATCATTGTGGACGTTCTGCCTCTTTTCCTATGTTTTCAATGCAATTCCAGTCTACCTCCTGAAATCGGTTTCCTGCAATTCTGCCCCGCTTTCAAGTCCTGTTGGCAGCCTTACTACAGTCTATTTTTGGACGATAGCTGTCATTTATAACTCTGCAGGTTTGTGAGTTACAGTGCCCCTGAGCTCCTTTCTTCAACTCGTTTTCTTGTGAGCTGGCTGCAACACCGCTGGATGGCTTCAGGCCCTAATCTGGTTCCGGCACGGCATGCTGAGCCTTTGTTCATTTCCTCTTTCTGGTGGGAAATGAGAGTTAAATTTGCCCGTCCAGACACCTCCAGCTAGTCTCTCATTGGTTCTCGCTATTCCTGTTCATCTTCCGCAGAAATTGCAAACTGGGCCAAACAGGAGGTTAAAGGGACTGACTCTCCAAGTCGGGAGAGTGTTAGTAAAGCATCTGGAATGTTGCACCCGAGTACCAGGGGAGGAAAACTGAGACATATTTGAACACGTCTCCGGTTCACATGGTTGATCATACTCTGGGTTCCACATGCATGTTTTAGCTGAAGGAAGAATACCTTAAACCTGGAGAGTTGAGACCCATGGAATGGGTACCATGCAATATGACTTCAAAGGGTCTTCATTTGCTCACCGAACCTCTCCAATCCTATCACTGCTGCGTTTATTCCCCTGTACACACGCTTGATTCTCTTTTGGAGACGTAGCAATCCATAGGTTTTAAGATACTTACTAGTCAGGTACATTCTTAGGGGTTTAATATGGGGTTTTGAGTCCATTTCGTTGAGCAAGGAGTAGCTCTTGTCTATTCCATATTTGGCTTAAGGAACTTTATCTGTGCTCATTTCAATCTCTGGATTTATGCAGCACCCCAACTCACCTTTCCCCTTAAGCAAGCATAAGTTGGTTTTCTAAATTTGAGACCCTGTTCTGTTTTGGAATGCAGTTCCTGTGTAGCCAAGTTTACATTCCGTGTATTAGTGATATCTTATGATGTTTCTTTTTCTGTGTGACTTATTTCAGTTAGAATCATCGTACCTGAATCCACTAATTATGCTGCTACGGGCCTGATGACATAGATTTCATTGCTGAGTGATACTGCATTGTACGTAAGTACCACAAGTTCTTTATCCATTTTTCACTTTCTGCGATGTTGAACTTGTACTGTAAACGAGGTTCTTGTAAACAGAGGCGTCCCAAACTTTGGGGTGGCTGTGTCTTTTTGATTTTAATTTCCCTAAGCTATAGGACCATAAGTGGCAGTGCCCTAGGCTCTGTTGCTTTGTTTTTTAGATTTTTCAGGAAACACCATACACTTCTCCCGAGTGTCTGTTGGCAATTTACATCCCGCCCATCAGCATAACAAGGCTCCCAGTTCTCCATGGCCTGTCCTGCCTTTCTGGATTTTACACTTTTTTCAGATGGCCCTTTTGACCGGGGGGAAGTGAGACTTCATTGTAGTGCAGATTTCCTTTGCAAGCTTGCTTGGTTGGCCAAAAAGGGCGTATGCGTTTTTTCCTGAATATATTCAGGAAAAAACGCATACGCCCTTTTTGGCCAAGTGCATCATTGTGGACGTTCTGCCTCTTTTCCTATGCTTTCAATGCAATTCCAGTCTACCTCCTGAAATCGGTTTCCTGCAATTCTGCCCCGCTTTCAAGTCCTCTTGGCAGCCTTACTTCAGTCTATTTTTGGACGATAGCTGTCATTTATAACTCTGCAGGTTTGTGAATTACAGTGCCCCTGAGCTCCTTTCTTCAACTCGCTTTCTTGTGACCTGGCCGCAACACCGCAGGATGGCTTCAGGCCCTAATCTGGCTCCGGTACGGCACGCTGAGCCTTTGGTTAATTCCTCTTCCTGGTGGGAAATGAGAGTTAAATTTGCCCGTCCAGACACCTCCAGCTAGCCTCTCATTGGTTCTCGCTATTCCTGTTCATCTTCCGCAGAAATTGCAAACTGGGCCAAACAGGAGGTTAAAGGGACTGACTCTCCAAGTGGGGAGAGTGTTACTAAAGCGTCTGGAATGTTGAACCCGAGTACCAGGGGAGGAAAACTGAGACATATTTGAACACGTCTCCCGATCACATGGTTGATCATACTCTAGGTTCCACATGCATGTTTTCGCTGAAGGAAGAATACCTTAAACCTGGGTATTTGAAACCCGTGGAATGGGTACCATGCAATAAGACTTCAAAGGGTCTTCATTTGCTCACCGAACCTCTCCAATCCTATCACTGCTGCGTTTATGCCCCTGTACACATGCTTGATTCTCTTTCGGAGACATAGCAATCCATAGGTTTTAAGATACTTACTAGTCAGGTACCTTCTTAGGCATTTAATATGGGGTTTTGAGTCCATTTCGTTGAGCAAGGAGTAGCTCTTGTCTATTCCATATTTGGCTTAAGGAACTTTATCTGTACTCATTTCAATCTCTGGTTTTATGCAGCACCCCAACTCACCTTTCCCCTTAAGCAAGCATAAGTTGGTTTTCTAAATTTGAGACCCTGTTCTGTTCTGTAATTCAGTTCCTGTGTAGCCAAGTTTACATTCCGTGTATTACTGATATCTTATGATGTTTCTTTTTCTGTGTGACTTACTTCAGTTACAATCATCTTACCTGAATCCACTCATTGTGCTGCTAAGGGCCTGATGACACAGATTTCATTGCTGAGTGATATTGCTTTGTAAGTAAATACCACAACTTCTTTATCCATTTTTCACTTTCTGCGATGTTGAACTTGTACTGTAAACGAGGTTCTTGTAAACAGAGCCGTTCCAAACTTTGGGGTGGCTGTGTCTTTTTGATTTTAATTTCCCTAAGCTATAGGACCATAAGTGGAAGTGCCCTAGGTTCTGTTGCTTTGTTTTTTAGATGTTTCAGGAAACACCATACACTTTTCCCGAGTGGTTGTTGGCAATTTACATCCCGCCCATCAGCATAACAAGGCTCCCAGTTCTCCATGGCCTGTCCTGCCTTTCTGGATTTTACACTTTTTTCAGATGGCCCTTTTGACCGGGGGGAAGTGAGACTTCATTGTAGTGCATATTTCCTTTGCAAGCTTGCTTGGTTGGCCAAAAAGGGCGTATGCGTTTTTTCCTGAATATATTCAGGAAAAAACGCATACGCCCTTTTTGGCCAAGTGCATCATTGTGGACGTTCTGCCTCTTTTCCTATGCTTTCAATGCAATTCCAGTCTACCTCCTGAAATCGGTTTCCTGCAATTCTGCCCCACTTTCAAGTCCTCTTGGCAGCCTTACTTCAGTCTACTTTTGGACGATAGCTGTCATTTATAACTCTGCAGATTTGTGAATTACAGTGCCCCTGAGCTCCTTTCTTCAACTCGCTTTCTTGTGACCTGGCCGCAACACCGCAGGATGGCTTCAGGCCCTAATCTGGTTCCGGTACGGCACGCTGAGCCTTTGGTTATTTCCTCTTCCTGTTGGGAAATGAGAGTTAAATTTGCCCGTCCAGACACCTCCAGCTAGCCTCTCATTGGTTCTCGCTATTCCTGTTCATCTTCCACAGAAATTGCAAACTGGGCCAAACAGGAGGTTAAAGGCGCTGACTCTCCAAGTGGGGAGAGTGTTAGTAAAGCGTCTGGAATGTTGCACCCGAGTACCAGGGTACGAAAACTGAGACATATTTGAACACGTCTCCCGTTCACATGGTTGATCATACTTGGGTTCCACATGCATGTTTTAGCTGAAGGAAGAATACCTTAAACCTGGAGAGTTGAGACCCGTGGAATGGGTACCATGCAATATGACTTCAAAGGGTCTTCATTTGCTCACCGAACCTCTCCAATCCTATCACTGCTGCGTTTATGCCCCTGTACACATGCTTGATTCTCTTTTGGAGACATAGCAATCCATAGGTTTTAAGATACTTACTAGTCAGGTACATTCTTAGGCGTTTAATATGCGGTGTTGAGTCCATTTCGTTGAGCAAGGAGTAGCTCTTGTCTATTCCATATTTGACTTAAGGAACTTTATCTGTGCTCATTTCAATCTCTGGTTTTATGCAGCACCCCAACTCACCTTTACCCTTAAGCAAGCATAAGTTGGTTTTCTAAATTTGAGACCCTGTTCTGTTCTGTAATTCAGTTCCTGTGTAGCCAAGTTTACATTCCGTGTATTACTGATATCTTATGATGTTTCTTTTTCTGTGTGACTTATTTCAGTTAGAATCATCATACCTGAATCCACTCATTGTGATGCTAAGGGCCTGATGACATAGATTTCATTGCTGAGTGATATTGCTTTGTAAGTAAATACCACAAGTTCTTTATCCATTTTTCACTTTCTGCGATGTTGAACTTGTACTGTAAACGAGGTTCTTGTAAACAGAGGCATCCCAAACTTTGGGGTGGCTGTGTCTTTTTGATTTTAATTTCCCTAAGCTATAGGACCATAAGTGGAAGTGCCCTAGGCTCTGTTGCTTTGTTTTTTAGATGTTTCAGGAAACACCATACACTTTTCCCGAGTGGTTGTTGGCAATTTACATCCCGCCCATCAGCATAACAAGGCTCCCAGTTCTCCATGGCCTGTCCTGCCTTTCTGGATTTTACACTTTTTTCAGATGGCCCTTTTGACCGGGGGGAAGTGAGACTTCATTGTAGTGCAGATTTCCTTTGCAAGCTTGCTTGGTTGGCCAAAAAGGGCGTATGCGTTTTTTCCTGAATATATTCAGGAAAAAACGCATACGCCCTTTTTGGCCAAGTGCATCATTGTGGACGTTCTGCCTCTTTTCCTATGCTTTCAATGCAATTCCAGTCTACCTCCTGAAATCGGTTTCCTGCAATTCTGCCCCGCTTTCAAGTCCTCTTGGCAGCCTTACTTCAGTCTATTTTTGGACGATAGCTGTCATTTATAACTCTGCAGGTTTGTGAATTACAGTGCCCCTGAGCTCCTTTCTTCAACTCGCTTTCTTGTGACCTGGCCGCAACACCGCAGGATGTCTTCAGGCCCTAATCTGGTTCTGGCATGGCACACTGAGCCTTTGGTTAATTCCTCTTCCTGGTGGGAAATGAGAGTTAAATTTGCCCATCCAGACACCTCCAGCTAGTCTCTCATTGGTTCTCGCTATTTCTGTTCATCTTCCACAGAAATTGCAAACTGGGCCAAACAGGAGGTTAAAGGGACTGACTCTCCAAGTCGGGAGAGTGTTAGTAAAGCGTCTGGAATGTTGCACCCGAGTACCAGGGGAGGAAAACTGAGACATATTTGAACACGTCTCCCGTTCACATGGTTGATCATACTTGGGTTCCACATGCATGTTTTAGCTGAAGGAAGAATACCTTAAACCTGGGTAGTTGAAACCCGTGGAATGGGTACCATGCAATATGACTTCAAAGGGTCTTCATTTGCTCACCGAACCTCTCCAATCCTATCACTGCTGTGTTTATGCCCCTGTACACACGCTTGATTCTCTTTTGGAGACATAGCAATCCATAGGTTTTAAGATACTTACTAGTCAGGTACATTCTTAGGCGTTTAATATGGGGTGTTGAGTCCATTTCGTTGAGCAAGGAGTAGCTCTTGTCTATTCCATATTTGGCTTAAGGAACTTTATCTGTGCTCATTTCAATCTCTGGTTTTATGCAGCACCCCAACTCACGTTTCCCCTTAAGCAAGCATAAGTTGGTTTTCTAAATTTGAGACCCTGTTCTGTTTTGGAATGCAGTTCCTGTGTAGCCAAGTTTACATTCCGTGTATTAGTGATATCTTATGATGTTTCTTTTTCTGTGTGACTTATTTCAGTTAGAATCATCGTACCTGAATCCACTCATTATGCTGCTACGGGCCTGATGACATAGATTTCATTGCTGAGTGATACTGCATTGTACGTAAGTACCACAAGTTCTTTATCCATTTTTCACTTTCTGTGATATTGAACTTGTATGGTAAACGAGGTTCTTGTAAACAGAGGCGTCCCAAACTTTGGGGTGGCTGTGTCTTTTTGATTTTAATTTCCCTAAGCTATAGGACCATAAGTGGAAGTGCCCTAGGTTCTGTTGCTTTGTTTTTTAGATGTTTCAGGAAACACCATACACTTCTCCCGAGTGGTTGCTGGCAATTTACATCCCGCCCATCAGCATAACAAGGCTCCCAGTTCTCCATGGCCTGTCCTGCCTTTCTGGATTTTACACTTTTTTCAGATGGCCCTTTTGACCGGGGGGAAGTGAGACTTCATTGTAGTGCAGATTTCCTTTGCAAGCTTGCTTGGTTGGCCAAAAAGGGCGTATGCGTTTTTTCCTGAATATATTCAGGAAAAAACGCATACGCCCTTTTTGGCCAAGTGCATCATTGTGGACGTTCTGCCTCTTTTCCTATGCTTTCAATGCAATTCCAGTCTACCTCCTGAAATCGGTTTCCTGCAATTCTGCCCCGCTTTCAAGTCCTCTTGGCAGCCTTACTTCAGTCTATTTTTGGACGATAGCTGTCATTTATAACTCTGCAGGTTTGTGAATTACAGTGCTCCTGAGCTCCTTTCTTTAACTCGCTTTCTTGTGACCTGGCCGCAACACCGCAGGATGTCTTCAGGCCCTAATCTGGTTCTGGCACGGCACACTGAGCCTTTGGTTAATTCCTCTTCCTGGTGGGAAATGAGAGTTAAATTTGCCCATCCAGACACCTCCAGCTAGTCTCTCATTGGTTCTCGCTATTTCTGTTCATCTTCCACAGAAATTGCAAACTGGGCCAAACAGGAGGTTAAAGGGACTGACTCTCCAAGTCGGGAGAGTGTTAGTAAAGCGTCTGGAATGTTGCACCCGAGTACCAGGTTACGAAAACTGAGACATATTTGAACACGTCTCCCGATCACATGGTTGATCATACTCTAGGTTCCACATGCATGTTTTAGCTGAAGGAAGAATACCTTAAACCTGGAGAGTTGAGACCCGTGTAATGGGTACCATGCAATATGACTTCAAAGGGTCTTCATTTGCTCACCGAACCTCTCCAATCCTATCACTGCTGCGTTTATGCCCCTGTACACACGCTTGATTCTCTTTTGGAGACATAGCAATCCATAGGTTTTAAGATACTTACTAGTCAGGTACATTCTTAGGCGTTTAATATGGGGTGTTGAGTCCATTTCGTTGAGCAAGGAGTAGCTCTTGTCTATTCCATATTTGGCTTAAGGAACTTTATCTGTGCTCATTTCAATCTCTGGTTTTATGCAGCACCCCAACTCACCTTTACCCTTAAGCAAGCATAAGTTGGTTTTCTAAATTTGAGACCCTGTTCTGTTTTGGAATGCAGTTCCTGTGTAGCCAAGTTTACATTCCGTGTATTAGTGATATCTTATGATGTTTCTTTTTCTGTGTGACTTATTTCAGTTAGAATCATCATACCTGAATCCACTCATTGTGCTGCTAAGGGCCTGATGACATAGATTTCATTGCTGAGTGATACTGCATTGTACGTAAGTACCACAAGTTCTTTATCCATTTTTCACTTTCTGTGATATTGCACTTGTACGGTAAACGAGGTTCTTGTAAACGGAGGTGTCCCAAACTTTCGGTGGCTGTGTCTTTTTGATTTTAATTTCCCTAAGCTATAGGACCATAAGTGGAAGTGCCCTAGGCTCTGTTGCTTTGTTTTTCAGATGTTTCAGGAAACACCATACACTTTTCCTGAGTGTCTGTTGGCAATTTACATCCCGCCCATCAGCATAACAAGGCTCCCAGTTCTCCATGGCCTGTCCTGCCTTTCTGGATTTTACACTTTCTTCAGATGGCCCTTTTGACCGGGGGGAAGTGAGACTTCATTGTAGTGCAGATTTCCTTTGCAAGTTTGCTTGGTTGGCCAAAAAGTGCGTATGCGTTTTTTCCTGAATATATTCAGGAAAAAAGCATACGCCCTTTTTGGCCAAGTGCATCATTGTGGACGTTCTGCCTCTTTTCCTATGCTTTCAATGCAATTCCAGTCTACCTCCTGAAATCGGTTTCCTGCAATTCTGCCCCGCTTTCAAGTCCTCTTGGCAGCCTTACTTCAGTCTATTTTTGGACGATAGCTGTCATTTATAACTCTGCAGGTTTGTGAATTACAGTGCCCCTGAGCTCCTTTCTTCAACTCGCTTTCTTGTGAGCTGGCCGCAACACCGCAGGATGGCTTCAGGCCCTAATCTGGTTCCGGCACGGCACGCTGAGCCTTTGGTTAATTCCTCTTCCTGGTGGGAAATGAGAGTTAAATTTGCCCGTTCAGACACTTCCAGCTAGTCTCTCATTGGTTCTCGCTATTCCTGTTCATCTTCCGCAGAAATTGCAAACTGGGCCAAACAGGAGGTTAAAGGGACTGACTCTCCAGGTCGGGAGAGTGTTAGTAAAGCGTCTGGAATGTTGCACCCGAGTACCAGGGTACGAAATCTGAGACATATTTGAACACGTCTCCCGATCACGTGGTTGATCATACTCTAGGTTCCACATGCATGTTTTAGCTGAAGGAAGAATACCTTAAACCTGGGTAGTTGAAACCCGTGGAATGGGTACCATGCAATATGACTTCAAAGGGTCTTCATTTGCTCACCGAACCTCTCCAATCCTATCACTGCTGCGTTTATGCCCCTGTACACATGCTTGATTCTCTTTCGGAGACATAGCAATCCATAGGTTTTAAGATACTTACTAGTCAGGTACATTCTTAGGCGTTTAATATGGGGTGTTGAGTCCATTTCATTGAGCAAGGAGTAGCTCTTGTCTATTCCATATTTGGCTTAAGGAACTTTATCTGTGCTCATTTCAATCTCTGGTTTTATGCAGCACCCCAACTCACCTTTACCCTTAAGCAAGAATAAGTTGGTTTTCTAAATTTGAGACCCTGTTCTGTTCTGTAATTCAGTTCCTGTGTAGCCAAGTTTACATTCCGTGTATTACTGATATCTTATGATGTTTCTTTTTCTGTGTGACTTATTTCAGTTAGAATCATCATACCTGAATCCACTCATTGTGCTGCTAAGGGCCTGATGACACAGATTTCATTGCTAAGTGATATTGCTTTGTAAGTAAATACCACAACTTCTTTATCCATTTTTCACTTTCTGCGATGTTGAACTTGTATTGTAAACGATTTTCTTGTAAACAGAGGCGTCCCAAACTTTGGGGTGGCTGTGTCTTTTTGATTTTAATTTCCCTAAGCTATAGGACCATAAGTGGAAGTGCCCTAGGCTCTGTTGCTTTGTTTTTTAGATGTTTCAGGAAACACCATACACTTCTCCAGAGTGGATGTTGGCAATTTACATCCCGCCCATCAGCATAAGAAGGCTCCCAGTTCTCCATGGCCTGTCGTGTCTTTATGGATTTTACACTTTTTTCAGATGGCCCTTTTGACCGGGGGGAAGTGAGACTTCATTGTAGTGCAGATTTCCTTTGCAACCTTGCTTGGTTGGCCAAAAAGGGCGTATGCGTTTTTTCCTGAATATATTAAGGAAAAAACGCATATGCCCTTTTTGGCCAAGTGCATCATTGTGGACGTTCTGCCTCTTTTCCTATGCTTTCAATGCAATTTCAGTCTACCTCCTGAAATCGGTTTCCTGCAATTCTGCCCCGCTTTCAAGTCCTCTTGGCAGCCTTACTTCAGTCTATTTTTGGACGATAGCTGTCATTTATAACTCTGCAGGTTTGTGAATTACAGTGACCCTGAGCTCCTTTCTACAACTCGATTTCTTGTGAGCTGGCTGCAACATCGCAGGATGGCTTCAGGCCCTAATCTGGTTCCGGCACGGCACGCTGAGCCTTTGGTTAATTCCTCTTCCTGGTGGGAAATGAGAGTTAAATTTGCCCGTCCAGATACCTCCAGCTAGTCTCTCATTGGTTCTCACTATTCCTGTTCATCTTCCGCAGAAATTGCAAACTGGGCCAAACAGGAGGTTAAAGGGATTGACTCTCCAAGTCGGGAGAGTGTTAGTAAAGCGTCTGGAATGTTGCACCCGAGTACCAGGGTACGAAAACTGAGACATATTTGAACACGTCTCCCGATCACATGGTTGATCATACTCTGGGTTCCACATGCATGTTTTAGCTGAAGGAAGAATACCTAAAACCTGGGTAGTTGAAACCCGTGGAATGGGTACCATGCAATATGACTTCAAAGGGTCTTCATTTGCTCACCGAACCTCTCCAATCCTATCACTGCTGCGTTTATGCCCCTGTACACATGCTTGATTCTCTTTCGGAGACATAGCAATCCATAGGTTTTAAGATACTTACTAGTCAGGTACATTCTTAGGCGTTTAATATGCGGTGTTGAGTCCATTTTGTTGAGCAAGGAGTAGCTCTTGTCTATTCTATATTTGGCTTAAGGAATTTTATCTGTGCTCATTTCAATCTCTGGTTTTATGCAGCACCCCAACTCACCTTTCCCCTTAAGCAAGCATAAGTTGGTTTTCGAAATTTGAGACCCTGTTCTGTTCTGTAATTCTGTTCCTGTGTAGCGAAGTTTACATTCCGTGTATTACTGATATCTTATGATGTTTCATTTTCTGTGTGACTTATTTCAGTTAGAATCATCATACCTGAATCCACTCATTGTGCTGCTAAGGGCCTGATGACACAGATTTCATTGCTGAGTGATATTGCTTTGTAAGTAAATACCACAACTTCTTTATCCATTTTTCACTTTCTGCGATGTTGAACTTGTACTGTAAACGAGGTTCTTGTAAACAGAGCCGTTCCAAACTTTGGGGTGGCTGTGTCTTTTTGATTTTAAATTCCCTAAGCTATAGGACCATAAGTGGAAGTGCCCTAGGCTCTGTTGCTTTGTTTTTTAGATGTTTCAGGAAACACCATACACATCTCCCGAGTGGTTGTTGGCAATTTACATCCCGCCCATCAGCATAACAAGGCTCCCAGTTCTCCATGGCCTGTCCTGTCTTTCTGGATTTTACACTTTTTTCAGATGGCCCTTTTGACCGGGGGGAAGTGAGACTTCATTGTAGTGCAGATTTCCTTTGCAAGCTTGCTTGGTTGGCCAAAAAGGGCGTATGCGTTTTTTCCTGAATATATTCAGGAAAAAACGCATACGCCCTTTTTGGCCAAGTGCATCATTGTGGACGTTCTGCCTCTTTTCCTATGTTTTCAATGCAATTCCAGTCTACCTCCTGAAATCGGTTTCCTGCAATTCTGCCCCGCTTTCAAGTCCTGTTGGCAGCCTTACTACAGTCTATTTTTGGACGATAGCTGTCATTTATAACTCTGCAGGTTTGTGAGTTACAGTGCCCCTGAGCTCCTTTCTTCAACTCGTTTTCTTGTGAGCTGGCTGCAACACCGCTGGATGGCTTCAGGCCCTAATCTGGTTCCGGCACGGCATGCTGAGCCTTTGTTCATTTCCTCTTTCTGGTGGGAAATGAGAGTTAAATTTGCCCGTCCAGACACCTCCAGCTAGTCTCTCATTGGTTCTCGCTATTCCTGTTCATCTTCCGCAGAAATTGCAAACTGGGCCAAACAGGAGGTTAAAGGGACTGACTCTCCAAGTCGGGAGAGTGTTAGTAAAGCATCTGGAATGTTGCACCCGAGTACCAGGGGAGGAAAACTGAGACATATTTGAACACGTCTCCGGTTCACATGGTTGATCATACTCTGGGTTCCACATGCATGTTTTAGCTGAAGGAAGAATACCTTAAACCTGGAGAGTTGAGACCCATGGAATGGGTACCATGCAATATGACTTCAAAGGGTCTTCATTTGCTCACCGAACCTCTCCAATCCTATCACTGCTGCGTTTATTCCCCTGTACACACGCTTGATTCTCTTTTGGAGACGTAGCAATCCATAGGTTTTAAGATACTTACTAGTCAGGTACATTCTTAGGGGTTTAATATGGGGTTTTGAGTCCATTTCGTTGAGCAAGGAGTAGCTCTTGTCTATTCCATATTTGGCTTAAGGAACTTTATCTGTGCTCATTTCAATCTCTGGATTTATGCAGCACCCCAACTCACCTTTCCCCTTAAGCAAGCATAAGTTGGTTTTCTAAATTTGAGACCCTGTTCTGTTTTGGAATGCAGTTCCTGTGTAGCCAAGTTTACATTCCGTGTATTAGTGATATCTTATGATGTTTCTTTTTCTGTGTGACTTATTTCAGTTAGAATCATCGTACCTGAATCCACTAATTATGCTGCTACGGGCCTGATGACATAGATTTCATTGCTGAGTGATACTGCATTGTACGTAAGTACCACAAGTTCTTTATCCATTTTTCACTTTCTGCGATGTTGAACTTGTACTGTAAACGAGGTTCTTGTAAACAGAGGCGTCCCAAACTTTGGGGTGGCTGTGTCTTTTTGATTTTAATTTCCCTAAGCTATAGGACCATAAGTGGCAGTGCCCTAGGCTCTGTTGCTTTGTTTTTTAGATTTTTCAGGAAACACCATACACTTCTCCCGAGTGTCTGTTGGCAATTTACATCCCGCCCATCAGCATAACAAGGCTCCCAGTTCTCCATGGCCTGTCCTGCCTTTCTGGATTTTACACTTTTTTCAGATGGCCCTTTTGACCGGGGGGAAGTGAGACTTCATTGTAGTGCAGATTTCCTTTGCAAGCTTGCTTGGTTGGCCAAAAAGGGCGTATGCGTTTTTTCCTGAATATATTCAGGAAAAAACGCATACGCCCTTTTTGGCCAAGTGCATCATTGTGGACGTTCTGCCTCTTTTCCTATGCTTTCAATGCAATTCCAGTCTACCTCCTGAAATCGGTTTCCTGCAATTCTGCCCCGCTTTCAAGTCCTCTTGGCAGCCTTACTTCAGTCTATTTTTGGACGATAGCTGTCATTTATAACTCTGCAGGTTTGTGAATTACAGTGCCCCTGAGCTCCTTTCTTCAACTCGCTTTCTTGTGACCTGGCCGCAACACCGCAGGATGGCTTCAGGCCCTAATCTGGCTCCGGTACGGCACGCTGAGCCTTTGGTTAATTCCTCTTCCTGGTGGGAAATGAGAGTTAAATTTGCCCGTCCAGACACCTCCAGCTAGCCTCTCATTGGTTCTCGCTATTCCTGTTCATCTTCCGCAGAAATTGCAAACTGGGCCAAACAGGAGGTTAAAGGGACTGACTCTCCAAGTGGGGAGAGTGTTACTAAAGCGTCTGGAATGTTGAACCCGAGTACCAGGGGAGGAAAACTGAGACATATTTGAACACGTCTCCCGATCACATGGTTGATCATACTCTAGGTTCCACATGCATGTTTTCGCTGAAGGAAGAATACCTTAAACCTGGGTATTTGAAACCCGTGGAATGGGTACCATGCAATAAGACTTCAAAGGGTCTTCATTTGCTCACCGAACCTCTCCAATCCTATCACTGCTGCGTTTATGCCCCTGTACACATGCTTGATTCTCTTTCGGAGACATAGCAATCCATAGGTTTTAAGATACTTACTAGTCAGGTACCTTCTTAGGCATTTAATATGGGGTTTTGAGTCCATTTCGTTGAGCAAGGAGTAGCTCTTGTCTATTCCATATTTGGCTTAAGGAACTTTATCTGTACTCATTTCAATCTCTGGTTTTATGCAGCACCCCAACTCACCTTTCCCCTTAAGCAAGCATAAGTTGGTTTTCTAAATTTGAGACCCTGTTCTGTTCTGTAATTCAGTTCCTGTGTAGCCAAGTTTACATTCCGTGTATTACTGATATCTTATGATGTTTCTTTTTCTGTGTGACTTACTTCAGTTACAATCATCTTACCTGAATCCACTCATTGTGCTGCTAAGGGCCTGATGACACAGATTTCATTGCTGAGTGATATTGCTTTGTAAGTAAATACCACAACTTCTTTATCCATTTTTCACTTTCTGCGATGTTGAACTTGTACTGTAAACGAGGTTCTTGTAAACAGAGCCGTTCCAAACTTTGGGGTGGCTGTGTCTTTTTGATTTTAATTTCCCTAAGCTATAGGACCATAAGTGGAAGTGCCCTAGGTTCTGTTGCTTTGTTTTTTAGATGTTTCAGGAAACACCATACACTTTTCCCGAGTGGTTGTTGGCAATTTACATCCCGCCCATCAGCATAACAAGGCTCCCAGTTCTCCATGGCCTGTCCTGCCTTTCTGGATTTTACACTTTTTTCAGATGGCCCTTTTGACCGGGGGGAAGTGAGACTTCATTGTAGTGCATATTTCCTTTGCAAGCTTGCTTGGTTGGCCAAAAAGGGCGTATGCGTTTTTTCCTGAATATATTCAGGAAAAAACGCATACGCCCTTTTTGGCCAAGTGCATCATTGTGGACGTTCTGCCTCTTTTCCTATGCTTTCAATGCAATTCCAGTCTACCTCCTGAAATCGGTTTCCTGCAATTCTGCCCCACTTTCAAGTCCTCTTGGCAGCCTTACTTCAGTCTACTTTTGGACGATAGCTGTCATTTATAACTCTGCAGATTTGTGAATTACAGTGCCCCTGAGCTCCTTTCTTCAACTCGCTTTCTTGTGACCTGGCCGCAACACCGCAGGATGGCTTCAGGCCCTAATCTGGTTCCGGTACGGCACGCTGAGCCTTTGGTTATTTCCTCTTCCTGTTGGGAAATGAGAGTTAAATTTGCCCGTCCAGACACCTCCAGCTAGCCTCTCATTGGTTCTCGCTATTCCTGTTCATCTTCCACAGAAATTGCAAACTGGGCCAAACAGGAGGTTAAAGGCGCTGACTCTCCAAGTGGGGAGAGTGTTAGTAAAGCGTCTGGAATGTTGCACCCGAGTACCAGGGTACGAAAACTGAGACATATTTGAACACGTCTCCCGTTCACATGGTTGATCATACTTGGGTTCCACATGCATGTTTTAGCTGAAGGAAGAATACCTTAAACCTGGAGAGTTGAGACCCGTGGAATGGGTACCATGCAATATGACTTCAAAGGGTCTTCATTTGCTCACCGAACCTCTCCAATCCTATCACTGCTGCGTTTATGCCCCTGTACACATGCTTGATTCTCTTTTGGAGACATAGCAATCCATAGGTTTTAAGATACTTACTAGTCAGGTACATTCTTAGGCGTTTAATATGCGGTGTTGAGTCCATTTCGTTGAGCAAGGAGTAGCTCTTGTCTATTCCATATTTGACTTAAGGAACTTTATCTGTGCTCATTTCAATCTCTGGTTTTATGCAGCACCCCAACTCACCTTTACCCTTAAGCAAGCATAAGTTGGTTTTCTAAATTTGAGACCCTGTTCTGTTCTGTAATTCAGTTCCTGTGTAGCCAAGTTTACATTCCGTGTATTACTGATATCTTATGATGTTTCTTTTTCTGTGTGACTTATTTCAGTTAGAATCATCATACCTGAATCCACTCATTGTGATGCTAAGGGCCTGATGACATAGATTTCATTGCTGAGTGATATTGCTTTGTAAGTAAATACCACAAGTTCTTTATCCATTTTTCACTTTCTGCGATGTTGAACTTGTACTGTAAACGAGGTTCTTGTAAACAGAGGCATCCCAAACTTTGGGGTGGCTGTGTCTTTTTGATTTTAATTTCCCTAAGCTATAGGACCATAAGTGGAAGTGCCCTAGGCTCTGTTGCTTTGTTTTTTAGATGTTTCAGGAAACACCATACACTTTTCCCGAGTGGTTGTTGGCAATTTACATCCCGCCCATCAGCATAACAAGGCTCCCAGTTCTCCATGGCCTGTCCTGCCTTTCTGGATTTTACACTTTTTTCAGATGGCCCTTTTGACCGGGGGGAAGTGAGACTTCATTGTAGTGCAGATTTCCTTTGCAAGCTTGCTTGGTTGGCCAAAAAGGGCGTATGCGTTTTTTCCTGAATATATTCAGGAAAAAACGCATACGCCCTTTTTGGCCAAGTGCATCATTGTGGACGTTCTGCCTCTTTTCCTATGCTTTCAATGCAATTCCAGTCTACCTCCTGAAATCGGTTTCCTGCAATTCTGCCCCGCTTTCAAGTCCTCTTGGCAGCCTTACTTCAGTCTATTTTTGGACGATAGCTGTCATTTATAACTCTGCAGGTTTGTGAATTACAGTGCCCCTGAGCTCCTTTCTTCAACTCGCTTTCTTGTGACCTGGCCGCAACACCGCAGGATGTCTTCAGGCCCTAATCTGGTTCTGGCATGGCACACTGAGCCTTTGGTTAATTCCTCTTCCTGGTGGGAAATGAGAGTTAAATTTGCCCATCCAGACACCTCCAGCTAGTCTCTCATTGGTTCTCGCTATTTCTGTTCATCTTCCACAGAAATTGCAAACTGGGCCAAACAGGAGGTTAAAGGGACTGACTCTCCAAGTCGGGAGAGTGTTAGTAAAGCGTCTGGAATGTTGCACCCGAGTACCAGGGGAGGAAAACTGAGACATATTTGAACACGTCTCCCGTTCACATGGTTGATCATACTTGGGTTCCACATGCATGTTTTAGCTGAAGGAAGAATACCTTAAACCTGGGTAGTTGAAACCCGTGGAATGGGTACCATGCAATATGACTTCAAAGGGTCTTCATTTGCTCACCGAACCTCTCCAATCCTATCACTGCTGTGTTTATGCCCCTGTACACACGCTTGATTCTCTTTTGGAGACATAGCAATCCATAGGTTTTAAGATACTTACTAGTCAGGTACATTCTTAGGCGTTTAATATGGGGTGTTGAGTCCATTTCGTTGAGCAAGGAGTAGCTCTTGTCTATTCCATATTTGGCTTAAGGAACTTTATCTGTGCTCATTTCAATCTCTGGTTTTATGCAGCACCCCAACTCACGTTTCCCCTTAAGCAAGCATAAGTTGGTTTTCTAAATTTGAGACCCTGTTCTGTTTTGGAATGCAGTTCCTGTGTAGCCAAGTTTACATTCCGTGTATTAGTGATATCTTATGATGTTTCTTTTTCTGTGTGACTTATTTCAGTTAGAATCATCGTACCTGAATCCACTCATTATGCTGCTACGGGCCTGATGACATAGATTTCATTGCTGAGTGATACTGCATTGTACGTAAGTACCACAAGTTCTTTATCCATTTTTCACTTTCTGTGATATTGAACTTGTATGGTAAACGAGGTTCTTGTAAACAGAGGCGTCCCAAACTTTGGGGTGGCTGTGTCTTTTTGATTTTAATTTCCCTAAGCTATAGGACCATAAGTGGAAGTGCCCTAGGTTCTGTTGCTTTGTTTTTTAGATGTTTCAGGAAACACCATACACTTCTCCCGAGTGGTTGCTGGCAATTTACATCCCGCCCATCAGCATAACAAGGCTCCCAGTTCTCCATGGCCTGTCCTGCCTTTCTGGATTTTACACTTTTTTCAGATGGCCCTTTTGACCGGGGGGAAGTGAGACTTCATTGTAGTGCAGATTTCCTTTGCAAGCTTGCTTGGTTGGCCAAAAAGGGCGTATGCGTTTTTTCCTGAATATATTCAGGAAAAAACGCATACGCCCTTTTTGGCCAAGTGCATCATTGTGGACGTTCTGCCTCTTTTCCTATGCTTTCAATGCAATTCCAGTCTACCTCCTGAAATCGGTTTCCTGCAATTCTGCCCCGCTTTCAAGTCCTCTTGGCAGCCTTACTTCAGTCTATTTTTGGACGATAGCTGTCATTTATAACTCTGCAGGTTTGTGAATTACAGTGCTCCTGAGCTCCTTTCTTTAACTCGCTTTCTTGTGACCTGGCCGCAACACCGCAGGATGTCTTCAGGCCCTAATCTGGTTTTGGCACGGCACACTGAGCCTTTGGTTAATTCCTCTTCCTGGTGGGAAATGAGAGTTAAATTTGCCCATCCAGACACCTCCAGCTAGTCTCTCATTGGTTCTCGCTATTTCTGTTCATCTTCCACAGAAATTGCAAACTGGGCCAAACAGGAGGTTAAAGGGACTGACTCTCCAAGTCGGGAGAGTGTTAGTAAAGCGTCTGGAATGTTGCACCCGAGTACCAGGTTACGAAAACTGAGACATATTTGAACACGTCTCCCGATCACATGGTTGATCATACTCTAGGTTCCACATGCATGTTTTAGCTGAAGGAAGAATACCTTAAACCTGGAGAGTTGAGACCCGTGTAATGGGTACCATGCAATATGACTTCAAAGGGTCTTCATTTGCTCACCGAACCTCTCCAATCCTATCACTGCTGCGTTTATGCCCCTGTACACACGCTTGATTCTCTTTTGGAGACATAGCAATCCATAGGTTTTAAGATACTTACTAGTCAGGTACATTCTTAGGCGTTTAATATGGGGTGTTGAGTCCATTTCGTTGAGCAAGGAGTAGCTCTTGTCTATTCCATATTTGGCTTAAGGAACTTTATCTGTGCTCATTTCAATCTCTGGTTTTATGCAGCACCCCAACTCACCTTTACCCTTAAGCAAGCATAAGTTGGTTTTCTAAATTTGAGACCCTGTTCTGTTTTGGAATGCAGTTCCTGTGTAGCCAAGTTTACATTCCGTGTATTAGTGATATCTTATGATGTTTCTTTTTCTGTGTGACTTATTTCAGTTAGAATCATCATACCTGAATCCACTCATTGTGCTGCTAAGGGCCTGATGACATAGATTTCATTGCTGAGTGATACTGCATTGTACGTAAGTACCACAAGTTCTTTATCCATTTTTCACTTTCTGTGATATTGCACTTGTACGGTAAACGAGGTTCTTGTAAACGGAGGTGTCCCAAACTTTCGGTGGCTGTGTCTTTTTGATTTTAATTTCCCTAAGCTATAGGACCATAAGTGGAAGTGCCCTAGGCTCTGTTGCTTTGTTTTTCAGATGTTTCAGGAAACACCATACACTTTTCCTGAGTGTCTGTTGGCAATTTACATCCCGCCCATCAGCATAACAAGGCTCCCAGTTCTCCATGGCCTGTCCTGCCTTTCTGGATTTTACACTTTCTTCAGATGGCCCTTTTGACCGGGGGGAAGTGAGACTTCATTGTAGTGCAGATTTCCTTTGCAAGTTTGCTTGGTTGGCCAAAAAGTGCGTATGCGTTTTTTCCTGAATATATTCAGGAAAAAAGCATACGCCCTTTTTGGCCAAGTGCATCATTGTGGACGTTCTGCCTCTTTTCCTATGCTTTCAATGCAATTCCAGTCTACCTCCTGAAATCGGTTTCCTGCAATTCTGCCCCGCTTTCAAGTCCTCTTGGCAGCCTTACTTCAGTCTATTTTTGGACGATAGCTGTCATTTATAACTCTGCAGGTTTGTGAATTACAGTGCCCCTGAGCTCCTTTCTTCAACTCGCTTTCTTGTGACCTGGCCGCAACACCGCAGGATGTCTTCAGGCCCTAATCTGGTTCTGGCATGGCACGCTGAGCCTTTGGTTAATTCCTCTTCCTGGTGGGAAATGAGAGTTAAATTTGCCCATCCAGACACCTCCAGCTAGTCTCTCATTGATTCTCGCTATTCCTGTTCATCTTCCACAGAAATTGCAAACTGGGCCAAACAGGAGGTTAAAGGGACTGACTCTCCAAGTGGGGAGAGTGTTAGTAAAGCGTCTGGAATGTTGCACCCGAGTACCAGGGTACGAGAACTGAGACATATTTGAACACGTCTCCCGATAACATGGTTGATCATACTCTAGGTTCCACATGCATGTTTTAGCTGAAGGAAGAATACCTTAAACCTGGGTAGTTGAAACCCGGGGAATGGGTACCATGCAATATGACTTCAAAGGGTCTTCATTTGCTCACGAACCTCTCCAATCCTATCACTGCTGCGTTTATGCCCCTGTACCCATGCTTGATTCTCTTTCGGAGACATAGCAATCCATAGGTTTTAAGATACTTACTAGTCAGGTACATTCTTAGGCGTTTAATATGCGGTGTTGAGTCCATTTCGTTGAGCAAGGAGTAGCTCTTGTCTATTCCATATTTGGCTTAAGGAACTTTATCTGTGCTCATTTCAATCTCTGGTTTTATGCAGCACCCCAACTCACCTTTCCCCTTAAGCAAGCATAAGTTGGTTTTCTAAAATTGAGACCCTGTTCTGTTCTGTAATTCAGTTCCTGTGTAGCCAAGTTTACATTCCGTGTATTACTGATATCTTATGATGTTTCTTTTTCTGTGTGACTTATTTCAGTTAGAATCATCATACCTGAATCCACTCATTGTGCTGCTAAGGGCCTGATGACGTAGATTTCATTGCTGAGTGATATTGCTTTGTAAGTAAATACCACAACTTCTTTATCCATTTTTCACTTTCTGCGATGTTGAACTTGTACTGTAAACGAGGTTCTTGTAAACAGAGGCGTCCCAAACTTTGGGGTGGCTGTGTCTTTTTGATTTTAATTTCCCTAAGCTATAGGACCATAAGTGGCAGTGCCCTAGGCTCTGTTGGTTTTTTTTTAGATGTTTCAGGAAACACCATACACTTCTCCCGAGTGGCTGTTGGCAATTTACATCCTGCCCATCAGCATAACAAGGCTCCCAGTTCTCCATGGCCTGTCCTGCCTTTCTGGATTTTACACTTTTTTCAGATGGCCCTTTTGACCGGGGGGAAGTGAGACTTCATTGTAGTGCAGATTTCCTTTGCAAGTTTGCTTGGTTGGCCAAAAAGGGCGTATGCGTTTTTTCCTGAATATATTCAGGAAAAAACGCATACGCCCTTTTTGGCCAAGTGCATCATTGTGGACGTTCTGCCTCTTTTCCTATGCTTTCAATGCAATTCCAGTCTACCTCCTGAAATCGGTTTCCTGCAATTCTGCCCCGCTTTCAAGTCCTCTTGGCAGCCTTACTTCAGTATATTTTTGGACGATAGCTGTCATTTATAACTCTGCAGGTTTGTGAATTACAGTGTCTCTGAGCTCTTTCTTCAACTCGCTTTCTTGTGAGGTGGCCGCAACACCGCAGGATGGCTTCAGGCCCTAATCTGGTTCTGGCACGGCACGCTGAGCCTTTGGTTATTTCCTCTTCCTGGTGGGAAATGAGAGTTAAATTTGCCCGTCCAGACACCTCCAGCTAGCCTCTCATTGGTTCTCGCTATTCCTGTTCATCTTCCGCAGAAATTGCAAACTGGGCCAAACAGGAGGTTAAAGGCGCTGACTCTCCAAGTTGGGAGAGTGTTAGTAAAACGTCTGGAATGTTGCACCCGAGTACCAGGGGAAGAAAACTGAGACATATTTGAACACGTCTCCCGTTCACACGGATGATCATACTCTGGGTCCCACATGCATGTTTTAGCTGAAGGAAGAATACCTTAAACCTGGGTAGTTGAAACCCGTGGAATGGGTACCATGCAATATGACTTCAAAGGGTCTTCATTTGCTCACCGAACCTCTCCAATCCTATCACTGCTGCGTTTATGCCCCTGTACACACGCTTGATTCTCTTTTGGAGACATAGCAATCCATAGGTTTTAAGATACTTACTAGTCAGGTGCATTCTTAGGCGTTTAATATGGGGTGTTGAGTCCATTTCGTTGAGCAAGGAGTAGCTCTTGTCTATTCCATATTTGGCTTAAGGAACTTTATCTGTGCTCATTTCAATCTCTGGTTTTATGCAGCACCCCAACTCACCTTCCCCCTTAAGCAAGCATAAGTTGGTTTTCTAAACTTGAGACACTGTTCTGTTTTGTAATTCAGTTCATGTGTAGCCAAGTCGACATTCTGTGTATTAATGATACCTTATGATGTTTCTTTTCTGTGTGACTTATTTCAGTTCGAATCATCATACCTGAATCCACTCATTATGCTGCTACGGGCCTGATTACATAGATTTCATTGCTCAGTGATATTGCATTGTACGTAAGTACCACAAGTTCTTTATCCATTTTTCACTTTCTGCGATATTGAACTTGTACCGTAAACGAGGTTCTTGTAAACAGAGCCGTCCCAAACTTTGGGGTGGCTGTGTCTTTTTGATTTTAATTTCCCTAAGCTATAGGACCATAAGTGGAAGTGCCCTAGGCTCTGTTGCTTTGTTTTTTAGATGTTTCAGGAAACACCATACACTTCTCCAGAGTGGCTGTTGGCAATTTACATCCCGCCCATCAGCATAAGAAGGCTCCCAGTTCTCCATGGCCTGTCGTGCCTTTATGGATTTTACACTTTTTTCAGATGGCCCTTTTGACCGGGTGGAAGTGAGACTTCATTGTAGTGCAGATTTCCTTTGCAAGCTTGCTTGGTTGGCCAAAAAGTGCGTATGCGTTTTTTCCTGAATATATTCAGGAAAAAACGCATACGCCCTTTTTGGCCAAGTGCATCACTGTCGAGTTTCTGACTCTCTTCATATGCTTTCAATGCAATTCCAGTCTACCTCCTGAAATCGGTTTCCTGCAATTCTGCCTTGCTTTCAATGCCTCTTCATAGCCTTACCTCAATATATTTTTAAAAATAGTTGGCCTTTATAACTCTGCAGGTTTTTGAATTGCAGTGGCCCTTAGCTCCATTTTTTAGCTCTTATTTTTGTGGTCTTGCCCCGTAACCACAGGATTCCTTGAAGCCCTATTTTTCTTCTGGGGCACCTTGCTGTGCCTTTGGTTAATTCTTCTTACTGATGTGATATTAGAGTGACATGTGCCCATTGAAACCGCTACAGCTAGTTTCTCACTGGTTCCCCCTATTCCCATTCATCCTCTGCACTAACTGCAGACTGTGCGATACCAGAACTTAAAGGCATTGACTCCATGTGGGGATGTTGTTAGTAAAGCGGCTGGAATGTCGATCCGGAGCCCCAGGAGAGGAAAAATGAGGTGCGTTTTAGAAACCTTTCCCGATCATATGGTATACCAGTCGCTGGGTTTCCCAAGCATGGTTTAGCTGTAGGAAGATTCCCTTCAACCTGGAGTGTTGGGACCCTTGGACTGAGTAGCATGAAGTATTGCATTAAACTTTCGGCAGTTGCTCACCAAAGCTCACCAATCCTGTCAGCCCCAAGTGTCCAGCCTTATGTCTTATCCAGCTGTGGGTTTATATGTGGTCAATCCAGGTTGCATCACAGCCCCTGAGCGAATTTTGTAAGAATTTTTCTCTCTTTCATTGTTTCAGCATTTTGTTTTTAAAATTTATTTCTATAATGGGGTTTAGCTCCTTTTCACTGCTGTGTTTGTGCCGCTCTGCACACACTTGATTCCCTTATGGAGATATATCAATACATGGGTTTTAAGATTCTTATTCCTCAGATATATTTCTCTGCGGTGTATAGGGTGTGTTGAGGCCAGTTCATTGAGCAAGGTGTAGATCTTGTCTAATACCTATTTGGTTTATTGAACGGTATCTGTGCTAATTTCAAACTCTGGTTTTATGCATCACCCCACCTCTCCTTTCCCCTTAAGCTGACATAAGTGTGTTTTCTAAATGTGAGACACTGTTCTGTTCTGTAATTCATTTCTTGTGCAGCCATATTTACCCTCCCTCTATAAGTGATATCTTATGATATGTTTCTTTTTCTGTTTGACTTATTTCAAGTAGTATTATCGGACCTAAATCCACTCTTTATCCTTCTACTAGCCTTATTACATTGATTTCATGGTGAAGAGATATTCCATTGTACATAAGTACCACATCTTCTTTATCCATTGTTCTCTTTCCTGGGATATTTAAGGTGTACTGAAGTTGAGGTTCTTGTAAACAGAGTAGCCCTAAACTGTGGTGTGCTTGTGTCTTGTTGATTTTTAGACTTCCCTAGATATACTCCCATGATTGGAAGTGTCCTATGCTCTGTAGCTCTGTTTTTTAGATGATTTAGGAACCACCATACACTTCTCCAGAGTGGCTCTCGGCAGTTCACACACTGCCCATCAGCGTATAAAGGCTCCCTGTTCTCCATGGCCTGTCCTGCATTTCTGGTTTTTACAATTTTTTAGGATGGCCCTTTTGACCGGTGGGAAGTGAGACTTCTTTGTTGTGCACATTTGCATTGCTTGCTTGCTTCGTTGCCCATAAAGTGCGTATGCGTTTTTTCCTGGATATAATCAGGAAAAAACGCATACGCCCTTTTGGGCCAACTGCATCATTGTCGAAATTCTGCCGCTTTTCATGTGCGTTAAAGACGAGTCTAATCTATCTCTTGAAATCTGTTTCTTGCAATTCTGTCTTGCATTCAGATCCTCTTCTTTGCCTTACCTCAACATATTTTTGGACGTTAGTTTTCATTTATAACTCTGCAGGTTTGTGAATTGCAGTGACCCTGAGCTCCATTTTTTAAGTTGCTCTTTTGTGAGCTGGCCTCAAACCCGCAGGATTGCTTCAGGCCCTATTTTGGCTCCGGCGAGGCAGGCTGAGCCTTTCTTTAATTCTTATTCTTAATGGGAAATTAGAGTGATATGTGCCCGTCCAAACCCCTACAACTCTTCTCTCATTGGTTCCCCCTCTTCCCGTTCATCCTCCTCACAATTTGCAAAATGTGTGAAACAGAAGTTTAAATGTGCTGATTCTCCAAGTGGGGAGATTCTAAGTAGCGTGGCTGGAATGGTGAACAGGAGCACCAGGAGAGGATAAATGAGGTGCATTTTAGACACATCTCCCGATCACATGGTGTACAGTCCTCTGGGTTTTCCATGCATGTTTTAGCTGTAGGAAGATCCCTTGAACCTGCAGATTTGGGACCCATTGAATGGGTACCAGGTAGTATTACTTTAAAGGGTGTGCATTTCCTCACCCAACCTCACATTTCTCTTAGCGCAAACAGTTTCCAGCCTTATGTCTCATCCTGCTGTGGGTCTAGATGTGTTCAATCCATGTTGCATCACCGTCCCTGAGGAAAAGTTGTAAGAGGTTTTCTCTGTCTCTCTGTCGTTTATTTTTTTCAATTTATTACTATATTGGTTACAGCTGATTTTCAAAGCTCTGTTTCTTGCTGCTGTACATCCACTTGATTCACGTACAGAGAGACATCAATAAATTCTTTTTCAGATTCTTACCAGTCGTATATATTCTTTTCCGGTGACTTGAGTGTGCTGAGTGCAGTTCTTTTAGCTACCGTGTAGGCCTTGTTGATTATCAGTTTGGTATTTGGAATGGTATCTTTGCTAATTTCAACCTCCTGGATGATGCCTCACCCCTCCCCACCTTTCCCGTTTAGCAGCCTTATGTGTGTTTTCTACATATTTGACTATGTTTTTGTTTTGTAATTTATTTCATGTGTAGCCATTTTGGATTCCACCTTTAAGTGATATCTTATGATATGTGTCTTTTTCTTTTTGAATTCTGTCACTTAGAATGATCATACGTAACTCCTCCGGAGTTGTTACAACTGGCCATATTTCATTGATTTCCAGGCTGAATAATATTCCACTCTACCTAAGTACCACATCTCTATCCATTTTTCCCCTCCAGAGACATTTAAGTTATATCCTAGTCGAGGATCTTTTAAACAGAGAGGGGGTAAACATTGGGGTGCCTGTGTCCTCTCGATTTTTGTTTTTCCCAAGATATACGCCCATGAGTGCAAGTGCCCTATGCTCTGTAGCTCATTTTTTAGATGCTTTAGTAAACACAATACACTTCTCCAGAATGGCCGTTGGCAATATACATTTCCACTATAAGTCTCACAGGGCTCCCTCTTCTCGTTGCCCTGTCCTGCATTTCTGTTGTTTACGCTTTATGAGGATGGCTCTTCTGACTGATGCGAAGTGATATCTTTTGTAGTATTGACTTCCAGTGCCCACCTGTTTGGTTGGCTAAAAAAGTGTATGCCCTTTTCTTGAATATATACAGAAAAGAACGCATACACCCTTTTTGGCCAACTGCAATGTTGGCAATGTTGGCAATGTTCAGCTCCTTTTCTTGTGCTTAATGGCGAGTCCTTTCTACCTCCTCAAATCCCTTTCCTGCCATTCTCCCTTGCTTACAAGTCCTTTTCTCTGACTTTCCTCAAGACATTTTTCAGTGATGGATATTTTCAACTCTGCAGTTTTGTGAATTTTACTGCCCCTGAGTTCCATTGTTCAACTCGTGTTTATGGGAACTGGCCACAAAGCAGCGGGATTTCCTCAAGCCCTATACTGTTTCCATGGGCAACCCTAGCCTTTGGTCAATTCGTCTTCCTGATTGGAAATTAGAGTGACATGTGCCTGTCTGAACACCTAGGACTTGTCTCTCATTGTTCCTCATCCTTCCGCTTCATCCTCTGGACAAATTCCAAACTGTACGCAACAGGATGTTGACAGTGCTGACATCTCCAAGTGGGGAGACTGTTAGTAAAGACGCTGGAGGGGTGAACCCGAGCACCAGGAGATGAGGAGATGAGATGCCTTTTCCAAACTCTTCCCGATCAGACGGTATACCATCCTCTGGGTGTGACAGACATGTTTTAGCAGTAGGAAGAGTCCCATTCATGTAAGGAGAACACCAGGGCTTTTTCAAAATCAGTGTCTCCCCGAAACCCAAACTGGGGAAGTTTTTAAGCTACGGCTACACATATGTTCATTAAGGGCCTTGGGAAGTAGGCAGAGTCCAAACTTTAGATGATTGAAGTCTTCAGGGTCAGAAGCACTCACCACCAGCTTCCCTTAGGCTACACTTTAACTGTCATTGATAGATGATGTCAATAAAAATATCTATTCTTTTTCAGATTATTTCCCCTTATAGGTTATTGCAAAATGTTGAGTGTAGTTCCCTGTGCTATACAGTAGTTCCTTGTTGATGATCTATTTTATACATAGCAGTGTGTATGTGTTCATTCCAAACTGTTAATTTATCCCTCCTCCCACCTTTCCCCTTTGGTAATAATAAATTATAAGATTTTATACTTCTCAGAAATGGGGGAGCTGAAAGAGAGGTATCATTTTCAATGGAAAAGCATTTAAAACAAGATTGAAGGTTTAACCAAGATTATTAGCTGTACATCCTTGGAAAGAAATCACTTCGTTTCTCTAATATTGACCTGACAAATAAGACAAACCTTTTCACTGAACTTGCTTATAAAAGTGATGGAAATATCAAATGGAAGTGTTAAAAACATCTTATTTTACCCGAGCCTTATACACTGTTCTATGTTAACTACAGTTTGGCTCACACATCTGTTCATTGAGGTTACAATAGTCTCAATTTCTGTTACTGATCCTCCAGAGTGGACCCCAACAAGTGTCCCCCTGCCCAGTGTCATTGGGGCCAACAGATCGAGACTGAGTTTGGTTCACAAGCAAAGGAAACTTTATATTTTGATCAGAGAATGGAGAGGTGAGAGCATGCACTACCCCGTGGGCTGTGGGCTGGGCTGCTGTGTAGAGATCCTGTCAGAGTCAGTGGGAGGGAGGGAGGCGGCGGAGCTCTCGAGGGCCGGGTTGGCTGTAGCTCAGGCTCTATATCGTGGAGTCTGCACTGGGCCCCAGGAGCTGAGGTGTCGACCCAGCCATTCTGCACTAGGAAATCTGGTCTGAAGTGCCGGGTGTGGAACCTCTGCATGCGGGACCCTAGGAGCACGTGAAATTAGACAAAGCACAAAGGATAAAAAAGGTTAGACTTGACTTTATTGCCCAGATTCTATTTTTATCTCCCAGGGATTTTTAATGGGCTTTGCTGGGGACAAACCCCTCCTCTGCCTTTTGTCCCGTTCCTCATTCTTGGAGTGCTGAGGGTGCAGACCCTTCTTCTGTAACTGCTGAGTGCTGAGTTGGGAGCCCTCATACCCTGGGGCGAGGGTCAGAGCTTCTCCCCAGCAGCCTCCCGGTGACGTTGATTGTCCCCAGGACCCCTGCCTCCCTGCTCGTCCACCTGAGCACCAGCATTGGAAGTGTTATAGATTCTAATGACCTTTAAGGGTCCAGGAAAGAGATGTGCAGAGACGCTGTGGGGGCCGGTTTCACCCCGCCCCACATTTGTTCGGCCACCTTAGGCTGACCGTCTCTGCCAGCCTAGATGCTCTGACCAGTAGTCTGCGCTTTCTTCAGTTAGGCCCCTGAATTAACGTACAAACAGCACCAGGTGTCAGAGCCCTGCCCGCTCAACTCCCAGACAGTCCAGGGTCAGTGGTGACCAAGGACCATGATGGCTACTGAGTCAACAGCCTTTTGAAGTAAACAGGAGTCCAGCCGGTCTTATTGGCCACCATCATCACGGTGTCTGTAGGCTTTTCTATGGTGACAGTGTGGTATACTGTTCCCCCGCCAAGATTATTAGCTCCCCTCTGGGTGCAGTAAGTCCTGCAAGCAGTAGTCTACTCTTTTGGGACACACTCTTGTTGTTTTATGAGAGAAACTCCAGGTCAAGTGATGTTCACACGAGTCGTCATGGTGCCCTGTTGCCCCCGGTTATCTCTCTGGATGTTGGAGTTGGAGGGCCTCCTCACTCGAGGTCGGTGTGCCCACGGAGCGAACCCTGCAACTTCAGGGCATGGTTGGTGGTTAGGATCACCACGTGGGGTCCTTTTCCCTTAGGAGGGAGGTGGCCTTTTGGGCTGCTGATTTCCAGGTTTTTAGATACCGCCAGTATCTTGGCCAGATGTGGCAGTGGGCCAAGCCCCTTAGTGACCGTAGTTTATCCTACCTGGATGGCATTCTTGCATTGTTCCATTTCAAGTGGTCCCAGTTTTTGCACTAATTCTCCAATGGCGATTCACCTTTCACCGGGAATGTAAAGGTCAAAGGGTTTAGCTAAATTAGGGAGTTCCAGGGCAAGGGTCTGAATTGACTGCTCTTTCCATTCTTGAAAGGCCACTTCTGGATTCTATTCAAAAGGATCATCATCTTTTCCTTTCAGTGTTTCATATAGAGGCCCAGCTAGTAGACTGTAGTTAGGGATCCAGAAGCAGCAAACCCTGGCCTCCCCAGGAACCCCTAAGCTGTCTTCTAGTTTTAGAAAGGGGTAAGGCTGAAAATGGTTTCTTCCCTTTCCTGGGATGGGCTTCTCTGACCTTCTGTGAGAATGAAGCCCAGGCAGGTCACCGCAGTCTGTGATATTTGAGCTTTTTCTTGGACAACTTCTATCCTTTATTGGCTTGGTAGTTCAGAGGCCTCCTTAGTAGGGCTGGTGATCAGAATGTCGTCTGCATATTGAAGGAGGGTTTCCTTTTCCAGAGGTAGAACTTTTAGGTCTTTAGCTAAGCTTTCCCCAAAGATGGTGTGGGAATTTTTGCACCCTTGGGGCCAGACGGCCCGGAAGTATTGTTTTAGTTGTATGTGGAGTCCTGCCACTCACAAGCCAAAATTTCTTGTGACTCTGGGACTAATGGAATACAAAAGAAGGCATCATTGAAGACTAATACAGAATACCATGTCCTGGTGGTTGGTAGAATGACCAGCAGGGTGTAGGAATTAGGAGCAACTGGAGGTATATCCTCGGTGGCTTCACTGACTGTCCTGACATCCTTTACCAGGTCCCCAGCAGCCCATGGGGCTCTCGTGGTCAGACCAATCCCAGAATATGGAGCTCACCTGGGCAGGTACCCCACCCCCACCCCAGCCCACGGGGCTCTCGTGGTCAGGCCCCTCCCAGGATACAGAGCTACCCTTGCAGGTACCGTGGCAGGGCTGGGCACACAGGAACCGTGCACATAGCCCTCATTGCAGAGCACCCCCAGCTCACCTGTCGCTCAGAGCTGACACAGAGCACCTCAGAGCAGGACTTGAACTAACAAACAGCAGCTGCGACAGGTCTGTGACCCTGGGCATCACTCCGTGAGGCCTCCCTCCACCTGGTCTTCCAGAGACTTCCACTGCACCCGGGGCACCAGGCCTCTGTCTCCAACCACCACCCACCCCTCCTCTGCCTGACTCCTGGGTTCCTCTCATTAGGAGAGGGTTTTCTTGAAGTTGTCTCCCACTCATGGGCCAGATAAAATGATTAGAAAACAAGCCAAAGCTGCAGCCCCTTGTCTATCCTGACTCTCAGGAGCCCACACCTGTTCCTTGGACCTGGCCGGTTCAGCAAGTTCCATTTTCTGCAACTGTGAGCCCCTGAGGGGTGATGATTGGCTGACCTGGGCAGCCTTACCGTGCCGGCCAGCCCTCCCCAGGTGTGCCTGGGTTGAGATCAATATAAATACCACTCCAGGCAGCAAGAGCCCCTGCAGCCGTGCCTGACGCCATTTTCTCTGCCCTGTCAGCAGTCTCGGGGCTGGGCTGGTGGGAGGGAGTGAGAGGCCACGGCTTTGTGGGTGGCCCAGTGTGAGTGGGGCTCTGCTGGACTTTCTGCAGCAGTTGCCAGGCTGCCACCTGCTAAAGAAGAGGATGTGTCACCCATACCTGCTGCTGGAATTTCTCCCTGGGCAGAGGTGAGGAAGGAAAAAAGCAGTGGGGGCAGGGACAGGACGGGTATCTCAGGCAGGGAAATGGAAATCTTCCAGAAGAGCACCCAGGGCCAGGACCATCCTGGCTGGCCTGCAGGCACCAAGTCGGCCGGCATGCTGTCACTCGTGTGGCTCTATGGCCCTTCCTCTAGGCTTTCAAGTCCTTGTATATATTCAGGTGTTTTACCTGGGACGGGTGGGAATAGTTCAGCAGCAACTGGCCTGGGGCTCAGCTCACGTTTACTCACAGATGCCTCGGCACGGTGCCCCAGCTTTGCAATGAGGACGCTTGTTGCGTGGGGGCTGCTGGCTGAATGGGAGACGATTCCCCACCACTGACCAACTTCAGAATTGTTTACAACTGGAGCAAGTGCCCTGATACGGTTTTCCTCTGTGTAACTGGTGGGTTCTGTGTTTTTTTTCTCTTTTTCGTTTTTGGTTCAAGGTAGATTTTATTCCTCTTTTTTGTATTTACAGATATAAGCATGGAAATAATTTATTCATATAAATACATGTATGTGCAGGGAATAATTGTTTTTTCTGTTTTATTTTTTAAATTTTACTTCTTTTTAATTTTGAATTTTATTTTATATTTTTATACAGCAGGTTCTTATTGGTTATCTATTTTATACATATAAATGTATACATGCCAATCCCAGTCTCTCAACTCCTCCCACCACCACCCCCCCAACAGCTTTCCCCCCTTGTTGTCCATACGTTTGTTGTGTACATCTGTTGCTCTATTTATGCCTTGCAAAATGGTTAATCTGTACAGTTTTTCTAGGTTCCACATATATGCATGAATATACAAGATTTGTTTTTCTCTTTCTGACTTACTTCACTCTGTATGACAGTCTCTAGATCCATCGACGTCTCTACAAATGACCCAATTTCATTCCTTTTCATGGCTTAGTAATATTCCATTTTATATATGTACCACAGCTTTATGCATTCGTCTGTCTGTGGGCATTTAGGTTGCTTCCATTACCTCGATATTGTAAATAGTGATGCAATGAACATTGCGGTGAATGACTCTTTTTGATTTATGGTTTTGTCTGGGTATATGTCCAGTACTGGGATTGCTGTATCATATGGTAGTTCTATTGTTAGTTTCTTAAGAAATTCCATATTGTTCTCCATAATGACTGTATCAATTTATATTCCCAACAATAGTGGAAGAGGGTTCCTTTTCTCCACACCCTTTCCAGCATTTTTTGTTTGTAGATTTTCAATGATGCCTATTCTACCAGGTGTGAGGTGATACCTCATTGTTGAATCCATTTCGTTGAGCAAGGGGTAGCTCTTGTCTATTACATATTTGGCTTATGGAACGGTATCTGTGCTAATTTCAAACTCTGCTTTTATGCAGCACCCCAACTCACCTTCCCCCTTAAGCAGGCATAAGTTGGTTTTCTAAACTTGAGACCCTGTTCTGTTTTGTAATTCAGTTCATGTGTAGCCAAGTTCACATTCCGTGTATTAGTGATACCTTATGATGTTTCTTTTTCTGTGTGACTTATTTCACTTAGAATCATCGTGCCTCAATCCACTCATTATGCTGGTACGGGCCTGGTGACATAGATTTCATTGCTGAGTGGTATTCTGTTGTACAGAAGTACCGCAACTTCTTTATCCATTATTTGCTCTCTGGGATATTTAACTTGTGCCGTAGAAGAGATTCCTGTAAAAAGAGCCGTCCCAAATTTTGGGGTTGCTGTGTCTTTTTGATATTAATTTCCCTAAGCTATAGGACCATAAGTGGAAGTGCCCTAGGCTCTGTTGCTTTGTTTTTTAGATGTTTCAGGAAACACCATACACTTCTCCTGAGTGTCTGTTGGCAATTTACATCCTGCCCATCAGCATAACAAGGCTCCCAGTTCTCCATGGCCTGTCCTGCCTTTCTGGATTTTACACTTTTTTCAGATGGCCCTTTTGACCGGGGGGAGTGAGACTTCATTGTAGTGCAGATTTCCTTTGCAAGCTTGCTTGGTTGGCCAAAAAGGGCGTATGCGTTTTTTCCTGAATATATTCAGGAAAAAACGCATACGCCCTTTTTGGCCAAGTGCATCATTGTGGACGTTCTGCCTCTTTTCCTATGCTTGAAATGCAATTCCAGTCTACCTCCTGAAATCGGTTTCCTGCAATTCTGCCCCGCTTTCAAGTCCTCTTGGCAGCCTTACTTCAGTCTATTTTTGGACGATAGCTGTCATTTATAACTCTGCAGGTTTGTGAATTACAGTGCCCCTGAGCTCCTTTCTTCAACTCGCTTTCTTGTGACCTGGCCGCCACACCGCAGGATGGCTTCAGGCCCTAATCTGGTTCCGGCACGGCACGCTGAGCCTTTGGTTAATTCCTCATGCTGGTGGGAAATTAGAGTTAAATTTGCCCGTCCAGACACCTCCCGCTTGTCTCTCATTGGTTCTCCCTATTCCTGTACATCTTCCGCAGAAATTGCAAACTGGGCCAAACAGGAGGTTAAAGGCACTGACTCTCCAAGTGGGGAGAGTGTTAGTAAAGCGTCTGGAATGTTGCACCGAAGTACCATGGGATGAAAACTGAGACATATTTGAACACGTCTCCCGATCACACAGTTGATCATACTCTGGGTTCCACATGCATGTTTTAGCTGAAGAAAGAATACCTTAAACCTGGAGAGTTGAGACCCGTGGAATGGGTACCATGCAATATGACTTCAAAGGGTCTTCATTTGCTCAACGAATCTCTCCAATCCTATCACTGCTGCGTGTATGACCCTTGTACACATACTTGATTCTCTTTTGGAGACATAGCAATCCATAGGTTTTAACATACTTACTAGTCAGGTATATTCTTAGGCGTTTAATATGGGGTGTGGAGTCCATTTCATTGAGCAAGGAGTAGCTCTTGTCTATTCCATATTTGGCTTAAGGAACTTTATCTGTGCTCATTTCAATCTCTGGTTTTATGCAGCAACCCAACTCACCTTTCCACTTAAGCAAGCATAAGTTGGTTTTCTAAATTTGAGACCCTGTTCTGTTTTGTAATTCAGTTCCTCTGTAGCCAAGTTTACATTCCATGTGTTAGTGATATTTTTTGATGTTTCTTTTTCTGTGTGACTTATTTCAGTTAGAATCACCATACCCGAATCCACTCATTGTGCTGCTACGGGCCTGGTGACATAGATCTCATTGCTGAGTGATATTGCATTGTACGTGAGTACCACAACTTCTTTATCCATTTTTCACTTTCTGTGATATTGAACTTGTACTGTAAACGAGGTTGTTGTAAACAGAGGCGTCCCAAACTTTGGGGTGGCTGTGTCTTTTTGATTTTAATTTCCCTAAGCTATAGGACCATAAGTGGAAGTGCCCTAGGCTCTGTTGCTTTGTTTTTTAGATGTTTCAGGAAACACCATACACTTCTCCCAAGTGTCTGTTGGCAATTTACATCCCGCCCATCAGCATAACAAGGCTCCAAGTTCTCCATTGCCTGTCCTGCCTTTCTGGATTTTACAGTTTTTTCAGATGGTCCTTTTGACCGGGGGGAAGTGAGAATTCATTGTAGTGCAGATTTCCTTTGCAAGTTTGCTTGGTTGGCCAAAAAGGGCATATGCATTTTTTCCTGAATATATTCAGGAAAAAACGCATACGCCCTTTTTGGCCAAGTGCATCATTGTGGACGTTCTGCCTCTTTTCCTATGCTTTCAATGCAATTCCAGTCTACCTCCTGAAATCGGTTTCCTGCAATTCTGCCCCGCTTTCTAGTTCTCTTGGCAGCCTTACTTCAGTCTATTTTTGGACGATAGCTGTCATTTAGAACTCTGCAGGTTTGTGAATTACAGTGCCCCGGAGCTCCTTTCTTCAACTCGCTTTCTTGTGAGCTGGCCGCAACACCGCAGGATGGCTTCAGGCCCTAATCTGGTTCCGGCACGGCACGCTGAGCCTTTGGTTAATTCCTCTTCCTGGTGGGAAATGAGAGTTAAATTTGCCCGTCCAGACACCTCCAGCTAGTCTCTCATTGGTTCTCGCTATTCCTGTTTATCTTCCGCAGAAATTGCAAACTGGGCCAAACAGCAGGTTAAAGGGACTGACTCTCCAAGTCGGGAGACTGTTAGTAAAGCATCTGGAATGTTGCACCCGAGTACCAGGGTACGAAAACTGAGACACATTTGAACACGTCTCCTGATCACATGGTTGATCATACTCTGGGTTCCACATGCATGTTTTAGCTGAAGGAAGAATACCTTAAACCTGGGTAGTTGAAACCCGTGGAATGGGTACCATGCAATATGACTTCAAAGGGTCTTCATTTGCTCACCGAACCTCTGCAATCCTATCACTGCTGCGTTTATGCCCCTGTACACATGCTTGATTCTCTTTCGGAGACATAGCAATCCATAGGTTTTAAGATACTTACTAGTCAGGTACATTCTTAGGCGTTTAATATGGGGTGTTGAGTCCATTTCGTTGAGCAAGGAGTAGCTCTTGTCTATTCCATATTTGGCTTAAGGAACTTTATCTGTGCTCATTTCAATCTCTGGTTTTATGCAGCACCCCTACTCACCTTTACCCTTAAGCAAGCATAAGTTGGTTTTCTAAATTTGAGTCCCTGTTCTGTTCTGTAATTCAGTTCCTGTGTAGCCAAGTTTACATTCCGTGTATTAGTGATATCTTATGATGTTTCTTTTTCTGTGTGACTTATTTCAGTTAGAATCATCATACCTGAATCCACTCATTGTGCTGCTAAGGGCCTGGTGACATAGATTTCATTGCTGAGTGATATTGCTTTGTAAGTAAATACCGCAACTTCTTTATCCATTTTTCACTTTCTGAGATGTTGAACTTGTACTGAAAACGAGGATCTTGTAAACAGAGCCGTTCCAAACTTTGGGGTGGCTGTGTCTTTTTGATTTTAATTTCCCTAAGCTATAGGACCATAAGTGGAAGTGCCCTAGGCTCTGTTGCTTTGTTTTTTAGATGTTTCAGGAAACACCATACACTTCTCCCCAGTGGCTGTTGGCAATTTACATCCCGCCCATCAGCATAACAAGGCTCCCAGTTCTCCATGGCCTGTCCTGCCTTTCTGGATTTTACACTTTTTTCAGATGGCCCTTTTGACCAGGGGGAAGTGAGACTTCATTGTAGTGCAGATTTCCTTTGCAAGCTTGCTTGGTTGGCCAAAAAGGGCGTATGCGTTTTTTCCTGAATATATTCAGGAAAAACGCATACGCCCTTTTTGGCCAAGTGCATCATTGTGGACGTTCTGCCTCTTTTCCTATGCTTTCAATGCAATTCCAGTCTACCTCCTGAAATCGGTTTCCTGCAATTCTGCCCCGCTTTCAAGTCCTCTTGGCAGCCTTACTTCAGTCTATTTTTGGACGATAGCTGTCATTTATAACTCTGCAGGTTTGTGAATTACAGTGCCCCTGAGCTCCTTTCTTCCACTCGCTTTCTTGTGACCTGGCCGCAACACCGCAGGATGGCTTCAGACCCTAATCTGGTTCCGGCACGGCACACTGAGCCTTTGGTTAATTCCTCTTCCTGGTGGGAAATGAGAGTTAAATTTGCCCGTCCAGACACCTCCAGCTAGTCTCTCATTGGTTCCCGCTATTCCTGTTCATCTTCCGCAGAAATTGCAAACTGGGCCAAACAGCAGGTTAAAGGGACTGACTCTGCAAGTCGGGAGAGTGTTAGTAAAGCGTCTGGAATGTTGCACCCGAGTACCAGGGGAGGAAAACTGAGACATATTTGAACACGTCTCCCGTTCACATGGTTGATCATACTCTGGGTTCCACATGCATGTTTTAGCTGAAGAAAGAATACCTTAAACCTGGAGAGTTGAGACCCGTGGAATGGGTACCACGCAATATGACTTCAAAGGGTCTTCATTTGCTCACCGAATCTCTCCAAACCTATCACTGCTGCGTTTATGACCCTTGTACACACGCTTGATTCTCTTTCGGAGACATAGCAATCCATAGGTTTTAAGATACTTAGTAGTCAGGTATATTCTTAGGCGTTTAATATGGGGTGTTGAGTCCATTTCGTTGAGCAAGGAGTCGCTCTTGTCTATTCCATATTTGGCTTAAGGAACTTTATCTGTGCTCATTTCAATCTCTGGTTTTATGCAGCACCCCAACTCACCTTTCCACTTAAGCCAGCATAAGTTGGTTTTCTAAATTTGAGAACCTGTTCTGTTCTGTAATTCAGTTCCTGTGTAGCCAAGTTTACATTCCGTGTATTACTGATATCTTATGATGTTTCTTTTTCTGTGTGACTTATTTCAGTTAGAATCATCATACCTGAATCCACTCATTGTGCTGCTACGGGCCTGATGACACAGATTTCATTGCTGAGTGATATTGCTTTGTAAGTAAATACCACAATTTCTTTCTCCATTTTTCACTTTCTGCGATGTTGAACTTGTACTGTAAACGAGGTTCTTGTAAACAGAGCCGTTCCAAACTTTGGGGTGGCTGTGTCTTTTTGATTTTAATTTCCCTAAGCTATAGGACCATAAGTGGAAGTGCCCTAGGTTCTGTTGCTTTGTTTTTTACATGTTTCAGGAAACACCATACACTTCTCCCGAGTGGTTGTTGGCAATTTACATCCCGCCCATCAGCATAACAAGGCTCCCAGTTCTCCATGGCCTGTCCTGCCTTTCTGGATTTTACACTTTTTTCAGATGGCCCTTTTGACCGGGGGGAAGTGAGACTTCATTGTAGTGCAGATTTCCTTTGCAAGCTTGCTTGGTTGGCCAAAAAGGGCGTATGCGTTTTTTCCTGAATATATTCAGGAAAAAACGCATACGCCCTTTTTGGCCAAGTGCATCATTGTGGACGTTCTGCCTCTTTTCCTATGCTTTCAATGCAATTCCAGTCTACCTCCTGAAATCGGTTTCCTGCAATTCTGCCCCGCTTTCTAGTCCTCTTGGCAGCCTTCCTTTAGTCTATTTTTGGACGATAGCTGTCATTTATAACTCTGCAGGTTTGTGAATTACAGTGCCCCTGAGCTCCTTTCTTCAACTCGCTTTCTTGTGAGCTGGCCGCAACACCGCAGTATGGCTTCAGGCCCTAATCTGGTTCCGGCACGGCACGCTGAGCCTTTGGTTATTTCCTCTTCCTGGTGGGAAATGAGAGTTAAATTTGCCCGTCCAGACACCTCCAGCTAGTCTCTCATTGGTTCTCCCTAATCCTGTTCATCTTCCGCAGAAATTACAAACTGGGCCAAACAGGAGGTTAAAGGCGCTGACTCTCCAAGTTGGGAGAGTGTTAGTAAAGGGTCTGGAATGTTGCACCCGAGTACCAGGGGAGGAAAACTGAGACATATTTGAACACGTCTCCCGTTCACACGGTTGATCATACTGTGGGTTCCACATGCATGTTTTAGCTGAAGGAAGAATACCTTAAACCTGGAGAGTTGAGACCCGTGGAATGGGTACCATGCAATATGACTTCAAAGGGTCTTCATTTGCTCACCGAACCTCTCCAATCCTATCACTGCTGCGTTTATGCCCCTGTACACACGCTTGATTCTCTTTCGGAGACATAGCAATCCATAGGTTTTAAGATACTTACAAGTCAGGTACATTCTTAGGCGTTTAATATGCGGTGTTGAGTCCATTTCGTTGAGCAAGGAGTAGCTCTTGTCTATTCCATATTTGGCTTAAGGAACTTTATCTGTGCTCATTTCAATCTCTGGTTTTATGCAGCACCCCAACTCACCTTCCCCCTTAAGCAAGCGTAAGTTGGTTTTCTAAACTTGAGACACTGTTCTGTTTTGTAATTCAGTTCATGTGTAGCCAAGTTCACATTCTGTGTATTAGTGATACCTTATGATGTTTCTTTTCTGTGTGACTTATTTCAGTTCGAATCATCATACCTGAATCCACTCATTATGCTGCTACTGGCCTGATGACATAGATTTCATTGCTGAGTGATATTGCATTGTACGTAAGTACCACAGGTTCTTTATCCATTTTTCACTTTCTGCGATATTGAACTTGTACCGTAAACGAGGTTCTTGTAAACAGAGCCGTCCCAAACTTTGGGGTGGCTGTGTCTTTTTGATTTTAATTTCCCTAAGCTATAGGACCATAAGTGGAAGTGCCCTAGGCTCTGTTGCTTTGTTTTTTAGATGTTTCAGGAAACACCATACACTTCTCCAGAGTGGCTGTTGGCAATTTACATCCCGCCCATCAGCATAAGAAGGCTCCCAGTTCTCCATGGCCTGTCGTGCCTTTATGGATTTTACACTTTTATCAGATGGCCCTTTTGACCGGGTGGAAGGGAGACTTCATTGTAGTGTAGATTTCCTTTGCAAGCTTGCTTGGTTGGCCAAAAAGTGCGTATGCGTTTTTTCCTGAATATATTCAGGAAAAAACGCATACGCCCTTTTTGGCCAAGTGCATCATTGTCGAGTTTCTGACTCTCTTCATATGCTTTCAATGCAATTCCAGTCTACCTCCTGAAATCGGTTTCCTGCAATTCTGCCTTGCTTTCAATGCCTCTTCATAGCCTTACCTCAATATATTTTTAAAAATAGTTGACCTTTATAACTCTGCAGGTTTTTGAATTGCAGTGGCCCTTAGCTCCATTTTTTAGCTCTTATTTTTGTGGTCTTGCCCCATAACCACAGGATTCCTTGAAGCCCTATTTTTCTTCTGGGGCATCTTGCTGTGCCTTTGGTTAATTCTTCTTACTGATGTGATATTAGAGTGACATGTGCCCATTGAAACCGCTACAGCTAGTTTCTCACTGGTTCCCCCTATTCCCATTCATCCTCTGCACTAACTGCAGAGTGTGCGATACCAGAACTTAAAGGCATTGACTCCATGTGGGGATGTTGTTAGTAAAGCGGCTGGAATGTCGATCCGGAGCCCCAGGAGAGGAAAAATGAGGTGCGTTTTAGAAACCTTTCCCGATCATATGGTATACCAGTCGCTGGGTTTCCCAAGCATGGTTTAGCTGTAGGAAGATTCCCTTCAACCTGGAGTGTTGGGACCCTTGGACTGAGTAGCATGAAGTATTGCATTAAACTTTTGGCAGTTGCTCACCAAAGCTCACCAATCCTGTCAGCCCCAAGTGTCCAGCCTTATGTCTTATCCAGCTGTGGGTTTATATGTGGTCAATCCAGGTTGCATCACAGCCCCTGAGCGAATTTTGTAAGAATTTTTCTCTCTTTCATTGTTTCAGCGTTTTGTTTTTAAAATTTATTTCTATAATGGGGTTTAGCTCCTTTTCACTGCTGTGTTTGTGCCGCTCTGCACACACTTGATTCCCTTATGGAGATATATCAATACATGGGTTTTAAGACTCTTATTCCTCAGATATATTTCTCTGCGGTGTATAGGGTGTGTTGAGGCCAGTTCATTGAGCAAGGTGTAGATCTTGTCTAATACCTATTTGGTTTATTGAACGGTATCTGTGCTAATTTCAAACTCTGGTTTTATGCATCACCCCACCTCTCCTTTCCCCTTAAGCTGACATAAGTGTGTTTTCTAAATGTGAGACACTGTTCTGTTCTGTAATTCATTTCTTGTGCAGCCATATTTACCCTCCCTCTATAAGTGATATCTTATGATATGTTTCTTTTTCTGTTTGACTTATTTCAAGTAGTATTATCGGACCTAAATCCACTCTTTATCCTTCTACTAGCCTTATTACATTGATTTCATGGTGAAGAGATATTCCATTGTACATAAGTACCACATCTTCTTTATCCATTGTTCTCTTTCCTGGGATATTTAAGGTGTACTGAAGTTGAGGTTCTTGTAAACAGAGTAGCCCTAAACTGTGGTGTGCTTGTGTCTTGTTGATTTTTAGACTTCCCTAGATATACTCCCATGATTGGAAGTGTCCTATGCTCTGTAGCTCTGTTTTTTAGATGATTTAGGAACCACCATACACTTCTCCAGAGTGGCTCTCGGCAGTTCACACACTGCCCATCAGCGTATAAAGGCTCCCTGTTCTCCATGGCCTGTCCTGCATTTCTGGTTTTTACAATTTTTTAGGATGACCCTTTTGACCGGTGGGAAGTGAGACTTCTTTGTTGTGCACATTTGCATTGCTTGCTTGCTTCGTTGCCCATAAAGTGCGTATGCGTTTTTTCCTGGATATAATCAGGAAAAAACGCATACGCCCTTTTGGGCCAACTGCATCATTGTCGAAATTCTGCCGCTTTTCATGTGCGTTAAAGACGAGTCTAATCTATCTCTTGAAATCTGTTTCTTGCAATTCTGTCTTGCATTCAGATCCTCTTCTTTGCCTTACCTCAACATATTTTTGGACGTTAGTTTTCATTTATAACTCTGCAGGTTTGTGAATTGCAGTGACCCTGAGCTCCATTTTTTAAGTTGCTCTTTTGTGAGCTGGCCTCAAACCCGCAGGATTGCCTCAGGCCCTATTTTGGCTCCGGCGAGGCAGGCTGAGCCTTTCTTTAATTCTTATTCTTAATGGGAAATTAGAGTGATATGTGCCCGTCCAAACCCCTACAACTCTTCTCTCATTGGTTCCCCCTCTTCCCGTTCATCCTCCTCACAATTTGCAAAATGTGTGAAACAGAAGTTTAAATGTGCTGATTCTCCAAGTGGGGAGATTCTAAGTAGCGTGGCTGGAATGGTGAACAGGAGCACCAGGAGAGGATAAATGAGGTGCATTTTAGACACATCTCCCGATCACATGGTGTACAGTCCTCTGGGTTTTCCATGCATGTTTTAGCTGTAGGAAGATCCCTTGAACCTGCAGATTTGGGACCCATTGAATGGGTACCAGGTAGTATTACTTTAAAGGGTGTGCATTTCCTCACCCAACCTCACATTTCTCTTAGCGCAAACAGTTTCCAGCCTTATGTCTCATCCTGCTGTGGGTCTAGATGTGTTCAATCCATGTTGCATCACCGTCCCTGAGGAAAAGTTGTAAGAGGTTTTCTCTGTCTCTCTGTCGTTTATTTTTTTCAATTTATTACTATATTGGTTACAGCTGATTTTCAAAGCTCTGTTTCTTGCTGCTGTACATCCACTTGATTCGCGTACAGAGAGACATCAATAAATTCTTTTTCAGATTCTTACCAGTCATATATATTCTTTTCCGGTGACTTGAGTGTGCTGAGTGCAGTTCTTTTAGCTACCGTGTAGGCCTTGTTGATTATCAGTTTGGTATTTGGAATGGTATCTTTGCTAATTTCAACCTCCTGGATGATGCCTCACCCCTCCCCACCTTTCCCGTTTAGCAGCCTTATGCGTGTTTTCTACATATTTGACTATGTTTTTGTTTTGTAATTTATTTCATGTGTAGCCATTTTGGATTCCACCTTTAAGTGATATCTTATGATATGTGTCTTTTTCTTTTTGAATTCTGTCACTTAGAATGATCATACGTAACTCCTCCGGAGTTGTTACAACTGGCCATATTTCATTGATTTCCAGGCTGAATAATATTCCACTCTACCTAAGTACCACATCTCTATCCATTTTTCCCCTCCAGAGACATTTAAGTTATATCCTAGTCGAGGATCTTTTAAACAGAGAGGGGGTAAACATTGGGGTGCCTGTGTCCTCTCGATTTTTGTTTTTCCCAAGATATACGCCCATGAGTGCAAGTGCCCTATGCTCTGTAGCTCATTTTTTAGATGCTTTAGTAAACACAATACACTTCTCCAGAATGGCCGTTGGCAATATACATTTCCACTATAAGTCTCACAGGGCTCCCTCTTCTCGTTGCCCTGTCCTACATTTCTGTTGTTTACGCTTTATGAGGATGGCTCTTCTGACTGATGCGAAGTGATATCTTTTGTAGTATTGACTTCCAGTGCCCACCTGTTTGGTTGGCTAAAAAAGTGTATGCCCTTTTCTTGAATATATACAGAAAAGAACGCATACACCCTTTTTGGCCAACTGCAATGTTGGCAATGTTCAGCTCCTTTTCTTGTGCTTAATGGCGAGTCCTTTCTACCTCCTCAAATCCCTTTCCTGCCATTCTCCCTTGCTTACAAGTCCTTTTCTCTGACTTTCCTCAAGACATTTTTCAGTGATGGATATTTTCAACTCTGCAGTTTTGTGAATTTTACTGCCCCTGAGTTCCATTGTTCAACTCGTGTTTATGGGAACTGGCCACAAAGCAGCGGGATTTCCTCAAGCCCTATACTGTTTCCATGGGCAACCCTAGCCTTTGGTCAATTCGTCTTCCTGATTGGAAATTAGAGTGACATGTGCCTGTCTGAACACCTAGGACTTGTCTCTCATTGTTCCTCATCCTTCCGCTTCATCCTCTGGACAAATTCCAAACTGTACGCAACAGGATGTTGACAGTGCTGACATCTCCAAGTGGGGAGACTGTTAGTAAAGACGCTGGAGGGGTGAACCCGAGCACCAGGAGATGAGGAGATGAGATGCCTTTTCCAAACTCTTCCCGATCAGACGGTATACCATCCTCTGGGTGTGACAGACATGTTTTAGCAGTAGGAAGAGTCCCATTCATGTAAGGAGAACACCAGGGCTTTTTCAAAATCAGTGTCTCCCCGAAACCCAAACTGGGGAAGTTTTTAAGCTACGGCTACACATATGTTCATTAAGGGCCTTGGGAAGTAGGCAGAGTCCAAACTTTAGATGATTGAAGTCTTCAGGGTCAGAAGCACTCACCACCAGCTTCCCTTAGGCTACACTTTAACTGTCATTGATAGATGATGTCAATAAAAATATCTATTCTTTTTCAGATTATTTCCCCTTATAGGTTATTGCAAAATGTTGAGTGTAGTTCCCTGTGCTATACAGTAGTTCCTTGTTGATGATCTATTTTATACATAGCAGTGTGTATGTGTTCATTCCAAACTGTTAATTTATCCCTCCTCCCACCTTTCCCCTTTGGTAATAATAAATTATAAGATTTTATACTTCTCAGAAATGGGGGAGCTGAAAGAGAGGTATCATTTTCAATGGAAAAGCATTTAAAACAAGATTGAAGGTTTAACCAAGATTATTAGCTGTACATCCTTGGAAAGAAATCACTTCGTTTCTCTAATATTGACCTGACAAATAAGACAAACCTTTTCACTGAACTTGCTTATAAAAAGTGATGGAAATATCAAATGGAAGTGTTAAAAACATCTTATTTTACCCGAGCCTTATACACTGTTCTATGTTAACTACAGTTTGGCTCACACATCTGTTCATTGAGGTTACAATAGTCTCAATTTCTGTTACTGATCCTCCAGAGTGGACCCCAACAAGTGTCCCCCTGCCCAGTGTCATTGGGGCCAACAGATCGAGACTGAGTTTGGTTCACAAGCAAAGGAAACTTTATATTTTGATCAGAGAATGGAGAGGTGAGAGCATGCACTACCCCGTGGGCTGTGGGCTGGGCTGCTGTGTAGAGATCCTGTCAGAGTCAGTGGGAGGGAGGGAGGCGGCGGAGCTCTCGAGGGCCGGGTTGGCTGTAGCTCAGGCTCTATATCGTGGAGTCTGCACTGGGCCCCAGGAGCTGAGGTGTCGACCCAGCCATTCTGCACTAGGAAATCTGGTCTGAAGTGCCGGGTGTGGAACCTCTGCATGCGGGACCCTAGGAGCACGTGAAATTAGACAAAGCACAAAGGATAAAAAAGGTTAGACTTGACTTTATTGCCCAGATTCTATTTTTATCTCCCAGGGATTTTTAATGGGCTTTGCTGGGGACAAACCCCTCCTCTGCCTTTTGTCCCGTTCCTCATTCTTGGAGTGCTGAGGGTGCAGACCCTTCTTCTGTAACTGCTGAGTGCTGAGTTGGGAGCCCTCATACCCTGGGGCGAGGGTCAGAGCTTCTCCCCAGCAGCCTCCCGGTGACGTTGATTGTCCCCAGGACCCCTGCCTCCCTGCTCGTCCACCTGAGCACCAGCATTGGAAGTGTTATAGATTCTAATGACCTTTAAGGGTCCAGGAAAGAGATGTGCAGAGACGCTGTGGGGGCCGGTTTCACCCCGCCCCACATTTGTTCGGCCACCTTAGGCTGACCGTCTCTGCCAGCCTAGATGCTCTGACCAGTAGTCTGCGCTTTCTTCAGTTAGGCCCCTGAATTAACGTACAAACAGCACCAGGTGTCAGAGCCCTGCCCGCTCAACTCCCAGACAGTCCAGGGTCAGTGGTGACCAAGGACCATGATGGCTACTGAGTCAACAGCCTTTTGAAGTAAACAGGAGTCCAGCCGGTCTTATTGGCCACCATCATCACGGTGTCTGTAGGCTTTTCTATGGTGACAGTGTGGTATACTGTTCCCCCGCCAAGATTATTAGCTCCCCTCTGGGTGCAGTAAGTCCTGCAAGCAGTAGTCTACTCTTTTGGGACACACTCTTGTTGTTTTATGAGAGAAACTCCAGGTCAAGTGATGTTCACACGAGTCGTCATGGTGCCCTGTTGCCCCCGGTTATCTCTCTGGATGTTGGAGTTGGAGGGCCTCCTCACTCGAGGTCGGTGTGCCCACGGAGCGAACCCTGCAACTTCAGGGCATGGTTGGTGGTTAGGATCACCACGTGGGGTCCTTTTCCCTTAGGAGGGAGGTGGCCTTTTGGGCTGCTGATTTCCAGGTTTTTAGATACCGCCAGTATCTTGGCCAGATGTGGCAGTGGGCCAAGCCCCTTAGTGACCGTAGTTTATCCTACCTGGATGGCATTCTTGCATTGTTCCATTTCAAGTGGTCCCAGTTTTTGCACTAATTCTCCAATGGCGATTCACCTTTCACCGGGAATGTAAAGGTCAAAGGGTTTAGCTAAATTAGGGAGTTCCAGGGCAAGGGTCTGAATTGACTGCTCTTTCCATTCTTGAAAGGCCACTTCTGGATTCTATTCAAAAGGATCATCATCTTTTCCTTTCAGTGTTTCATATAGAGGCCCAGCTAGTAGACTGTAGTTAGGGATCCAGAAGCAGCAAACCCTGGCCTCCCCAGGAACCCCTAAGCTGTCTTCTAGTTTTAGAAAGGGGTAAGGCTGAAAATGGTTTCTTCCCTTTCCTGGGATGGGCTTCTCTGACCTTCTGTGAGAATGAAGCCCAGGCAGGTCACCGCAGTCTGTGATATTTGAGCTTTTTCTTGGACAACTTCTATCCTTTATTGGCTTGGTAGTTCAGAGGCCTCCTTAGTAGGGCTGGTGATCAGAATGTCGTCTGCATATTGAAGGAGGGTTTCCTTTTCCAGAGGTAGAACTTTTAGGTCTTTAGCTAAGCTTTCCCCAAAGATGGTGTGGGAATTTTTGCACCCTTGGGGCCAGACGGCCCGGAAGTATTGTTTTAGTTGTATGTGGAGTCCTGCCACTCACAAGCCAAAATTTCTTGTGACTCTGGGACTAATGGAATACAAAAGAAGGCATCATTGAAGACTAATACAGAATACCATGTCCTGGTGGTTGGTAGAATGACCAGCAGGGTGTAGGAATTAGGAGCAACTGGAGGTATATCCTCGGTGGCTTCACTGACTGTCCTGACATCCTTTACCAGGTCCCCAGCAGCCCATGGGGCTCTCGTGGTCAGACCAATCCCAGAATATGGAGCTCACCTGGGCAGGTACCCCACCCCCACCCCAGCCCACGGGGCTCTCGTGGTCAGGCCCCTCCCAGGATACAGAGCTACCCTTGCAGGTACCGTGGCAGGGCTGGGCACACAGGAACCGTGCACATAGCCCTCATTGCAGAGCACCCCCAGCTCACCTGTCGCTCAGAGCTGACACAGAGCACCTCAGAGCAGGACTTGAACTAACAAACAGCAGCTGCGACAGGTCTGTGACCCTGGGCATCACTCCGTGAGGCCTCCCTCCACCTGGTCTTCCAGAGACTTCCACTGCACCCGGGGCACCAGGCCTCTGTCTCCAACCACCACCCACCCCTCCTCTGCCTGACTCCTGGGTTCCTCTCATTAGGAGAGGGTTTTCTTGAAGTTGTCTCCCACTCATGGGCCAGATAAAATGATTAGAAAACAAGCCAAAGCTGCAGCCCCTTGTCTATCCTGACTCTCAGGAGCCCACACCTGTTCCTTGGACCTGGCCGGTTCAGCAAGTTCCATTTTCTGCAACTGTGAGCCCCTGAGGGGTGATGATTGGCTGACCTGGGCAGCCTTACCGTGCCGGCCAGCCCTCCCCAGGTGTGCCTGGGTTGAGATCAATATAAATACCACTCCAGGCAGCAAGAGCCCCTGCAGCCGTGCCTGACGCCATTTTCTCTGCCCTGTCAGCAGTCTCGGGGCTGGGCTGGTGGGAGGGAGTGAGAGGCCACGGCTTTGTGGGTGGCCCAGTGTGAGTGGGGCTCTGCTGGACTTTCTGCAGCAGTTGCCAGGCTGCCACCTGCTAAAGAAGAGGATGTGTCACCCATACCTGCTGCTGGAATTTCTCCCTGGGCAGAGGTGAGGAAGGAAAAAAGCAGTGGGGGCAGGGACAGGACGGGTATCTCAGGCAGGGAAATGGAAATCTTCCAGAAGAGCACCCAGGGCCAGGACCATCCTGGCTGGCCTGCAGGCACCAAGTCGGCCAGCATGCTGTCACTCGTGTGGCTCTATGGCCCTTCCTCTAGGCTTTCAAGTCCTTGTATATATTCAGGTGTTTTACCTGGGACGGGTGGGAATAGTTCAGCAGCAACTGGCCTGGGGCTCAGCTCACGTTTACTCACAGATGCCTCGGCACGGTGCCCCAGCTTTGCAATGAGGACGCTTGTTGCGTGGGGGCTGCTGGCTGAATGGGAGACGATTCCCCACCACTGACCAACTTCAGAATTGTTTACAACTGGAGCAAGTGCCCTGATACGGTTTTCCTCTGTGTAACTGGTGGGTTCTGTGTTTTTTTTCTCTTTTTCGTTTTTGGTTCAAGGTAGATTTTATTCCTCTTTTTTGTATTTACAGATATAAGCATGGAAATAATTTATTCATATAAATACATGTATGTGCAGGGAATAATTGTTTTTTCTGTTTTATTTTTTAAATTTTACTTCTTTTTAATTTTGAATTTTATTTTATATTTTTATACAGCAGGTTCTTATTGGTTATCTATTTTATACATATAAATGTATACATGCCAATCCCAGTCTCTCAACTCCTCCCACCACCACCCCCCCAACAGCTTTCCCCCCTTGTTGTCCATACGTTTGTTGTCTACATCTGTTGCTCTGTTTATGCCTTGCAAAATGGTTAATCTGTACAGTTTTTCTAGGTTCCACATATATGCATGAATATACAAGATTTGTTTTTCTCTTTCTGACTTACTTCACTCTGTATGACAGTCTCTAGATCCATCGACGTCTCTACAAATGACCCAATTTCATTCCTTTTCATGGCTTAGTAATATTCCATTTTATATATGTACCACAGCTTTATGCATTCGTCTGTCTGTGGGCATTTAGGTTGCTTCCATTACCTCGATATTGTAAATAGTGATGCAATGAACATTGCGGTGAATGACTCTTTTTGATTTATGGTTTTGTCTGGGTATATGTCCAGTACTGGGATTGCTGTATCATATGGTAGTTCTATTGTTAGTTTCTTAAGAAATTCCATATTGTTCTCCATAATGACTGTATCAATTTATATTCCCAACAATAGTGGAAGAGGGTTCCTTTTCTCCACACCCTTTCCAGCATTTTTTGTTTGTAGATTTTCAATGATGCCTATTCTACCAGGTGTGAGGTGATACCTCATTGTTGAATCCATTTCGTTGAGCAAGGGGTAGCTCTTGTCTATTACATATTTGGCTTATGGAACGGTATCTGTGCTAATTTCAAACTCTGCTTTTATGCAGCACCCCAACTCACCTTCCCCCTTAAGCAGGCATAAGTTGGTTTTCTAAACTTGAGACCCTGTTCTGTTTTGTAATTCAGTTCATGTGTAGCCAAGTTCACATTCCGTGTATTAGTGATACCTTATGATGTTTCTTTTTCTGTGTGACTTATTTCACTTAGAATCATCGTGCCTCAATCCACTCATTATGCTGGTACGGGCCTGGTGACATAGATTTCATTGCTGAGTGGTATTCTGTTGTACAGAAGTACCGCAACTTCTTTATCCATTATTTGCTCTCTGGGATATTTAACTTGTGCCGTAGAAGAGATTCCTGTAAAAAGAGCCGTCCCAAATTTTGGGGTTGCTGTGTCTTTTTGATATTAATTTCCCTAAGCTATAGGACCATAAGTGGAAGTGCCCTAGGCTCTGTTGCTTTGTTTTTTAGATGTTTCAGGAAACACCATACACTTCTCCCCAGTGTCTGTTGGCAATTTACATCCCACCCATCAGCATAACAAGGCTCCCAGTTCTCCATGGCCTGTCCTGACTTTCTGGATTTTACACTTTATTCTGATGGCCCTTTTGACCGGGGGGCAGTGAGACTTCATTGTAGTGCAGATTTCCTTTGCAAGCTTGCTTGGTTGGCCAAAAAGGGCGTATGCGTTTTTTCCTGAATATATTCAGGAAAAAACGCATATGCCCTTTTGGCAAAGTGCATCATTGTGGACGTTCTGCCTCTTTTCCTACGCTTTCAATGCAATTCCAGTCTACCTCCTGAAATCGGTATCCTGCAATTCTGCCCCGCTTTCAAGTCCTCTTGGCAGCCTTACTTCAGTCTATTTTTGGACGATAGCTGTCATTTATAACTCTGCAGGTTTGTGAATTACAGAGCCCCTGAGCTCCTTTCTTCAACTCGCTTTCTTGTGAGGTGGCCGCAACACCGCAGGATGGCTTCAGGCCCTAATCTGTTTCCGCCACGGCACGCTGAGCCTTTGGTTAATTCCTCTTCCTAGTGGGAAATGAGAGTTAAATTTGCTCGTCCAGACACCTCCAGCTAGTCACTCATTGGTTCTCCCTATTCCTGTTCATCTTCCGCAGAAATTGCAAACTGGGCCAAACAGGAGGTTAAAGGCACTGACTGTCCAAGTCGGGAGAGTGTTAGTAAAGCGTCTGGAATGTTGCACCCGAGTACCAGGGTATGAAAACTGAGACATATTTGAACACGTCTCCCGATCACATGGTTGATCATACTCTGGGTTCCACATGCATGTTTTAGCTGAAGGAAGAATACCTTAAACCTGGGTAGTTGAAACCCGTGGAATGGGTACCATGCAATATGACTTCAAAGGGTCTTCATTTGCTCACCGAACCTCTCCAATCCTATCACTGCTGCGTTTATGCCCCTGTACACATGCTTGATTCTCTTTCGGAGACATAGCAATCCATAGGTTTTAAGATACTTACTAGTCAGGTACATTCTTAGGCGTTTAATATGCGGTGTTGAGTCCATTTCGTTGAGCAAGGAGTAGCTCTTGTCTATTCCATATTTGGCTTAAGGAACTTTATCTGTGCTCATTTCAATCTCTGGTTTTATGCAGCACCCCAACTCACCTTTCCCCTTAAGCAAGCATAAGTTGGTTTTCTAAATTTGAGACCCTGTTCTGTTCTGTAATTCAGTTCCTGTGTAGCCAAGTTTCCATTCCGTGTATTACTGATATCTTATGATGTTTCTTTTTCTGTGTGACTTATTTCAGTTAGAATCATCATACCTGAATCCACTCATTGTGCTGCTAAGGGCCTGATGACACAGATTTCTTTGTTGAGTGATATTGCTTTGTAAGTAAATACCACAACTTCTTTATCCATTTTTCAATTTCTGCGATGTTGAACTTGTACTGTAAAGAGGTTCTTGTAAACAGAGGCGTCCCAAACTTTGGGGTGGCTGTGTCTTTTTGATTTTAATTTCCCTAAGCTATAGGACCATAAGTGGCAGTGCCCTAGGCTCTGTTGCTTTGTTTTTTAGATGTTTCAGGAAACACCATACACTTCTCCTTAGTGTCTGTTGGTAATTTACATCCCGCCCATCAGCATAACAAGGCTCCCAGTTCTCCATGGCCTGTCCTGCCTTTCTGGATTTTACACTTTTTTCAGATGGCCCTTTTGACCGGGGGGAAGTGAGACTTCATTGTAGTGCAGATTTCCTTTGCAAGCTTGCTTGGTTGGCCAAAAAGGGCGTATGCGTTTTTTCCTGAATATATTCAGGAAAAAACGCATACGCCCTTTTTGGCCAAGTGCATCATTGTGGACGTTCTGCCTCTTTTCCTATGCTTTCAATGCAATTCCAGTCTACCTCCTGAAATCGGTTTCCTGCAATTCTGCCCCGCTTTCAAGTCCTCTTGGCAGCCTTACTTCAGTCTATTTTTGGACGATAGCTGTCATTTATATCTCTGCTGGCTTGTCAATTGCAGTGCCCCTGAGCTCCTTTCTTCAACTCGCTTTCTTGTGACCTCGCCGCAACACCGCAGGATGGCTTCAGGCCCTAATCTGGTTCCGGCCCGGCATGCTGAGCCTTTGGTTAATTCCTCTTCCTGGTGGGAAATGAGAGTTAAATTGGCCCGTCCAGACACCTCCAGCTAGCCTCTCATTGGTTCTCGCTATTCCTGTTCATCTTCCGCAGAAATTGCAAACTGGGCCAAACAGGAGGTTAAAGGGACTGACTTTCCAAGTGGGGAGAGTGTTAGTAAAGGGTCTGGAATGTTGCACCCGAGTACCAGGGGAGGAAAACTGAGACATATTTGAACACGTCTCCCGTTCACATGGTTGATCATACTCTGGGTTCCACATGCATGTTTTAGCTGAAGGAAGAATACCTTAAACCTGGAGAGTTGAGACCCGTGTAATGGGTACCATGCAATATGACTTCAAAGGGTCTTCATTTGCTCACCGAACCTCTCCAATCCTATCACTGCTGCGTTTATGCCCCTGTACACATGCTTGATTCTCTTTTAGAGGCATAGCAATCCATAGGTTTTAAGATACTTACTAGTCAGGTACATTCTTAGGCATTTAATATGGGGTTTTGAGTCCATTTCGTTGAGCAAGGAGTAACTCTTGTCTATTCCATATTTGGCTTAAGGAACTTTATCTGTGCTCATTTCAATCTCTGGTTTTATGCAGCACCCCAACTCACCTTTCCCTTTAAGCAAGCATATGTTGGTTTTCTAAATTTGAGACCCTGTTCTGTTCTGTAATTCAGTTCCTGTGTAGCCAAGTTTACATTCCGTGTATTACTGATATCTTATGATGTTTCTTTTTCTGTGTGACTTATTTCAGTTAGAATCATCGTACCTGAATCCACTCATTATGCTGCTACGGGCCTGATGACATAGATTTCATTGCTGAGTGATACTGCATTGTACGTAAGTACCACAAGTTCTTTATCCATTTTTCAATTTCTGCGATGTTGAACTTGTACTGTAAACGAGGTTCTTGTAAACAGAGCCGTTCCAAACTTTGGGGTGGCTGTGTCTTTTTTATTTTAATTTCCCTAAGCTATAGGACCATAAGTGGAAGTGCCCTAGGCTCTGTTGCTTTGTTTTTTAGATGTTTCAGGAAACACCATACACTTCTCCAGAGTGGCTGTTGGCAATTTACATCCCGCCCATCAGCATAAGAAGGCTCCCAGTTCTCCATAACCTGTCGTGCCTTTATGGATTTTACACTTTTTTCAGATGGCCCTTTTGACCCGGTGGAAGTGAGACTTCATTGTAGTGCAGATTTCCTTTGCAAGCTTGCTTGGTTGGCCAAAAAGGGCGTATGCGTTTTTTCCTGAATATATTCAGGAAAAAACGCATACGCCCTTTTTGGCCAAGTGCATCATTGTCGAGTTTCTGACTCTCTTCATATGCTTTCAATGCAATTCCAGTCTACCTCCTGAAATCGGTTTCCTGCAATTCTGCCTTGCTTTCAATGCCTCTTCATAGCCTTACCTCTATATATTTTTAAAAATAGTTGGCCTTTATAACTCTGCAGGTTTTTGAATTGCAGTGGCCCTTAGCTCCATTTTTTAGCTCTTATTTTTGTGGTCTTACCCCGTAACCACAGGATTCCTTGAAGCCCTATTTTTCTTCTGGGGCACCTTGCTGTGCCTTTGGTTAATTCTTCTTACTGATGTGATATTAGAGTGACATGTGCCCATTGAAACCGCTACAGCTAGTTTCTCACTGGTTCCCCCTATTCCCATTCATCCTCTGCACTAACTGCAGACTGTGCGATACCAGAACTTAAAGGCATTGACTCCATGTGGGGATGTTGTTAGTAAAGCGGCTGGAATGTCGATCCGGAGCCCCAGGAGAGGAAAAATGAGGTGCGTTTTAGAAACCTTTCCCGATCATATGGTATACCAGTCGCTGGGTTTCCCAAGCATGGTTTAGCTGTAGGAAGATTCCCTTCAACCTGGAGTGTTGGGACCCTTGGACTGAGTAGCATGAAGTATTGCATTAAACTTTCGGCAGTTGCTCACCAAAGCTCACCAATCCTGTCAGCCCCAAGTGTCCAGCCTTATGTCTTATCCAGCTGTGGGTTTATATGTGGTCAATCCAGGTTGCATCACAGCCCCTGAGCGAATTTTGTAAGAATTTTTCTCTCTTTCATTGTTTCAGCGTTTTGTTTTTAAAATTTATTTCTATAATGGGGTTTAGCTCCTTTTCACTGCTGTGTTTGTGCCGCTCTGCACACACTTGATTCCCTTATGGAGATATATCAATACATGGGTTTTAAGATTCTTATTCCTCAGATATATTTCTCTGCGGTGTATAGGGTGTGTTGAGGCCTGTTCATTGAGCAAGGTGTAGATCTTGTCTAATACCTATTTGGTTTATTGAACGGTATCTGTGCTAATTTCAAACTCTGGTTTTATGCATCACCCCACCTCTCCTTTCCCCTTAAGCTGACATAAGTGTGTTTTCTAAATGTGAGACACTGTTCTGTTCTGTAATTCATTTCTTGTGCAGCCATATTTACCCTCCCTCTATAAGTGATATCTTATGATATGTTTCTTTTTCTGTTTGACTTATTTCAAGTAGTATTATCGGACCTAAATCCACTCTTTATCCTTCTACTAGCCTTATTACATTGATTTCATGGTGAAGAGATATTCCATTGTACATAAGTACCACATCTTCTTTATCCATTGTTCTCTTTCCTGGGATATTTAAGGTGTACTGAAGTTGAGGTTCTTGTAAACAGAGTAGCCCTAAACTGTGGTGTGCTTGTGTCTTGTTGATTTTTAGACTTCCCTAGATATACTCCCATGATTGGAAGTGTCCTATGCTCTGTAGCTCTGTTTTTTAGATGATTTAGGAACCACCATACACTTCTCCAGAGTGGCTCTCGGCAGTTCACACACTGCCCATCAGCGTATAAAGGCTCCCTGTTCTCCATGGCCTGTCCTGCATTTCTGGTTTTTACAATTTTTTAGGATGACCCTTTTGACCGGTGGGAAGTGAGACTTCTTTGTTGTGCACATTTGCATTGCTTGCTTGCTTCGTTGCCCATAAAGTGCGTATGCGTTTTTTCCTGGATATAATCAGGAAAAAACGCATACGCCCTTTTGGGCCAACTGCATCATTGTCGAAATTCTGCCGCTTTTCATGTGCGTTAAAGACGAGTCTAATCTATCTCTTGAAATCTGTTTCTTGCAATTCTGTCTTGCATTCAGATCCTCTTCTTTGCCTTACCTCAACATATTTTTGGACGTTAGTTTTCATTTATAACTCTGCAGGTTTGTGAATTGCAGTGACCCTGAGCTCCATTTTTTAAGTTGCTCTTTTGTGAGCTGGCCTCAAACCCGCAGGATTGCTTCAGGCCCTATTTTGGCTCCGGCGAGGCAGGCTGAGCCTTTCTTTAATTCTTATTCTTAATGGGAAATTAGAGTGATATGTGCCCGTCCAAACCCCTACAACTCTTCTCTCATTGGTTCCCCCTCTTCCTGTTCATCCTCCTCACAATTTGCAAAATGTGTGAAACAGAAGTTTAAATGTGCTGATTCTCCAAGTGGGGAGATTCTAAGTAGCGTGGCTGGAATGGTGAACAGGAGCACCAGGAGAGGATAAATGAGGGGCATTTTAGACACATCTCCCGATCACATGGTGTACAGTCCTCTGGGTTTTCCATGCATGTTTTAGCTGTAGGAAGATCCCTTGAACCTGCAGATTTGGGACCCATTGAATGGGTACCAGGTAGTATTACTTTAAAGGGTGTGCATTTCCTCACCCAACCTCACATTTCTCTTAGCGCAAACAGTTTCCAGCCTTATGTCTCATCCTGCTGTGGGTCTAGATGTGTTCAATCCATGTTGCATCACCGTCCCTGAGGAAAAGTTGTAAGAGGTTTTCTCTGTCTCTCTGTCGTTTATTTTTTTCAATTTATTACTATATTGGTTACAGCTGATTTTCAAAGCTCTGTTTCTTGCTGCTGTACATCCACTTGATTCGCGTACAGAGAGACATCAATAAATTCTTTTTCAGATTCTTACCAGTCGTATATATTCTTTTCCGGTGACTTGAGTGTGCTGAGTGCAGTTCTTTTAGCTACCGTGTAGGCCTTGTTGATTATCAGTTTGGTATTTGGAATGGTATCTTTGCTAATTTCAACCTCCTGGATGATGCCTCACCCCTCCCCACCTTTCCCGTTTAGCAGCCTTATGCGTGTTTTCTACATATTTGACTATGTTTTTGTTTTGTAATTTATTTCATGTGTAGCCATTTTGGATTCCACCTTTAAGTGATATCTTATGATATGTGTCTTTTTCTTTTTGAATTCTGTCACTTAGAATGATCATACGTAACTCCTCCGGAGTTGTTACAACTGGCCATATTTCATTGATTTCCAGGCTGAATAATATTCCACTCTACCTAAGTACCACATCTCTATCCATTTTTCCCCTCCAGAGACATTTAAGTTATATCCTAGTCGAGGATCTTTTAAACAGAGAGGGGGTAAACATTGGGGTGCCTGTGTCCTCTCGATTTTTGTTTTTCCCAAGATATACGCCCATGAGTGCAAGTGCCCTATGCTCTGTAGCTCATTTTTTAGATGCTTTAGTAAACACAATACACTTCTCCAGAATGGCCGTTGGCAATATACATTTCCACTATAAGTCTCACAGGGCTCCCTCTTCTCGTTGCCCTGTCCTGCATTTCTGTTGTTTACGCTTTATGAGGATGGCTCTTCTGACTGATGCGAAGTGATATCTTTTGTAGTATTGACTTCCAGTGCCCACCTGTTTGGTTGGCTAAAAAAGTGTATGCCCTTTTCTTGAATATATACAGAAAAGAACGCATACACCCTTTTTGGCCAACTGCAATGTTGGCAATGTTCAGCTCCTTTTCTTGTGCTTAATGGCGAGTCCTTTCTACCTCCTCAAATCCCTTTCCTGCCATTCTCCCTTGCTTACAAGTCCTTTTCTCTGACTTTCCTCAAGACATTTTTCAGTGATGGATATTTTCAACTCTGCAGTTTTGTGAATTTTACTGCCCCTGAGTTCCATTGTTCAACTCGTGTTTATGGGAACTGGCCACAAAGCAGCGGGATTTCCTCAAGCCCTATACTGTTTCCATGGGCAACCCTAGCCTTTGGTCAATTCGTCTTCCTGATTGGAAATTAGAGTGACATGTGCCTGTCTGAACACCTAGGACTTGTCTCTCATTGTTCCTCATCCTTCCGCTTCATCCTCTGGACAAATTCCAAACTGTACGCAACAGGATGTTGACAGTGCTGACATCTCCAAGTGGGGAGACTGTTAGTAAAGACGCTGGAGGGGTGAACCCGAGCACCAGGAGATGAGGAGATGAGATGCCTTTTCCAAACTCTTCCCGATCAGACGGTATACCATCCTCTGGGTGTGACAGACATGTTTTAGCAGTAGGAAGAGTCCCATTCATGTAAGGAGAACACCAGGGCTTTTTCAAAATCAGTGTCTCCCCGAAACCCAAACTGGGGAAGTTTTTAAGCTACGGCTACACATATGTTCATTAAGGGCCTTGGGAAGTAGGCAGAGTCCAAACTTTAGATGATTGAAGTCTTCAGGGTCAGAAGCACTCACCACCAGCTTCCCTTAGGCTACACTTTAACTGTCATTGATAGATGATGTCAATAAAAATATCTATTCTTTTTCAGATTATTTCCCCTTATAGGTTATTGCAAAATGTTGAGTGTAGTTCCCTGTGCTATACAGTAGTTCCTTGTTGATGATCTATTTTATACATAGCAGTGTGTATGTGTTCATTCCAAACTGTTAATTTATCCCTCCTCCCACCTTTCCCCTTTGGTAATAATAAATTATAAGATTTTATACTTCTCAGAAATGGGGGAGCTGAAAGAGAGGTATCATTTTCAATGGAAAAGCATTTAAAACAAGATTGAAGGTTTAACCAAGATTATTAGCTGTACATCCTTGGAAAGAAATCACTTCGTTTCTCTAATATTGACCTGACAAATAAGACAAACCTTTTCACTGAACTTGCTTATAAAAAGTGATGGAAATATCAAATGGAAGTGTTAAAAACATCTTATTTTACCCGAGCCTTATACACTGTTCTATGTTAACTACAGTTTGGCTCACACATCTGTTCATTGAGGTTACAATAGTCTCAATTTCTGTTACTGATCCTCCAGAGTGGACCCCAACAAGTGTCCCCCTGCCCAGTGTCATTGGGGCCAACAGATCGAGACTGAGTTTGGTTCACAAGCAAAGGAAACTTTATATTTTGATCAGAGAATGGAGAGGTGAGAGCATGCACTACCCCGTGGGCTGTGGGCTGGGCTGCTGTGTAGAGATCCTGTCAGAGTCAGTGGGAGGGAGGGAGGCGGCGGAGCTCTCGAGGGCCGGGTTGGCTGTAGCTCAGGCTCTATATCGTGGAGTCTGCACTGGGCCCCAGGAGCTGAGGTGTCGACCCAGCCATTCTGCACTAGGAAATCTGGTCTGAAGTGCCGGGTGTGGAACCTCTGCATGCGGGACCCTAGGAGCACGTGAAATTAGACAAAGCACAAAGGATAAAAAAGGTTAGACTTGACTTTATTGCCCAGATTCTATTTTTATCTCCCAGGGATTTTTAATGGGCTTTGCTGGGGACAAACCCCTCCTCTGCCTTTTGTCCCGTTCCTCATTCTTGGAGTGCTGAGGGTGCAGACCCTTCTTCTGTAACTGCTGAGTGCTGAGTTGGGAGCCCTCATACCCTGGGGCGAGGGTCAGAGCTTCTCCCCAGCAGCCTCCCGGTGACGTTGATTGTCCCCAGGACCCCTGCCTCCCTGCTCGTCCACCTGAGCACCAGCATTGGAAGTGTTATAGATTCTAATGACCTTTAAGGGTCCAGGAAAGAGATGTGCAGAGACGCTGTGGGGGCCGGTTTCACCCCGCCCCACATTTGTTCGGCCACCTTAGGCTGACCGTCTCTGCCAGCCTAGATGCTCTGACCAGTAGTCTGCGCTTTCTTCAGTTAGGCCCCTGAATTAACGTACAAACAGCACCAGGTGTCAGAGCCCTGCCCGCTCAACTCCCAGACAGTCCAGGGTCAGTGGTGACCAAGGACCATGATGGCTACTGAGTCAACAGCCTTTTGAAGTAAACAGGAGTCCAGCCGGTCTTATTGGCCACCATCATCACGGTGTCTGTCGGCTTTTCTATGGTGACAGTGTGGTATACTGTTCCCCCGCCAAGATTATTAGCTCCCCTCTGGGTGCAGTAAGTCCTGCAAGCAGTAGTCTACTCTTTTGGGACACACTCTTGTTGTTTTATGAGAGAAACTCCAGGTCAAGTGATGTTCACACGAGTCGTCATGGTGCCCTGTTGCCCCCGGTTATCTCTCTGGATGTTGGAGTTGGAGGGCCTCCTCACTCGAGGTCGGTGTGCCCACGGAGCGAACCCTGCAACTTCAGGGCATGGTTGGTGGTTAGGATCACCACGTGGGGTCCTTTTCCCTTAGGAGGGAGGTGGCCTTTTGGGCTGCTGATTTCCAGGTTTTTAGATACCGCCAGTATCTTGGCCAGATGTGGCAGTGGGCCAAGCCCCTTAGTGACCGTAGTTTATCCTACCTGGATGGCATTCTTGCATTGTTCCATTTCAAGTGGTCCCAGTTTTTGCACTAATTCTCCAATGGCGATTCACCTTTCACCGGGAATGTAAAGGTCAAAGGGTTTAGCTAAATTAGGGAGTTCCAGGGCAAGGGTCTGAATTGACTGCTCTTTCCATTCTTGAAAGGCCACTTCTGGATTCTATTCAAAAGGATCATCATCTTTTCCTTTCAGTGTTTCATATAGAGGCCCAGCTAGTAGACTGTAGTTAGGGATCCAGAAGCAGCAAACCCTGGCCTCCCCAGGAACCCCTAAGCTGTCTTCTAGTTTTAGAAAGGGGTAAGGCTGAAAATGGTTTCTTCCCTTTCCTGGGATGGGCTTCTCTGACCTTCTGTGAGAATGAAGCCCAGGCAGGTCACCGCAGTCTGTGATATTTGAGCTTTTTCTTGGACAACTTCTATCCTTTATTGGCTTGGTAGTTCAGAGGCCTCCTTAGTAGGGCTGGTGATCAGAATGTCGTCTGCATATTGAAGGAGGGTTTCCTTTTCCAGAGGTAGAACTTTTAGGTCTTTAGCTAAGCTTTCCCCAAAGATGGTGTGGGAATTTTTGCACCCTTGGGGCCAGACGGCCCGGAAGTATTGTTTTAGTTGTATGTGGAGTCCTGCCACTCACAAGCCAAAATTTCTTGTGACTCTGGGACTAATGGAATACAAAAGAAGGCATCATTGAAGACTAATACAGAATACCATGTCCTGGTGGTTGGTAGAATGACCAGCAGGGTGTAGGAATTAGGAGCAACTGGAGGTATATCCTCGGTGGCTTCACTGACTGTCCTGACATCCTTTACCAGGTCCCCAGCAGCCCATGGGGCTCTCGTGGTCAGACCAATCCCAGAATATGGAGCTCACCTGGGCAGGTACCCCACCCCCACCCCAGCCCACGGGGCTCTCGTGGTCAGGCCCCTCCCAGGATACAGAGCTACCCTTGCAGGTACCGTGGCAGGGCTGGGCACACAGGAACCGTGCACATAGCCCTCATTGCAGAGCACCCCCAGCTCACCTGTCGCTCAGAGCTGACACAGAGCACCTCAGAGCAGGACTTGAACTAACAAACAGCAGCTGCGACAGGTCTGTGACCCTGGGCATCACTCCGTGAGGCCTCCCTCCACCTGGTCTTCCAGAGACTTCCACTGCACCCGGGGCACCAGGCCTCTGTCTCCAACCACCACCCACCCCTCCTCTGCCTGACTCCTGGGTTCCTCTCATTAGGAGAGGGTTTTCTTGAAGTTGTCTCCCACTCATGGGCCAGATAAAATGATTAGAAAACAAGCCAAAGCTGCAGCCCCTTGTCTATCCTGACTCTCAGGAGCCCACACCTGTTCCTTGGACCTGGCCGGTTCAGCAAGTTCCATTTTCTGCAACTGTGAGCCCCTGAGGGGTGATGATTGGCTGACCTGGGCAGCCTTACCGTGCCGGCCAGCCCTCCCCAGGTGTGCCTGGGTTGAGATCAATATAAATACCACTCCAGGCAGCAAGAGCCCCTGCAGCCGTGCCTGACGCCATTTTCTCTGCCCTGTCAGCAGTCTCGGGGCTGGGCTGGTGGGAGGGAGTGAGAGGCCACGGCTTTGTGGGTGGCCCAGTGTGAGTGGGGCTCTGCTGGACTTTCTGCAGCAGTTGCCAGGCTGCCACCTGCTAAAGAAGAGGATGTGTCACCCATACCTGCTGCTGGAATTTCTCCCTGGGCAGAGGTGAGGAAGGAAAAAAGCAGTGGGGGCAGGGACAGGACGGGTATCTCAGGCAGGGAAATGGAAATCTTCCAGAAGAGCACCCAGGGCCAGGACCATCCTGGCTGGCCTGCAGGCACCAAGTCGGCCGGCATGCTGTCACTCGTGTGGCTCTATGGCCCTTCCTCTAGGCTTTCAAGTCCTTGTATATATTCAGGTGTTTTACCTGGGACGGGTGGGAATAGTTCAGCAGCAACTGGCCTGGGGCTCAGCTCACGTTTACTCACAGATGCCTCGGCACGGTGCCCCAGCTTTGCAATGAGGACGCTTGTTGCGTGGGGGCTGCTGGCTGAATGGGAGACGATTCCCCACCACTGACCAACTTCAGAATTGTTTACAACTGGAGCAAGTGCCCTGATACGGTTTTCCTCTGTGTAACTGGTGGGTTCTGTGTTTTTTTTCTCTTTTTCGTTTTTGGTTCAAGGTAGATTTTATTCCTCTTTTTTGTATTTACAGATATAAGCATGGAAATAATTTATTCATATAAATACATGTATGTGCAGGGAATAATTGTTTTTTCTGTTTTATTTTTTAAATTTTACTTCTTTTTAATTTTGAATTTTATTTTATATTTTTATACAGCAGGTTCTTATTGGTTATCTATTTTATACATATAAATGTATACATGCCAATCCCAGTCTCTCAACTCCTCCCACCACCACCCCCCCAACAGCTTTCCCCCCTTGTTGTCCATACGTTTGTTGTCTACATCTGTTGCTCTGTTTATGCCTTGCAAAATGGTTAATCTGTACAGTTTTTCTAGGTTCCACATATATGCATGAATATACAAGATTTGTTTTTCTCTTTCTGACTTACTTCACTCTGTATGACAGTCTCTAGATCCATCGACGTCTCTACAAATGACCCAATTTCATTCCTTTTCATGGCTTAGTAATATTCCATTTTATATATGTACCACAGCTTTATGCATTCGTCTGTCTGTGGGCATTTAGGTTGCTTCCATTACCTCGATATTGTAAATAGTGATGCAATGAACATTGCGGTGAATGACTCTTTTTGATTTATGGTTTTGTCTGGGTATATGTCCAGTACTGGGATTGCTGTATCATATGGTAATTCTATTGTTAGTTTCTTAAGAAATTCCATATTGTTCTCCATAATGACTGTATCAATTTATATTCCCAACAATAGTGGAAGAGGGTTCCTTTTCTCCACACCCTTTCCAGCATTTTTTGTTTGTAGATTTTCAATGATGCCTATTCTACCAGGTGTGAGGTGATACCTCATTGTTGAATCCATTCCGTTGAGCAAGGGGTAGCTCTTGTCTATTACATATTTGGCTTATGGAACGGTATCTGTGCTAATTTCAAACTCTGCTTTTATGCAGCACCCCAACTCACCTTCCCCCTTAAGCAGGCATAAGTTGGTTTTCTAAACTTGAGACCCTGTTCTGTTTTGTAATTCAGTTCATGTGTAGCCAAGTTCACATTCCGTGTATTAGTGATACCTTATGATGTTTCTTTTTCTGTGTGACTTATTTCACTTAGAATCATCGTGCCTCAATCCACTCATTATGCTGGTACGGGCCTGGTGACATAGATTTCATTGCTGAGTGGTATTCTGTTGTACAGAAGTACCGCAACTTCTTTATCCATTATTTGCTCTCTGGGATATTTAACTTGTGCCGTAGAAGAGATTCCTGTAAAAAGAGCCGTCCCAAATTTTGGGGTTGCTGTGTCTTTTTGATATTAATTTCCCTAAGCTATAGGACCATAAGTGGAAGTGCCCTAGGCTCTGTTGCTTTGTTTTTTAGATGTTTCAGGAAACACCATACACTTCTCCCGAGTGTCTGTTGGCAATTTACATCCCGCCCATCAGCATAACAAGGCTCCCAGTTCTCCATGGCCTGTCCTGCCTTTCTGGATTTTACACTTTATTCTGATGGCCCTTTTGACCGGGGGGAAGTGAGACTTCATTGTAGTGCAGATTTCCTTTGCAAGCTTGCTTGGTTGGCCAAAAAGGGCGTATGCGTTTTTTCCTGAATATATTCAGGAAAAAACGCATATGCCCTTTTGGCAAAGTGCATCATTGTGGACGTTCTGCCTCTTTTCCTACGCTTTCAATGCAATTCCAGTCTACCTCCTGAAATCGGTATCCTGCAATTCTGCCCCGCTTTCAAGTCCTCTTGGCAGCCTTACTTCAGTCTATTTTTGGACGATAGCTGTCATTTATAACTCTGCAGGTTTGTGAATTACAGAGCCCCTGAGCTCCTTTCTTCAACTCGCTTTCTTGTGACCTGGCCGCAACACCGCAGGATGTCTTCAGGCCCTAATGTGGTTCCGGCATGGCACGCTGAGCCTTTGGTTAATTCCTCTTCCTGGTGGGAAATGAGAGTTAAATTTGCCCATCCAGACACCTCCAGCTAGTCTTTCATTGGTTCTCGCTATTCCTGTTCATCTTCCACAGAAATTGCAAACTGGGCCAAACAGGTGGTTAAAGGGACTGACTCTCCAAGTCGGGAGAGTGTTAGTAAAGCGTCTGGAATGTTGCACCCGAGTACCAGGGTACGAAAACTGAGACATATTTGAACACGTCTCCCGATCACATGGTTGATCATACTCTAGGTTCCACATGCATGTTTTAGATGAAGGAAGAATACCTTAAACCTGGGTAGTTGAAACATGTGGAATGGGTACCATGCAATATGACTTCAAAGGGTCTTCATTTGCTCACGAACCTCTCCAATCCTATCACTGCTGCGTTTATGCCCCTGTACACATGCTTGATTCTCTTTCGGAGACATAGCAATCCATAGGTTTTAAGATACTTACTAGTCAGGTACATTCTTAGGCGTTTAATATGCGGTGTTGAGTCCATTTCGTTGAGCAAGGAGTAGCTCTTGTCTATTCCATATTTGGCTTAAGGAACTTTATCTGTGCTCATTTCAATCTCTGGTTTTATGCAGCACCCCAACTCACCTTTCCCCTTAAGCAAGCATAAGTTGGTTTTCTAAATTTGAGACCCTGTTCTGTTCTGTAATTCAGTTCCTGTGTAGCCAAGTTTACATTCCGTGTATTACTGATATCTTATGATGTTTCTTTTTCTGTGTGACTTATTTCAGTTAGAATCATCATACCTGAATCCACTCATTGTGCTGCTAAGGGCCTGATGACACAGATTTCATTGCTCAGTGATATTGCTTTGTAAGTAAATACCACAACTTCTTTCTCCATTTTTCACTTTCTGCGATGTTGAACTTGTACTGTAAACGAGGTTCTTGTAAACAGAGCCGTTCCAAACTTTGGGGTGGCTGTGTCTTTTTGATTTTAATTTCCCTAAGCTATAGGACCATAAGTGGAAGTGCCCTAGGTTCTGTTGCTTTGTTTTTTACATGTTTCAGGAAACACCATACACTTCTCCCGAGTGGTTGTTGGCAATTTACATCCCGCCCATCAGCATAACAAGGCTCCCAGTTCTCCATGGCCTGTCCTGCCTTTCTGGATTTTACACTTTTTTCAGATGGCCCTTTTGACCGGGGGGAAGTGAGACTTCATTGTAGTGCAGATTTCCTTTGCAAGCTTGCTTGGTTGGCCAAAAAGGGCGTATGCGTTTTTTCCTGAATATATTCAGGAAAAAACGCATACGCCCTTTTTGGCCAAGTGCATCATTGTGGACGTTCTGCCTCTTTTCCTATGCTTTCAATGCAATTCCAGTCTACCTCCTGAAATCGGGTTCCTGCAATTCTGCTCCGCTTTCAAGTCCTCTTGGCAGCCTTACTTCAGTATATTTTTGGACGATAGCTGTCATTTATAACTCTGCAGGTTTGTGAATTACAGTGCCCCTGAGCTCCTTTCTTCAACTCGCTTTCTTTTGAGCTGGCCGCAACACCGCAGGATGGCTTCAGGCCCTAATCTGGTTCCGGTACGGCACGCTGAGCCTTTGGTTATTTCCTCTTCCTGGTGGGAAATGAGAGTTAAATTTGCCCATCCAGACACCTCCAGCTAGCCTCTCATTGGTTCTCGCTATTCCTGTTCATCTTCCGCAGAAATTGCAAACTGTGCCAAACAGGAGGTTTAAGGCGCTGACTCTCCAAGTGGGGAGAGTGTTAGTAAAGCGTCTGGAATGTTGCACCCGAGTACCAGGGGAGGAAAACTGAGACATATTTGAACACGTCTCCCGATCACATGGTTGATCATACTCTAGGTTCCACATGCATGTTTTAGCTGAAGGAAGAATACCTAAAACCTGGGTAGTTGAAACCCGTGTAATGGGTACCATGCAGTGTGACTTCAAAGGGCCTTCATTTGCTCACCGAACCTCTCCAATCCTATCACTGTTGCGTTTATGCCCCTGTACAGATGCTTGATTCTCCTTCGGAGACATAGCAATCCATAGGTTTTAAGATACTTACTAGTCAGGTACATTCTGAGGCGTTTAATATGCGGTGTTGAGTCCATTTCGTTGAGCAAGGAGTAGCACTTGTCTATTCCATATTTGGCTTAAGGAACTTTATCTGTGCTCATTTCAATCTCTGGTTTTATGCAGCACCCCAACTCACCTTTCCCCTTAAGCAAGCATAAGTTGGTTTTCTAAATTTGAGACCCTGTTCTGTTCTGTAATTCAGTTCCTGTGTAGCCAAGTTTCCATTCCGTGTATTACTGATATCTTATGATGTTTCTTTTTCTGTGTGACTTATTTCAGTTAGAATCATCATACCTGAAACCACTCATTGTGCTGCTAAGGGCCTGATGACATAGATTTCATTGCTGAGTGATATTGCTTTGTAAGTGAATACCACAACTTCTTTATCCATTTTTCACTTTCTGCGATGTTGAACTTCTACTGTAAATGAGGTTTTTGTAAACAGAGGCGACCCAAACTTTGGGGTGGCTGTGTCTTTTTGATTTTAATTTCCCTAAGCTATAGGTCCGTAAGTGGAAGTGCCCTAGGCTCTATTGCTTTGTTTTTTAGATGTTTCAGGAAACACCATACACTTCTCCCAAGTGTCTGTTGGCAATTTACATCCCGCCCATCAGCATAACAAGGCTCCCAGTTCTCCATGGCCTGTTGCCTTTCTGGATTTTACACTTTTTTCAGATGGCCCTTTTGACCGGGGGGAAGTGAGACTTCATTGTAGTGCAGATTTCCTTTTCAAGCTTGCTTGGTTGGCCAAAAAGGGCGTATGCGTTTTTTCCTGAATATATTCAGGAAAAAACGCATACGCCCTTTTTGGCCAAGTGCATCATTGTGGACGTTCTGCCTCTTTTCCTATGCTTTCAATGCAATTCCAGTCTACCTCCTGAAATCGGTTTCCTGCAATTCTGCCCCGCTTTCAAGTCCTCTTGGCAGCCTTACTTCAGTCTATTTTTGGACGATAGCTGTCATTTATAACTCTGCTCGTTTGTCAATTGCAGTGCCCCTGAGCTCCTTTCTTCAACTCGCTTTCTTGTGACCTGGCCGCAACACCGCAGGATGGCTTCAGGCCCTTATCTGGTTCCGGCCCGGCATGCTGAGCCTTTGGTTAATTCCTCTTCCTGGTGGGAAATGAGAGTTAAATTTGCCCGTCCAGACACCTCCAGCTAGCCTCTCATTGGTTCTCGCTATTCCTGTTCATCTTCCACAGAAATTGCAAACTGGGCCAAACTGGAGGTTAAAGAGACTGACTCTCCAAGTCGGGAGAGTGTTAGTAAAGGGTCTGGAATGTTGCACCCGAGTACCAGGGGAGGAAAACTGAGACATATTTGAACACGTCTCCCGTTCACATGGTTGATCATACTCTGGGTTCCACATGCATGTTTTAGCTGAAGGAAGAATACCTTAAACCTGGAGAGTTGAAACCCGTGTAATGGGTACCATGCAATATAACTTCAAAGGGTCTTCATTTGCTCACCGAGCCTCTCCAATCCTATCACTGCTGCGTTTATGCCCCTGTACACATGCCTTATTCTCTTTTGGAGGCATAGCAATCCATAGGTTTTAAGATACTTACTAGTCAGGTACATTCTTAGGCATTTAATATGGGGTTTTGAGTCCATTTCGTTGAGCAAGGAGTAGCTCTTGTCTATTCCATATTTGGCTTAAGGAACTTTATCTGTGCTCATTTCAATCTCTGGTTTTATGCAGCACCCCAACTCACCTTTCCCCTTAAGCAAGCATAAGTTGGTTTTCTAAATTTGAGACCCTGTTCTGTTCTGTAATTCAGTTCCTGTGTAGCCAAGTTTCCATTCCGTGTATTACTGATATCTTATGATGTTTCTTTTTCTGTGTGACTTATTTCAGTTAGAATCGTCGTACCTGAATCCACTCATTATGCTGCTACGGGCCTGATGACACAGATTTCATTGCTGAGTGATATTGCTTTGTAAGTAAATACCACAACTTCTTTATCCATTTTTCAATTTCTGCGATGTTGAACTTGTACTGTAAACGAGGTTCTTGTAAACAGAGCCATTCGAAACTTTGGGGTGGCTGTGTCTTTTTGATTTTAAATTCCCTAAGCTATAGGACCATAAGTGGAAGTGCCCTAGGCTCTGTTGCTTTGTTTTTTAGATGTTTCAGGAAACACCATACACTTCTCCCGAGTGGTTGTTGGCAATTTACATCCCGCCCATCAGCATAACAAGGCTCCCAGTTCTCCATGGCCTGTCCTGCCTTTCTGGATTTTACACTTTTTTCAGATGGCCCTTTTGACTGGGGGGAAGTGAGACTTCATTGTAGTGCAGATTTCCTTTGCAAGCTTGCTTGGTTGACCAAAAAGGGCGTATGCGTTTTTTCCTGAATATATTCAGGAAAAAACGCATACGCCCTTTTTGGCCAAGTGCATCATTGTGGACGTTCTGCCTCTTTTCCTATGCTTTCAATGCAATTCCAGTCTACCTCCTGAAATCGGTTTCCTGCAATTCTGCCCCGCTTTCAAGTCCTCTTGGCAGCCTTACTTCAGTCTATTTTTGGACGATAGCTGTCATTTATAACTCTGCAGGTTTGTGAATTACAGTGCCCCTGAGCTCCTTTCTTCAACTCGCTTTCTTTTGAGCTGGCCGCAACACCGCAGGATGGCTTCAGGCCCTAATCTGGTTCCGGCACGGCACGCTGAGCCTTTGGTTATTTCCTCTTCCTGGTGGGAAATGAGAGTTAAATTTGCCCGTCCAGACACCTCCAGCTAGTCTCTCATTGGTTCTCGAAATTCCTGTTCATCTTCCGCAGAAATTGCAAACTGGGCCAAACAGGAGGTTAAAGGCGCTGACTCTCCAAGTGGGGAGAGTGTTAGTAAAGCGTCTGGAATGTTGCACCCGAGTACCAGGGGTGGAAAACTGAGACATATTTGAACACGTCTCCCGTTCACATAGTTGATCATACTTGGGTTCCACATGCATCTTTTAGCTGAAGGAAGAATACCTTAAACCTGTGTATTTGAAACCCGTGGAATGGGTACCATGCAATATGACTTCAAAGGGTCTTCATTTGCTCACCGAACCTCTCCAATCCTATCACTGCTGCGTTTATGCCCCTGTACACATGCTTGATTCTCTTTCGGAGACATAGCAATCCATAGGTTTTAAGATACTTACTAGTCAGGTACATTCTTAGGCGTTTAATATGGGGTGTTGAGTCCATTTCGTTGAGCAAGGAGTAGCTCTTGTCTATTCCATGTTTGGCTTAAGGAACTTTATCTGTGCTCATTTCAATCTCTGGTTTTATGCAGCACCCCAACTCACCTTTACCCTTAAGCAAGCATAAGTTGGTTTTCTAAATTTGAGACCCTGTTCTGTTCTGTAATTCAGTTCCTGTGTAGCCAAGTTTACATTCCGTGTATTACTGATATCTTATGATGTTTCTTTTTCTGTGTGACTTATTTCAGTTAGAATCATCATACCTGAATCCACTCATTGTGCTGCTAAGGGCCTGATGACACAGATTTCATTGCTGAGTGATATTGCTTTGTAAGTAAATACCACAACTTCTTTATCCATTTTTCAATTTCTGCGATGTTGAACTTGTACTGTAAACGAGGTTCTTGTAAACAGAGGCGTCCCAAACTTTTGGGTGGCTGTGTCTTTTTGATTTTAATTTCCCTAAGCTATAGGACCATAAGTGGCAGTGCCCTAGGCTCTGTTGCTTTGTTTTTTATATGTTTCTGGAAACACCATACACTTCTCCTGAGTGTCTGTTGGTAATTTACATCCCGCCCATCAGCATAACAAGGCTCCCAGTTCTCCATGGCCTGTCCTGCCTTTCTGGATTTTACACTTTTTTCAGATGGCCCTTTTGACCGGGGGGAAGTGAGACTTCATTGTAGTGCAGATTTCCTTTGCAAGCTTGCTTGGTTGGCCAAAAAGGGCGTATGCGTTTTTTCCTGAATATATTCAGGAAAAAACGCATACGCCCTTTTTGGCCAAGTGCATCATTGTGGACGTTCTGCCTCTTTTCCTATGCTTTCAATGCAATTCCAGTCTACCTCCTGAAATCGGTTTCCTGCAATTCTGCCCCGCTTTCAAGTCCTCTTGGCAGCCTTACTTCAGTATATTTTTGGACGATAGCTGTCATTTATAACTCTGCAGGTTTGTGAATTACAGTGCTCCTGAGCTCCTTTCTTTAACTCGCTTTCTTGTGACCTGGCCGCAACACCGCAGGATGTCTTCAGGCCCTAATCTGGTTCCGGCACGGCACGCTGAGCCTTTGGTTATTTCCTCTTCCTGGTGGGAAATGAGAGTTAAATTTGCCCATCCAGACACCTCCAGCTAGTCTCTCATTGGTTCTCGCTATTCCTGTTCATCTTCCACAGAAATTGCAAACTGGGCCAAACAGGAGGTTAAAGGGACTGACTCTCCAAGTGGGGAGAGTGTTAGTAAAGCGTCTGGAATGTTGCACCCGAGTACCAGGGTACGAAAACTGAGACATATTTAAACACGTCTCCCGATCACATGGTTGATCATACTCTAGGTTCCACATGCATGTTTTAGCTGAAGGAAGAATACCTTAAACCTGGGTATTTGAAACCCGTGGAATGGGTACCATGCAATATGACTTCAAAGGGTCTTCATTTGCTCACCGAACCTCTCCAATCCTATCACTGCTGCGTTTATGCCCCTGTACACATGCTTGATTCTCTTTCGGAGACATAGCAATCCATAGGTTTTAAGATACTTACTAGTCAGGTACATTCTTAGGCGTTTAATATGCGGTGTTGAGTCCATTTCGTTGAGCAAGGAGTAGCTCTTGTCTATTCCATATTTGGCTTAAGGAACTTTATCTGTGCTCATTTCAATCTCTGGATTTATGCAGCACCCCAACTCACCTTTCCCCTTAAGCAAGCATAAGTTGGTTTTCTAAATTTGAGACCCTGTTCTGTTCTGTAATTCAGTTCCTGTGTAGCCAAGTTTACATTCCGTGTATTACTGATATCTTATGATGTTTCTTTTTCTGTGTGACTTATTTCAGTTAGAATCATCATACCTGAATCCACTCATTGTGATGCTAAGGGCCTGATGACACAGATTTCATTGCTGAGTGATATTGCTTTGTAAGTAAATACCACAACTTCTTTATCCATTTTTCAATTTCTGCGATGTTGAACTTGTACTGTAAACGAGGTTCTTGTAAACAGAGCCGTTCCAAACTTTGGGGTGGCTGTGTCTTTTTGATTTTAAATTCCCTAAGCTATAGGACCATAAGTGGAAGTGCCCTAGGCTCTGTTGCTTTGTATTTTAGATGTTTCAGGAAACACCATACACTTCTCCCGAGTGGTTGTTGGCAATTTACATCCCGCCCATCAGCATAACAATGCTCCCAGTTCTCCATGGCCTGTCCTGCCTTTCTGGATTTTACACTTTTTTCAGATGGCCCTTTTGACCGGGGGGAAGTGAGACTTCATTGTAGTGCAGATTTCCTTTGCAAGCTTGCTTGGTTGGCCAAAAAGGGCGTATGCGTTTTTTCCTGAATATATTCAGGAAAAAACGCATACGCCCTTTTTGGCCAAGTGCATCATTGTGGACGTTCTGCCTCTTTTCCTATGCTTTCAATGCAATTCCAGTCTACCTCCTGAAATCGGTTTCCTGCAATTCTGCCCCGCTTTCAAGTCCTCTTGGCAGCCTTACTTCAGTCTATTTTTGGACGATAGCTGTCATTTATAACTCTGCAGGTTTGTGAATTACAGTGCCCCTGAGCTCCTTTCTTAAACTTACTTTCTTGTGAGCTGGCCGCAACACCGCAGGATGGCTTCAGGCCCTAATCTGGTTCCGGCACGGCACGCTGAGCCTTTGGTTAATTCCTCTTCCTGGTGGGAAATGAGAGTTAAATTTGCCCGTCCAGCCACCTCCAGCTAGTCTCTCATTGGTTCTCGCTATTCCTGTTCATCTTCCGCAGAAATTTCAAACTGGGCCAAACAGGGGGTTAAAGGGACTGACTCTCCAAGTCGGGAGAGTGTTAGTAAAGCCTCTGGAATGTTGCACCCGAGTATCAGGGTACGAAAACTGAGACATATTTGAACACGTCTCCCGATCACATGGTTGATCATACACTAGGTTCCACATGCATGTTTTAGCTGAAGGAAGAATACCTTAAACCTGGGTATTTGAAACCCGTGGAATGGGTACCATGCAATATGACTTCAAAGGGTCTTCATTTGCTCACCGAACCTCTCCAATCCTATCACTGCTGCGTTTATGCCCCTGTACACATGCTTGATTCTCTTTCGGAGACATAGCAATCCATAGGTTTTAAGATACTTACTAGTCAGGTACATTCTTAGGCGTTTAATATGCGGTGTTGAGTCCATTTCGTTGAGCAAGGAGTAGCTCTTGTCTATTCCATATTTGGCTTAAGGAACTTTATCTGTGCTCATTTCAATCTCTGGTTTTATGCAGCACCCCAACTCACCTTTCCCCTTAAGCAAGCATAAGTTGGTTTTCTAAATTTGAGACCCTGTTCTGTTCTGTAATTCAGTTCCTGTGTAGCCAAGTTTACATTCCGTGTATTACTGATATCTTATGATGTTTCTTTTTCTGTGTGACTTATTTCAGTTAGAATCATCATACCTGAATCCACTCATTGTGCTGCTAAGGGCCTGATGACACAGATTTCATTGCTGAGTGATATTGCTTTGTAAGTAAATACCACAACTTCTTTATCCATTTTTCAATTTCTGCGATGTTGAACTTGTACTGTAAACGAGGTTCTTGTAAACAGAGCCATTCCAAACTTTGGGGTGGCTGTGTCTTTTTGATTTTAATTTCCCTAAGCTATAGGACCATAAGTGGAAGTGCCCTAGGCTCTGTTGCTTTGTATTTTAGATGTTTCAGGAAACACCATACACTTCTCCCGAGTGGTTGTTGGCAATTTACATCCCGCCCATCAGCATAACAAGGCTCCCAGTTCTCCATGGCCTGTCCTGCCTTTCTGGATTTTACACTTTTTTCAGATGGCCCTTTTGACCGGGGGGAAGTGAGACTTCATTGTAGTGCAGATTTCCTTTGCAAGCTTGCTTGGTTGGCCAAAAAGGGCGTATGCGTTTTTTCCTGAATATATTCAGGAAAAAACGCATACGCCCTTTTTGGCCAAGTGCATCATTGTGGACGTTCTGCCTCTTTTCCTATGCTTTCAATGCAATTCCAGTCTACCTCCTGAAATCGGTTTCCTGCAATTCTGCCCCGCTTTCAAGTCCTCTTGGCAGCCTTACTTCAGTTTATTTTTGGACGATAGCTGTCATTTATAACTCTGCAGGTTTGTGAATTACAGTGCCCCTGAGCTCCTTTCTTCAACTCGCTTTCTTGTGAGCTGGCCGCAACACCGCAGGATGGCTTCAGGCCCTAATCTGGTTCCGGCACGGCACGCTGAGCCTTTGGTTAATTCCTCTTCCTGGTGGGAAATGAGAGTTAAATTTGCCCGTACAGACACCTCCAGCTAGTCTCTCATTGGTTCTCGCTATTCCTGTTCATCTTCCGCAGAAATTGCAAACTGGGCCAAACAGGAGGTTAAAGGGACTGACTCTCCAAGTCGGGAGAGTGTTAGTAAAGCGTCTGGAATGTTGCACCCGAGTACCAGGGTACGAAAACTGAGACATATTTGAACACGTCTCCCGATCACATGGTTGATCATACTCTAGGTTCCACATGCATGTTTTAGCTGAAGGAAGAATACCTTAAACCTGGGTATTTGAAACCCGTGGAATGGGTACCATGCAATATGACTTCAAAGGGTCTTCATTTGCTCACCGAACCTCTCCAATCCTATCACTGCTGCGTTTATGCCCCTGTACACATGCTTGATTCTCTTTCGGAGACATAGCAATCCATAGGTTTTAAGATACTTACTAGTCAGGTACATTCTTAGGCGTTTAATATGCGGTGTTGAGTCCATTTCGTTGAGCAAGGAGTAGCTCTTGTCTATTCCATATTTGGCTTAAGGAACTTTATCTGTGCTCATTTCAATCTCTGGTTTTATGCAGCACCCCAACTCACCTTTCCCCTTAAGCAAGCATAAGTTGGTTTTCTAAATTTGAGACCCTGTTCTGTTCTGTAATTCAGTTCCTGTGTAGCCAAGTTTACATTCCGTGTATTACTGATATCTTATGATGTTTCTTTTTCTGTGTGACTTATTTCAGTTAGAATCATCATACCTGAATCCACTCATTGTGCTGCTAAGGGCCTGATGACACAGATTTCATTGCTGAGTGATATTGCTTTGTAAGTAAATACCACAACTTCTTTATCCATTTTTCAATTTCTGCGATGTTGAACTTGTACTGTAAACGAGGTTCTTGTAAACAGAGCCGTTCCAAACTTTGGGGTGGCTGTGTCTTTTTGATTTTAAATTCCCTAAGCTATAGGACCATAAGTGGAAGTGCCCTAGGCTCTGTTGCTTTGTATTTTAGATGTTTCAGGAAACACCATACACTTCTCCTGAGTGGTTGTTGGCAATTTACATCCCGCCCATCAGCATAACAAGGCTCCCAGTTCTCCATGGCCTGTCCTGCCTTTCTGGATTTTACACTTTTTTCAGATGGCCCTTTTGACCGGGGGGAAGTGAGACTTCATTGTAGTGTAGATTTCCTTTGCAAGCTTGCTTGGTTGGCCAAAAAGGGCGTATGCGTTTTTTCCTGAATATATTCAGGAAAAAACGCATACGCACTTTTTGGCCAAGTGCATCATTGTGGACGTTCTGCCTCTTTTCCTATGCTTTCAATGCAATTCCAGTCTACCTCCTGAAATCGGTTTCCTGCAATTCTGCCCCGCTTTCAAGTCCTCTTGGCAGCCTTATTTCAGTCTATTTTTGGACGATAGCTGTCATTTATAACTCTGCAGGTTTGTGAATTACAGTGCTCCTGAGCTCCTTTCTTTAACTCGCTTTCTTGTGAGCTGGCCGCAACACCGCAGGATGTCTTCAGGCCCTAATCTGGTTCTGGCATGGCACGCTGAGTCTTTGGTTAATTCCTCTTCCTGGTGGGAAATGAGAGTTAAATTTGCCCATCCAGACACCTCCAGCTAGTCTCTCATTGGTTCTCGCTATTCCTGTTCATCTTCCACAGAAATTGCAAACTGGGCCAAACAGGAGGTTAAAGGGACTGACTCTCCAAGTGGGGAGAGTGTTAGTAAAGCGTCTGGAATCTTGCACCCGAGTACCAGGGTACGAAAACTGAGACATATTTGAACACGTCTCCCGATCACATGGTTGATCATACTCTAGGTTCCACATGCATGTTTTAGCTGAAGGAAGAATACCTTAAACCTGGGTAGTTGAAACCCGTGGAATGGGTACCATGCAATATGACTTCAAAGGGTCTTCATTTGCTCACCGAACCTCTCCAATCCTATCACTGCTGCGTTTATGCCCCTGTACACATGCTTGATTCTCTTTCGGAGACATAACAATCCATAGGTTTTAAGATACTTACTAGTCAGGTACATTCTTAGGCGTTTAATATGCGGTGTTGAGTCCATTTCGTTGAGCAAGGAGTAGCTCTTGTCTATTCCATATTTGGCTTAAGGAACTTTATCTGTGCTCATTTCAATCTCTGGTTTTATGCAGCACCCCAACTCACCTTTCCCCTTAAGCAAGCATAAGTTGGTTTTCTAAATTTGAGACCCTGTTCTGTTTTGGAATGCAGTTCCTGTGTAGCCAAGTTTACATTCCGTGTATTAGTGATATCTTATGATGTTTCTTTTTCTGTGTGACTTATTTCAGTTCGAATCATCGTACCTGAATCCACTCATTATGCTGCTACGGGCCTGATGACATAGATTTCATTGCTGAGTGATACTGCATTGTACGTAAGTACCACAAGTTCTTTATCCATTTTTCACTTTCTGTGATATTGAACTTGTACGGTAAACGAGGTTCTTGTAAACGGAGGCGTCCCAAACTTTGGGGTGGCTGTGTCTTTTGATTTTAATTTCCCTAAGCTATAGGACCATAAATGGAAGTGCCCTAGGTTCTGTTGCTTTGTTTCTTAGATGTTTCAGGAAACACCATACACTTCTCCCGAGTGGTTGTTGGCAATTTACATCCCGCCCATCAGCATAACAAGGCTCCCAGTTCTCCATGGCCTGTCCTGCCTTTCTGGATTTTACACTTTTTTCAGATGGCCCTTTTGACCGGGGGGAAGTGAGACTTCATTGTAGTGCAGATTTCCTTTGCAAGCTTGCTTGGTTGGCCAAAAAGTGCGTATGCGTTTTTTCCTGAATATATTCAGGCAAAAACGCATACGCCCTTTTTGGCCAAGTGCATCATTGTGGACGTTCGGCCTCTTTTCCTATGCTTTCAATGCAATTCCAGTCTACCTCCTGAAATCGGTTTCCTGCAATTCTGCCCCGCTTTCAAGTCCTCTTGGCAGCCTTACTTCAGTCTATTTTTGGATGATAGCTGTCATTTATAACTCTGCAGGTTTGTGAATTACAGAGCCCCTGAGCTCCTTTCTTCAACTCGCTTTCTTGTGAGCTGGCCGCAACACCGCAGGATGGCTTCAGGCCCTAATCTCTTTCCAGCACGGCACACTGAGCGTTTGGTTATTTCCTCTTCCTGGTGGGAAATGAGAGTTAAATTTGCCCATCCAGACACCTCCAGCTAGTTTCTCATTGGTTCTCGCTATTCCTGTTCATCTTCCGCAGAAATTGCAAACTGGGCCAAACAGGAGGTTAAAGGGACTGACTCTCCAAGTGGGGAGAGTGTTAGTAAAGCGTCTGGAATGTTGCACCCGAGTACCAGGGTACGAAAACTGAGACATATTTGAACACGTCTCCCGTTCACATGGTTGATCATACTTGGGTTCCACATGCATGTTTTAGCTGAAGGAAGAATACCTAAAACCTGGGTAGTTGAAACCCGTGGAATGGGTACCATGCAATATGACTTCAAAGGGTCTTCATTTGCTCACCGAACCTCTCCAATCCTATCACTGCTGCGTTTATGCCCCTGTACACATGCTTGATTCTCTTTCGGAGACATAGCAATCCATAGGTTTTAAGATACTTACTAGTCAGGTACATTCTTAGGCGTTTAATATGCGGTGTTGAGTCCATTTCGTTGAGCAAGGAGTAGCTCTTGTCTATTCCATATTTGGCTTAAGGAACTTTATCTGTGCTCATTTCAATCTCTGGTTTTATGCAGCACCCCAACTCACCTTTCCCCTTAAGCAAGCATAAGTTGGTTTTCTAAATTTGAGACCCTGTTCTGTTCTGTAATTCAGTTCCTGTGTGGCCATGTTTACATTCCGTGTATTACTGATATCTTATGATGTTTCTTTTTCTGTGTGACTTATTTCAGTTAGAATCATCATACCTGAATCCACTCATTGTGCTGCTAAGGGCCTGATGACACAGATTTCATTGCTGAGTGATATTGCTTTGTAAGTAAATACCACAACTTCTTTATCCATTTTTCACTTTCTGCGATGTTGAACTTGTACTGTAAATGAGGTTCTTGTAAACAGAGCCATTCCAAACTTTTGGGTGGCTGTGTCTTTTTGATTTTAATTTCCCTAAGCTATAGGACCATAAGTGGAAGTGCCCTAGGTTCTGTTGCTTTGTTTTTTAGATGTTTCAGGAAACACCATACACTTCTCCCGAGTGGTTGTTGGCAATTTACATCCCGCCCATCAGCATAACAAGGCTCCCAGTTCTCCATGGCCTGTCCTGCCTTTCTGGATTTTACACTTTTTACAGATGGCCCTTTTGACCGGGGGGAAGTGAGACTTCATTGTAGTGCAGATTTCCTTTGCAAGCCTGCTTCGTTGGCCAAAAAGGGCGTATGCGTTTTTTCCTGAATATATTCAGGAGAAAACGCATACGCCCTTTTTGGCCAAGTGCATCATTGTGGACGTTCTGCCTCTTTTCCTATGCTTTCAATGCAATTCCAGTCTACCTCCTGAAATCGGTTTCCTGCAATTCTGCCCCGCTTTCAAGTCCTCTTGGCAGCCTTACTTCAGTTTATTTTTGGACGATAGCTGTCATTTATAACTCTGCAGGTTTGTGAATTACAGTGCCCCTGAGCTCCTTTCTTCAACTCGCTTTCTCTTGAGCTGGCCGCAACACCGCAGGATGGCTTCAGGCCCTAATCTGGTTCCGGCACGGCACGCTGAGCCTTTGGTTAATTCCTCTTCCTGGTGGGAAATGAGAGTTAAATTTGCCCGTCCAGACACCTCCAGCTAGTCTCTCATTGGTTCTCGCTATTCCTGTTCATCTTCCGCAGAAATTGCAAACTGGGCCAAACAGGAGGTTAAAGGCGCTGACTCTCCAAGTGGGGAGAGTGTTAGTAAAGCGTCTGGAATGTTGCACCCGAGTACCAGGGGAGGAAAACTGAGACATATTTGAACACGTCTCCCGATCACATGGTTGATCATACTCTGGGTTCCACATGCATGTTTTAGCTGAAGGAAGAATACCTAAAACCTGGGTAGTTGAAACCCGTGGAATGGGTACCATGCAATATGACTTCAAAGGGTCTTCATTTGCTCACCGAACCTCTCCAATCCTATCACTGCTGCGTTTATGCCCCTGTACACATGCTTGATTCTCTTTCGGAGACATAGCAATCCCTAGGTTTTAAGATACTTACTAGTCAGGTACATTCTTAGGCATTTAATATGCGGTGTTGAGTCCATTTCTTTGAGCAAGGAGTAGCTCTTGTCTATTCCATATTTGGCTTAAGGAACTTTATCTGTGCTCATTTCAATCTCTGGTTTTATGCAGCACCCCAACTCACCTTTACCCTTAAGCAAGCATAAGTTGGTTTTCTAAATTTGAGACCCTGTTCTGTTCTGTAATTCAGTTCCTGTGTAGCCAAGTTTCCATTCCTTGTATTACTGATATCTTATGATGTTTCTTTTTCTGTGTGACTTATTTCAGTTAGAATCATCATACCTGAATCCACTCATTGTGCTGCTAAGGGCCTGATGACATAGATTTCATTGCTGAGTGATATTGCTTTGTAAGTAAATACCACAACTTCTTTATCCATTTTTCACTTTCTGCGATGTTGAACTTGTACTGTAAACGAGGTTCTTGTAAACAGAGGGGTTCCAAACTTTGGGGTGGCTGTGTCTTTTTGATTTTAATTTCCCTAATCTATAGGACCATAAGTGGCAGTGCCCTAGGCTCTGTTGCTTTGTTTTTTAGATGTTTCAGGAAACACCATACACTTCACCTGAGTGTCTGTTGGTATTTTACATCCCACCCATCAGCATAACAAGGCTCCCAGTTCTCCATGGCCTGTCCTGCCTTTGTGGATTTTACACTTTTTTCAGATGGCCCTTTTGACCGGGGGGAAGTGAGACTTCATTGTAGTGCAGATTTCCTTTGCAAGCTTGCTTGGTTGGCCAAAAAGGGCGTATGCGTTTTTTCCTGAATATATTCAGGAAAAAACGCATACGCCCTTTTTGGCCAAGTGCATCATTGTGGACGTTCTGCCTCTTTTCCTATGCTTTCAATGCAATTCCAGTCTACCTCCTGAAATCGGGTTCCTGCAATTCTGCTCCGCTTTCAAGTCCTCTTGGCAGCCTTACTTCAGTATATTTTTGGACGATAGCTGTCATTTATAACTCTGCAGGTTTGTGAATTACAGTGCCCCTGAGCTCCTTTCTTCAACTCGCTTTCTTGTGACCTGGCCGCAACACCGCAGGATGGCTTCAGGCCCTAATCTGGTTCCGGCCCGGCATGCTGAGCCTTTGGTTAATTCCTCTTCCTGGTGGGAAATGAGAGTTAAATTTGCCCGTCCAGACACCTGCAGCTAGCCTCTCATTGGTTCTCGCTATTCCTGTTCATCTTCCGCAGAAATTGCAAACTGGGCCAAACAGGACGTTAAAGGCGCTGACTCTCCAAGTGGGGAGAGTGTTAGTAAAGCGTCTGGAATGTTGCACCTGAGTACCAGGGGAGGAAAACTGAGACATATTTGAACACGTCTCCCGATCACATGGTTGATCATACTCTGGGTTCCACATGCATGTTTTAGCTGAAGGAAGAATACCTAAAACCTGGGTAGTTGAAACCCGTGGAATGGGTACCATGCAATATGACTTCAAAGGGTCTTCATTTGCTCACCGAACCTCTCCAATCCTATCACTGCTGCGTTTATGCCCCTGTACACACGCTTGATTCTCTTTCGGAGACATAGCAATCCATAGGTTTTAAGATACTTACTAGTCAGGTACATTCTTAGGCGTTTAATATGCGGTGTTGAGTCCATTTCGTTGAGCAAGGAGTAGCTCTTGTCTATTCCATATTTGTCTTAAGGAACTTTATCTGTGCTCATTTCAATCTCTGGTTTTATGCAGCACCCCAACTCACCTTTCCCCTTAAGCAAGCATAAGTTGGTTTTCTAAATTTGAGACCCTGTTCTGTTCTGTAATTCAGTTCCTGTGTAGCCAAGTTTACATTCCGTGTATTACTGATATCTTATGATGTTTCTTTTTCTGTGTCACTTATTTCAGTTAGAATCATCATACCTGAATCCACTCATTGTGCTGCTAAGGGCCTGATGACACAGATTTCATTGCTGAGTGATATTGTTTTGTAAGTAAATACCACAACTTCTTTATCCATTTTTCACTTTCTGCGATGTTGAACTTGTACTGTAAACGAGGTTCTTGTAAACAGAGCCGTTCCAAACTTTGGGGTGGCTGTGTCTTTTTGATTTTAAATTCCCTAATCTATGGGACCATAAGTGGAAGTGCCCTAGGCTCTGTTGCTTTGTTTTTTAGATGTTTCAGGAAACACCATACACTTCTCCCGAATGTTTGTTGGCAATTTACATCCCGCCCTTCAGCATAACAAGGCTCCCTGTTCTCCATGGCCTGTCCTGCCTTTCTGGATTTTACACTTTTTTCAGATGGCCCTTTTGACCGGGGGGAAGTGAGACTTCATTGTAGTGCAGATTTCCTTTGCAAGCTTGCTTGGTTGGCCAAAAAGGGCGTATGCGTTTTTTCCTGAATATATTCAGGAAAAAACGCATACGCCCTTTTTGGCCAAGTGCATCATTGTGGACGTTCTGCCTCTTTTCCTATGCTTTCAATGCAATTCCAGTCTACCTCCTGAAATGGGTTCCCTGCAATTCTGCCCCGCTTTCAAGTCCTCTTGGCAGCCTTACTTCAGTCTATTTTTGGACGATAGCTGTCATTTATAACTCTGCAGGTTTGTGAATTACAGTGCCCCTGAGCTCCTTTCTTCAACTCGCTTTCTTGTGACCTGGCCGCAACACCGCAGGATGGCTTCAGGCCCTAATCTGGTTCCGGCCCGGCATGCTGAGCCTTTGGTTAATTCCTCTTCCTGGTGGGAAATGAGAGTTAAATTTGCCCGTCCAGACACCTGCAGCTAGCCTCTCATTGGTTCTCGCTATTCCTGTTCATCTTCCGCAGAAATTGCAAACTGGGCCAAACAGGACGTTAAAGGCGCTGACTCTCCAAGTGGGGAGAGTGTTAGTAAAGCGTCTGGAATGTTGCACCCGAGTACCAGGGGAGGAAAACTGAGACATATTTGAACACATCTCCCGATCACATGGTTGATCATACTCTGGGTTCCACATGCATGTTTTAGCTGAAGGAAGAATACCTAAAACCTGGGTAGTTGAAACCCGTGGAATGGGTACCATGCAATATGACTTCAAAGGGTCTTCATTTGCTCACGAACCTCTCCAATCCTATCACTGCTGCGTTTATGCCCCTGTACACATGCTTGATTCTCTTTCGGAGACATAGCAATCTATAGGTTTTAAGATACTTACTAGTCAGGTACATTCTTAGGCGTTTAATACGCGGTGTTGAGTCCATTTCTTTGAGCAAGGAGTAGCTCTTGTCTATTCCATATTTGGCTTAAGGAACTTTATCTGTGCTCATTTCAATCTCTGGTTTTATGCAGCACCCCAACTCACCTTTACCCTTAAGCAAGCATAAGTTGGTTTTCTAAATTTGAGACCCTGTTCTGTTCTGTAATTCAGTTCCTGTGTAGCCAAGTTTACATTCCGTGTATTACTGATATCTTATGATGTTTCTTTTTCTGTGTGACTTATTTCAGTTAGAATCATCATACCTGAATCCACTCATTGTGCTGCTAAGGGCCTGATGACATAGATTTCATTGCTGAGTGATATTGCTTTGTAAGTAAATACTACAACTTCTTTATCCATTTTTCTCTTTCTGCGATGTTGAACTTGTACTGTAAACGAGGTTCTTGTAAACAGAGGCGTCCCAAACTTTGGGGTGGCTGTGTCTTTTTGATTTTAATTTCCCTAAGCTATAGGACCATAAGTGGCAGTGCCCTAGGCTCTGTTTCTTTGTTTTTTAGATGTTTCAGGAAACACCATACACTTCTCCCGAGTGTCTGTTGGCAATTTACATCCCGCCCATCAGCATAACAAGGCTCCCAGTTCTCCATGGCCTGTCCTGCCTTTCTGGATTTTACACTTTTTTCAGATGGCCCTTTTGACCGGGGGGAAGTGAGACTTCATTGTAGTGCAGATTTCCTTTGCAAGCTTGCTTGGTTGGCCAAAAAGGGCGTATGCGTTTTTTCCTGAATATATTCAGGAAAAAACGCATACGCCCTTTTTGGCCAAGTGCATCATTGTGGACGTTCTGCCTCTTTTCCTATGCTTTCAATGCAATTCCAGTCTACCTCCTGAAATCGGTTTCCTGCAATTCTGCCCCGCTTTCAAGTCCTCTTGGCAGCCTTACTTCAGTCTATTTTTGGATGATAGCTGTCATTTATAACTCTGCAGGTTTGTGAATTGCAGTGCCCCTGAGCTCCTTTCTTCAACTCGCTTTCTTGTGACCTGGCCGCAACACCGCAGGATGGCTTCAGGCCCTAATCTGGTTCCGGCCCGGCATGCTGAGCCTTTGGTTAATTCCTCTTCCTGGTGGGAAATGAGAGTTAAATTTGCCCGTCCAGACACCTCCAGCTAGTCTCTCATTGGTTCTCGCTATTCCTGTTCATCTTCCGCAGAAATTGCAAACTGGGCCAAACAGGAGGTTAAAGGGACTGACTCTCCAAGTGGGGAGAGTGTTAGTAAAGCGTCTGGAATGTTGCACCCGAGTACCAGGGGAGGAAAACTGAGACATATTTGAACACGTCTCCCGATCACATGGTTGATCATACTCTAGGTTCCACATGCATGTTTTAGCTGAAGGAAGAATACCTTAAACCTGGGTAGTTGAAACCCGTGGAATGGGTACCATGCAATATGACTTCAAAGGGTCTTCATTTGCTCACCGAACCTCTCCAATCCTATCACTGCTGCGTTTATGCCCCTGTACACATGCTTGATTCTCTTTCGTAGACATAGCAATCCATAGGTTTTAAGATACTTACAAGTCAGGTACATTCTTAGGCGTTTAATATGCGGTGTTGAGTCCATTTCGTTGAGCAATGAGTAGCTCTTGTGTATTCCATATTTGGCTTAAGGAACTTTATCTGTGCTCATTTCAATCTCTGGTTTTATGCAGCACCCCAACTCACCTTTACCCTTAAGCAAGCATAAGTTGTTTTTCTAAATTTGAGACCCTGTTCTGTTCTGTAATTCAGTTCCTGTGTAGCCAAGTTTACATTCCGTGTATTACTGATATCTTATGATGTTTCTTTTTCTGTGTGACTTATTTCAGTTAGAATCATCATACCTGAATCCACTCATTGTGCTGCTAAGGGCCTGATGACACAGATTTCATTGCTGAGTGATATTGCTTTGTAAGTGAATACCACAACTTCTTTATCCAGTTTTCACTTTCTGCGATGTTGAACTTGTACTGTAAACGAGGTTCTTTTAAACAGAGCCGTTCCAAACTTTGGGGTGGCTGTGTCTTTTTGATTTTAATTTCCCTAAGCTATAGGACCATAAGTGGAAGTGCCCTAGGCTCTGTTGCTTTGTTTTTTAGATGTTTCAGGAAACACCATACACTTCTCCCAAGTGTCTGTTGGCAATTTACATCCCACCCAACAGCATAAGAAGGCTCCCAGTTCTCAATGGCCTGTTGCCTTTCTGGATTTTACAGTTTTTTCAGATGGCCCTTTTGACCGGGGGGAAGTGAGACTTCATTGTAGTGCAGATTTCCTTTGCAAGCTTGCTTGGTTGGCCAAAAAGGGCGTATGCGTTTTTTCCTGAATATATTCAGGAAAAAACGCATACGCCCTTTTTGGCCAAGTGCATCATTGTGGACGTTCTGCCTCTTTTCCTATGCTTTCAATGCAATTCCAGTCTACCTCCTGAAATCGGTTTCCTGCAATTCTGCCCCGCTTTCAAGTCCTCTTGGCAGCCTTACTTCAGTCTATTTTTGGACGATAGCTGTCATTTATAACTCTGCAGGTTTGTGAATTACAGTGCCCCTGAGCTCCTTTCTTCAACTCGCTTTCTTGTGACCTGGCCGCAACACCGCAGGATGGCTTCAGGCCCTAATCTGGTTCCAGCCCGGCATGCTGAGCCTTTAGTTAATTCCTCTTCCTGGTGGGAAATGAGAGTTAAATTTGCCCGTCCAGACACCTCCAGCTAGCCTCTCATTGGTTCTCGCTATTCCTGTTCATCTTCCGCAGAAATTGCAAACTGGGCCAAACAGGAGGTTAAAGGCGCTGACTCTCCAAGTGGGGAGAGTGTTAGTAAAGCGTCTGGAATGTTGCACCCGAGTACCAGGGGAGGAAAACTGAGACATATTTGAACACGTCTCCCGTTCACATGGTTGATCATACTTGGGTTCCACATGCATGTTTTAGCTGAAGGAAGAATACCTTAAACCTGGAGAGTTGAGACCCGTGTAATGGGTACCATGCAATATGACTTCAAAGGGTCTTCATTTGCTCACCGAACCTCTCCAATCCTATCACTGCTGCGTTTATGCCCCTGTACACATGCTTGATTCTCTTTTGGAGACATAGCAATCCATAGGTTTTACGATACTTACTAGTCAGGTACATACTTAGGCGTTTAATATGCGGTGTTGAGTCCATTTCGTTGAGCAAGGAGTAGCTCTTGTCTATTCCATATTTGGCTTAAGGAACTTTATCTGTGCTCATTTCAATCTCTGGTTTTATGCAGCACCCCAACTCACCTTTACCCTTAAGCAAGCATAAGTTGGTTTTCTAAATTTGAGACCCTATTCTGTTCTGTAATTCAGTTCCTGTGTAGCCAAGTTTACATTCCGTGTATTACTGATATCTTATGATGTTTTTTTTCTGTGTGACTTATTTCAGTTAGAATCATCATACCTGAATCCACTCATTGTGATGCTAAGGGCCTGATGACATAGATTTCATTGCTGAGTGATATTGCTTTGTAAGTAAATACCACAACTTCTTTATCCATTTTTCACTTTCTGCGATGTTGAACTTGTACTGTAAACGAGGTTCTTGTAAACAGAGGCGTCCCAAACTTTGGGGTGGCTGTGTCTTTTTGATTTTAATTTCCCTAAGCTATAGGACCATAAGTGGCAGTGCCCTAGGCTCTGTTGCTTTGTTTTTTAGATGTTTCAGGAAACACCATACACTTCTCCCGAGTGGTTGTTGGCAATTTACATCCCGCCCATCAGCATAACAAGGCTCCCAGTTCTCCATGGCCTGTCCTGCCTTTCTGGATTTTACACTTTTTTCAGATGGCCCTTTTGACCGGGGGGAAGTGAGACTTCATTGTAGTGCAGATTTCCTTTGCAAGCTTGCTTGGTTGGCCAAAAAGGGCGTATGCGTTTTTTCCTGAATATATTCAGGAAAAAACACATACGCCCTTTTTGGCCAAGTGCATCATTGTGGACGTTCTGCCTCTTTTCCTATGCTTTCAATGCAATTCCAGTCTACCTCCTGAAATCGGTTTCCTGCAATTCTGCCCCGCTTTCAAGTCCTCTTGGCAGCCTTACTTCAGTCTATTTTTGGACGATAGCTGTCATTTATAACTCTGCAGGTTTGTGAATTACAGTGCCCCTGAGCTCCTTTCTTCAACTCGCTTTCTTGTGACCTGGCCGCAACACCGCAGGATGTCTTCAGGCCCTAATCTGGTTCCGGCCCGGCATGCTGAGCCTTTGGTTAATTCCTCTTCCTGGTGGGAAATGAGAGTTAAATTTGCCCGTCCAGACACCTCCAGCTAGCCTCTCATTGGTTCTCGCTATTCCTGTTCATCTTCCGCAGAAATTGCAAACTGGGCCAAACAGGAGGTTAAAGGGACTGACTCTCCAAGTGGGGAGAGTGTTAGTAAAGCGTCTGGAATGTTGCACCCGAGTACCAGGGGAGGAAAACTGAGACATATTTGAACACGTCTCCCGATCACATGGTTGATCATACTCTAGGTTCCACATGCATGTTTTAGCTGAAGGAAGAATACCTTAAACCTGGGTAGTTGAAACCCGTGGAATGGGTACCATGCACTATGTCTTCAAAGGGTCTTCATTTGCTCACCGAACCTCTCCAATCCTATCACTGCTGCGTTTATGCCCCTGTACACATGCTTGATTCTCTTTCGGAGACATAGCAATCCATAGGTTTTAAGATACTTACTAGTCAGGTACATTCTTAGGCGTTTAATATGGGGTGTTGAGTCCATTTCGTTGAGCAAGGAGTAACTCTTGTCTTTTCCATATTTGGCTTAAGGAACTTTATCTGTGCTCATTTCAATCTCTGGTTTTATGCAGCACCCCAACTCACCTTTACCCTTAAGCAAGAATAAGTTGGTTTTCTAAATTTGAGACCCTGTTCTGTTCTGTAATTCAGTTCCTGTGTAGTCAAATTTACATTCCGTGTATTACTGATATCTTATGATGTTTCTTTTTCTGTGTGACTTATTTCAGTTAGAATCATCATACCTGAATCCACTCATTGTGCTGCTAAGGGCCTGATGACACAGATTTCATTGCTGAGTGATATTGCTTTGTAAGTAAATACCACAACTTCTTTATCCATTTTTCACTTTCTGCGATGTTGAACTTGTACTGTAAACGAGGTTCTTGTAAACAGAGCCGTTCCAAACTTTGGGGTGGCTGTGTCTTTTTGATTTTAATTTCCCTAAGCTATAGGACCATAAGTGGAAGTGCCCTAGGTTCTGTTGCTTTGTTTTTTAGATGTTTCAGGAAACACCATACACTTCTCCCGAGTGGTTGTTGGCAATTTACATCCCGCCCATCAGCGTAACAAGGCTCCCAGTTCTCCATGGTCTGTCCTGCCTTTCTGGATTTTACACTTTTTTCAGATGGCCCTTTTGACCGGGGGGAAGTGAGACTTCATTGTAGTGCAGATTTCCTTTGCAAGCTTGCTTGGTTGGCCAAAAAGGGCGTATGCGTTTTTTCCTGAATATATTCAGGAAAAAACGCATACGCCCTTTTTGGCCAAGTGCATCATTGTGGACGTTCTGCCTCTTTTCCTATGCTTTCAATGCAATTCCAGTCTACCTCCTGAAATCGGTTTCCTGCAATTCTGCCCCGCTTTCAAGTCCTCTTGGCAGCCTTACTTCAGTCTATTTTTGGACGATAGCTGTCATTTATAACTCTGCAGGTTTGTGAATTACAGTGCCCCTGAGCTCCTTTCTTCAACTCGCTTTCTTGTGACCTGGCCGCAACACCGCAGGATGGCTTCAGGCCCTAATCTGGTTCCGGTACGGCACGCTGAGCCTTTGGTTATTTCCTCTTCCTGGTGGGAAATGAGAGTTAAATTTGCCCGTCCAGACACCTCCAGCTAGCCTCTCATTGGTTCTCGCTATTCCTGTTCATCTTCCGCAGAAATTGCAAACTGGGCCAAACAGGAGGTTAAAGGCGCTGGCTCTCCAAGTGGGGAGAGTGTTAGTAAAGCGTCTGGAATGTTGCACCCGAGTACCAGGGGAGGAAAACTGAGACATATTTGAACACGTCTCCCGTTCACATGGTTGATCATACTTGGGTTCCACATGCATGTTTTAGCTGAAGGAAGAATACCTTAAACCTGGAGAGTTGAGACCCGTGTAATGGGTACCATGCAATATGACTTCAAAGGGTCTTCATTTGCTCACCGAACCTCTCCAATCCTATCACTGCTGCGTTTATGCCCCTGTACACATGCTTGATTCTCTTTTGGAGACATAGCAATCCATAGGTTTTACGATACTTACTAGTCAGGTACATTCTTAGGCGTTTAATATGCGGTGTTGAGTCCATTTCGTTGAGCAAGGAGTAGCTCTTGTCTATTCCATATTTGACTTAAGGAACTTTATCTGTGCTCATTTCAATCTCTGGTTTTATGCAGCACCCCAACTCACCTTTACCCTTAAGCAAGCATATGTTGGTTTTCTAAATTTGAGACCCTGTTCTGTTCTGTAATTCAGTTCCTGTGTAGCCAAGTTTACATTCCGTGTATTACTGATATCTTATGATGTTTCTTTTTCTGTGTGACTTATTTCAGTTTGAGTCATCATACCTGAATCTACTCATTGTGATGCTAAGGGCCTGATGACATAGATTTCATTTCTGAGTGATATTGCTTTGTAAGTAAATACCACAACTTCTTTATCCATTTTTCACTTTCTGCGATGTTGAACTTGTACTGTAAACGAGGTTCTTGTAAACAGAGGCGTCCCAAACTTTGGGGTGGCTGTGTCTTTTTGATTTTAATTTCCCTAAGCTATAGGACCATAAGTGGCAGTGCCCTAGGCTCTGTTGCTTTGTTTTTTAGATGTTTCAGGAAACACCATACACTTCTCCAGAGTGGTTGTTGGCAATTTACATCCCGCCCATCAGCATAACAAGGCTCCCAGTTCTCCATGGCCTGTCCTGCCTTTCTGGATTTTACACTTTTTTCAGATGGCCCTTTTGACCGGGGGGAAGTGAGACTTCATTGTAGTGCAGATTTCCTTTGCAAGCTTGCTTGGTTGGCCAAAAAGGGTGTATGCGTTTTTTCCTGAATATATTCAGGAAAAAACGCATACGCCCTTTTTGGCCAAGTGCATCATTGTGGACGTTCTGCCTCTTTTCCTATGCTTTCAATGCAATTCCAGTCTACCTCCTGAAATCGGTTTCCTGCAATTCTGCCCCGCTTTCAAGTCCTCTTGGCAGCCTTACTTCAGTCTATTTTTGGACGATAGCTGTCATTTATAACTCTGCAGGTTTGTGAATTACAGTGCCCCTGAGCTCCTTTCTTCAACTCGCTTTCCTGTGACCTGGCCGCAACACCGCAGGATGGCTTCAGGCCCTAATCTGGTTCCGGCCCGGCATGCTGAGCCTTTGGTTAATTCCTCTTCCTGGTGGGAAATGAGAGTTAAATTTGCCCGTCCAGACACCTCCAGCTAGCCTCTCATTGGTTCTCGCTATTCCTGTTCATCTTCCGCAGAAATTGCAAACTGGGCCAAACAGGAGGTTAAAGGGACTGACTCTCCAAGTGGGGAGAGTGTTAGTAAAGCATCTGGAATGTTGCACCCGAGTACCAGGGGAGGAAAACTGAGACATATTTGAACACGTCTCCCGATCACATGGTTGATCATACTCTAGGTTCCACATGCATGTTTTAGCTGAAGGAAGAATACCTTAAACCTGGGTAGTTGAAACCCGTGGAATGGGTACCATGCAATATGACTTCAAAGGGTCTTCATTTGCTCACCGAACCTCTCCAATCCTATCACTGCTGCGTTTATGCCCCTGTACACATGCTTGATTCTCTTTCGGAGACATAGCAATCCATAGGTTTTAAGATACTTACAAGTCAGGTACATTCTTAGGCGTTTAATATGCGGTGTTGAGTCCATTTCGTTGAGCAAGGAGTAGCTCTTGTCTATTCCATATTTGGCTTAAGGAACTTTATCTGTGCTCATTTCAATCTCTGGTTTTATGCAGCACCCCAACTCACCTTTACCCTTAAGCAAGCATAAGTTGTTTTTCTAAATTTGAGACCCTGTTGTGTTCTGTAATTCAGTTCCTGTGTAGCCAAGTTTCCATTCCGTGTATTACTGATATCTTATGATGTTTCTTTTTCTGTGTGACTTATTTCAGTTAGAATCATCATACCTGAATCCACTCATTGTACTGCTAAGGGCCTGATGACATAGATTTCATTGCTGAGTGATATAGCTTTGTAAGTGAATACCACAACTTCTTTATCCATTTTTCACTTTCTGCGATGTTGAACTTGTACTGTAAATGAGGTTCTTGTAAACAGAGCCGTTCCAAACTTTGGGGTGGCTGTGTCTTTTTGATTTTAATTTCCCTAAGCTATAGGACCATAAGTGGCAGTGCCCTAGGCTCTGTTGCTTTGTTTTTTAGATGTTTCAGGAAACACCATACACTTTTCCCAAGTGTCTGTTGGCAATTTACATCCCGCCCATCAGCATAACAAGGCTCCCAGTTCTCAATGGCCTGTTGCCTTTCTGGATTTTACACTTTTTTCAGATGGCCCTTTTGACCGGGGGGAAGTGAGACTTCATTGTAGTGCAGATTTCCTTTGTAAGCTTGCTTGGTTGGCCAAAAAGGGCGTATGCGTTTTTTCCTGAATATATTCAGGAAAAAACGCATACGCCCTTTTTGGCCAAGTGCATCATTGTGGACGTTCTGCCTCTTTTCCTATGCTTTCAATGCAATTCCAGTCTACCTCCTGAAATCGGTTTCCTGCAATTCTGCCCCGCTTTCAAGTCCTCTTGGCAGCCTTACTTCAGTCTATTTTTGGACGATAGCTGTCATTTATAACTCTGCAGGTTTGTGAATTACAGTGCCCCTGAGCTCCTTTCTTCAACTCGCTTTCTTTTGAGCTGGCCGCAACACCGCAGGATGGCTTCAGGCCCTAATCTGGTTCCGGTATGGCACGCTGAGCCTTTGGTTATTTCCTCTTCCTGGTGGGAAATGAGAGTTAAATTTGCCCGTCCAGACACCTCCAGCTAGCCTCTCATTGGTTCTCGCTATTCCTGTTCATCTTCCGCAGAAATTGCAAACTGGGCCAAACAGGAGGTTAAAGGCGCTGACTCTCCAAGTGGGGAGAGTGTTAGTAAAGCGTCTGGAATGTTGCACCCGAGTACCAGGGGAGGAAAACTGAGACATATTTGAACACGTCTCCCGTTCACATGGTTGATCATACTTGGGTTCCACATGCATGTTTTAGCTGAAGGAAGAATACCTTAAACCTGGAGAGTTGAGACCCGTGGAATGGGTACCATGCAATATGACTTCAAAGGGTCTTCATTTGCTCACCGAACCTCTCCAATCCTATCACTGCTGCGTTTATGCCCCTGTACACATGCTTGATTCTCTTTTGGAGACATAGCAATCCATAGGTTTTACGATACTTACTAGTCAGGTACATTCTTAGGCGTTTAATATGCGGTGTTGAGTCCATTTCGTTGAGCAAGGAGTAGCTCTTGTCTATTCCATATTTGACTTAAGGAACTTTATCTGTGCTCATTTCAATCTCTGGTTTTATGCAGCACCCCAACTCACCTTTACCCTTAAGCAAGCATATGTTGGTTTTCTAAATTTGAGACCCTGTTCTGTTCTGTAATTCAGTTCCTGTGTAGCCAAGTTTACATTCCGTGTATTACTGATATCTTATGATGTTTCTTTTTCTGTGTGACTTATTTCAGTTTGAGTCATCATACCTGAATCCACTCATTGTACTGCTAAGGGCCTGATGACATAGATTTCATTGCTGAGTGATATTGCTTTGTAAGTAAATACCACAACTTCTTTATCCATTTTTCACTTTCTGCGATGTTGAACTTGTACTGTAAACGAGGTTCTTGTAAACAGAGGTGTCCCAAACTTTGGGGTGGCTGTGTCTTTTTGATTTTAATTTCCCTAAGCTATAGGACCATAAGTGGCAGTGCCCTAGGCTCTGTTGCTTTGTTTTTTAGATGTTTCAGGAAACACCATACACTTCTCCCGAGTGGTTGTTGGCAATTTACATCCCGCCCATCAGCATAACAAGGCTCCCAGTTCTCCATGGCCTGTCCTGCCTTTCTGGATTTTACACTTTTTTCAGATGGCCCTTTTGACCGGGGGGAAGTGAGACTTCATTGTAGTGCAGATTTCCTTTGCAAGCTTGCTTGGTTGGCCAAAAAGGGCGTATGCGTTTTTTCCTGAATATATTCAGGAAAAAACGCATACGCCCTTTTTGGCCAAGTGCATCATTGTGGACGTTCTGCCTCTTTTCCTATGCTTTCAATGCAATTCCAGTCTACCTCCTGAAATCGGTTTCCTGCAATTCTGCCCCGCTTTCAAGTCCTCTTGGCAGCCTTACTTCAGTCTATTTTTGGACGATAGCTGTCATTTATAACTCTGCAGGTTTGTGAATTACAGTGCCCCTGAGCTCCTTTCTTCAACTTGCTTTCTTGTGACCTGGCCGCAACACCACAGGATGGCTTCAGGCCCTAATCTGGTTCCGGCACGGCACGCTGAGCCTTTGGTTATTTCCTCTTCCTGGTGGGAAATGAGAGTTAAATTTGCCCGTCCAGACACCTTCAGCTAGCCTCTCATTGGTTCTCGCTATTCCTGTTCATCTTCCGCAGAAATTGCAAACTGGGCCAAACAGGAGGTTAAAGGGACTGACTCTCCAAGTGGGGAGAGTGTTAGTAAAGCATCTGGAATGTTGCACCCGAGTACCAGGGGAGGAAAACTGAGACATATTTGAACACGTCTCCCGATCACATGGTTGATCATACTCTAGGTTCCACATGCATGTTTTAGCTGAAGGAAGAATACCTTAAACCTGGGTAGTTGAAACCCGTGGAATGGGTACCATGCAATATGACTTCAAAGGGTCTTCATTTGCTCACCGAACCTCTCCAATCCTATCACTGCTGCGTTTATGTCCCTGTACACATGCTTGATTCTCTTTCGGAGACATAGCAATCCATAGGTTTTAAGATACTTACTAGTCAGGTACATTCTTAGGCGTTTAATATGCGGTGTTGAGTCCATTTCGTTGAGCAAGGAGTAGCTCTTGTCTATTCCATATTTGGCTTAAGGAACTTTATCTGTGCTCATTTCAATCTCTGGTTTTATGCAGCACCCCAACTCACCTTTACCCTTAAGCAAGCATAAGTTGGTTTTCTAAATTTGAGACCCTGTTCTGTTCTGTAATTCAGTTCCTGTGTAGCCAAGTTTACATTCCGTGTATTACTGATATCTTATGATGTTTCTTTTCTGTGTGACTTATTTCAGTTAGAATCATCATACCTGAATCCACTCATTGTGCTGCTACGGGCCTGATGACACAGATTTCATTGCTGAGTGATATTGCTTTGTAAGTAAATACCACAACTTCTTTATCCATTTTTCACTTTCTGCGATGTTGAACTTGTACTGTAAACGAGGTTCTTGTAAACAGAGCCGTTCCAAACTTTGGGGTGGCTGTGTCTTTTTGATTTTAATTTCCCTAAGCTATAGGACCATAAGTGGCAGTGCCCTAGGCTCTGTTGCTTTGTTTTTTAGATGTTTCAGGAAACACCATACACTTCTCCCGAGTGGTTGTTGGCAATTTACATCCCGCCCATCAGCATAACAAGGCTCCCAGTTCTCCATGGCCTGTCCTGCCTTTCTGGATTTTACACTTTTTTCAGATGGCCCTTTTCACCGGGGGGAAGTGAGACTTCATTGTAGTGCAGATTTCCTTTGCAAGCTTGCTTGGTTGGCCAAAAAGGGCGTATGCGTTTTTTCCTGAATATATTCAGGAAAAAACGCATACGCCCTTTTTGGCCAAGTGCATCATTGTGGACGTTCTGCCTCTTTTCCTATGCTTTCAATGCAATTCCAGTCTACCTCCTGAAATCGGTTTCCTGCAATTCTGCCCCGCTTTCAAGTCCTCTTGGCAGCCTTACTTCAATGTATTTTTGGACGATAGCTGTCATTTATAACTCTGCAGGGTTGTGAATTACAGTGCCCCTGGGCTCCTTTCTTCAACTCGCTTTCTTTTGAGCTGGCCGCAACACCGCAGGATGGCTTCAGGCCCTAATCTGGTTCCGGTACGGCATGCTGAGCCTTTGGTTATTTCCTCTTCCTGGTGGGAAATGAGAGTTAAATTTGCCCGTCCAGACACCTCCAGCTAGCCTCTCATTGGTTCTCGCTATTCCTGTTCATCTTCCGCAGAAATTGCAAACTGGGCCAAACAGGAGGTTAAAGGGACTGACTCTCCAAGTGGGGAGAGTGTTACTAAAGCGTCTGGAATGTTGCACCCGAGTACCAGGGGAGGAAAACTGAGACATATTTGAACACGTCTCCCGTTCACATGGTTGATCATACTTGGGTTCCACATGCATGTTTTAGCTGAAGGAAGAATACCTTAAACCTGGAGAGTTGAGACCCGTGGAATGGGTACCATGCAATATGACTTCAAAGGGTCTTCATTTGCTCACCGAACCTCTCCAATCCTATCACTGCTGCGTTTATTCCCCTGTACACACGCTTGATTCTCTTTTGGAGACATAGCAATCCATAGGTTTTAAGATACTTACTAGTCAGGTACATTCTTAGGGGTTTAATATGGGGTTTTGAGTCCATTTCGTTGAGCAAGGAGTAGCTCTTGTCTATTCCATATTTGGCTTAAGGAACTTTATCTGTGCTCATTTCAATCTCTGGGTTTATGCAGCACCCCAACTCACCTTTCCCCTTAAGCAAGCATAAGTTGGTTTTCTAAATTTGAGTCCCTGTTCTGTTCTGGAATGCAGTTCCTGTGTAGCCAAGTTTACATTCCGTGTATTAGTGATATCTTATGATGTTTCTTTTTCTGTGTGACTTATTTCAGTTAGAATCATCGTACCTGAATCCACTCATTATGCTGCTACAGGCCTGATGACATAGATTTCATTGCTGAGTGATACTGCATTGTACGTAAGTACCACAAGTTCTTTATCCATTTTTCACGTTCTGCGATGTTGAACTTGTACTGTAAACGAGGTTCTTGTAAACAGAGGCGTCCCAAACTTTGGGGTGGCTGTGTCTTTTTGATTTTAATTTCCCTAAGCTATAGGACCATAAGTGGCAGTGCCCTAGGCTCTGTTGCTTTGTTGTTTAGATGTTTCAGGAAACACCATACACTTCTCCCGAGTGTCTGTTGGCAATTTACATCCCGCCCATCAGCATAACAAGGCTCCCAGTTCTCCATGGCCTGTCCTGCCTTTCTGGATTTTACACTTTTTTCAGATGGCCCTTTTGACCGGGGGGAAGTGAGACTTCATTGTAGTGCAGATTTCCTTTGCAAGCTTGCTTGGTTGGCCAAAAAGGGCGTATGCGTTTTTTCCTGAATATATTCAGGAAAAAACGCATACGCCCTTTTTGGCCAAGTGCATCATTGTGGACGTTCTGCCTCTTTTCCTATGCTTTCAATGCAATTCCAGTCTACCTCCTGAAATCGGTTTCCTGCAATTCTGCCCCGCTTTCAAGTCCTCTTGGCAGCCTTACTTCAGTCTATTTTTGGACGATAGCTGTCATTTATAACTCTGCAGGTTTGTGAATTACAGTGCCCCTGAGCTCCTTTCTTCAACTCGCTTTCTTTTGAGCTGGCCGCAACACCGCAGGATGGCTTCAGGCCCTAATCTGGTTCCGGTACGGCACACTGAGCCTTTGGTTATTTCCTCTTCCTGGTGGGAAATGAGAGTTAAATTTGCCCGTCCAGACACCTCCAGCTAGCCTCTCATTGGTTCTCGGTATTCCTGTTCATCTTCCGCAGAAATTGCAAACTGGGCCAAACAGGAGGTTAAAGGCGCTGACTCTCCAAGTGGGGAGAATGTTAGTAAAGCGTCTGGAATGTTGCACCCGAGTACCAGGGGAGGAAAACTGAGACATATTTGAACACGTCTCCCGTTCACATGGTTGATCATACTTGGGTTCCACATGCATGTTTTAGCTGAAGGAAGAATACCTTAAACCTGGAGAGTTGAGACCCGTGTAATGGGTACCATGCAATATGACTTCAAAGGGTCTTCATTTGCTCACCGAACCTCTCCAATCCTATCACTGCTGCGTTTATGCCCCTGTACACATGCTTGATTCTCTTTCGGAGACATAGCAATCCATAGGTTTTAAGATACTTACTAGTCAGGTACATTCTTAGGCGTTTAATATGGGGTGTTGAGTCCATTTCGTTGAGCAAGGAGTAGCTCTTGTCTATTCCATATTTGGCTTAAGGAACTTTATCTGTGCTCATTTCAATCTCTGGTTTTATGCAGCACCCCACCTCACCTTTACCCTTAAGCAAGAATAAGTTGGTTTTCTAAATTTGAGACCCTGTTCTGTTCTGTAATTCAGTTCCTGTGTAGTCAAGTTTACATTCCGTGTATTACTGATATCTTATGATGTTTCTTTTTCTGTGTGACTTATTTCAGTTAGAATCATCATACCTGAATCCACTCATTGTGCTGCTAAGGGCCTGATGACACAGATTTCATTGCTGAGTGATATTGCTTTGTAAGTAAATACCACAACTTCTTTATCCATTTTTCACTTTCTGCGATGTTGAACTTGTACTGTAAACGAGGTTCTTGTAAACAGAGCCGTTCCAAACTTTGGGGTGGCTGTGCCTTTTTGATTTTAATTTCCCTAAGCTATAGGACCATAAGTGGAAGTGCCCTAGGTTCTGTTGCTTTGTTTTTTAGATGTTTCAGGAAACACCATACACTTCTCCCGAATGGTTGTTGGCAATTTACATCCCGCCCATCAGCATAACAAGGCTGCCAGTTCTCCATGGTCTGTCCTGCCTTTCTGGATTTTACACTTTTTTCAGATGGCCCTTTTGACCAGGGGGAAGTGAGACTTCATTGTAGTGCAGATTTCTTTTGCAAGCTTGCTTGGTTGGCCAAAAAGGGCGTATGCGTTTTTTCCTGAATATATTCAGGAAAAAACGCATACGCCCTTTTTGGCCAAGTGCATCATTGTGGACGTTCTGCCTCTTTTCCTATGCTTTCAATGCAATTCCAGTCTACCTCCTGAAATCGGTTTCCTGCAATTCTGCCCCGCTTTCAAGTCCTCTTGGCAGCCTTATTTCAGTCCATTTTTGGACGATAGCTGTCATTTATAACTCTGCAGGTTTGTGAATTACAGTGCCCCTGAGCTCCTTTCTTCAACTCGCTTTCTTGTGACCTGGCCGCAACACCGCAGGATGGCTTCAGGCCCTAATCTGGTTCTGGCACGGCACGCTGAGCCTTTCATTATTTCCTTTTACTGGTGGGAAATGAGAGTTAAATTTGCCCGTCCAGACACCTCCAGCTAGTCTCTCATTGGTTCTCGCTATTCCTGTTCATCTTCCGCAGAAATTGCAAACTGGGCCAAACAGGAGGTTAAAGGCGCTGACTCTCCAAGTGGGGAGAGTGTTAGTAAAGCGTGTGGAATGTTGCACCCGAGTACCAGGGGAGGAAAACTGAGACATATTTGAACACGTCTCCCGTTCACATGGTTGAACATACTTGGGTTCCACATGCATGTTTTAGCTGAAGGAAGAATACCTTAAACCTGGAGAGTTGAGACCCGTGTAATGGGTACCATGCAATATGACTTCAAAGGGTCTTCATTTGCTCACCGAACCTCTCCAATCCTATCACTGCTGCGTTTATGCCCCTGTACACATGCTTGATTCTCTTTTGGAGACATAGCAATCCATAGGTTTTACGATACTTACTAGTCAGGTACATTCTTAGGCGTTTAATATGCTGTGTTGAGTCCATTTCGTTGAGCAAGGAGTAGCTCTTGTCTATTCCATATTTGACTTAAGGAACTTTATCTGTGCTCATTTCAATCTCTGGTTTTATGCAGCACCCCAACTCACCTTTACCCTTAAGCAAGCATAAGTTGGTTTTCTAAATTTGAGACCCTGTTCTGTTCTGTAATTCAGTTCCTGTGTAGTCAAGTTTACATTCCGTGTATTACTGATATCTTATGATGTTTCTTTTTCTGTGTGACTTATTTCAGTTAGAATCATCATACCTGAATCCACTCATTGTGCTGCTAAGGGCCTGATGACACAGATTTCATTGCTGAGTGATATTGCTTTGTAAGTAAATACCACAACTTCTTTATCCATTTCTCACTTTCTGCGATGTTGAACTTGTACTGTAAACGAGGTTCTTGTAAACAGAGCCGATCCAAACTTTGGGGTGGCTGTGTCTTTTTGATTTTAATTTCACTAAGCTATAGGACCATAAGTGGCAGTGCCCTAGGCTCTGTTGCTTTGTTTTTTAGATGTTTCAGGAAACACCATACACTTCTCCCGAGTGGTTGTTGGCAATTTACATCCCGCCCATCAGCATAACAAGGCTCCCAGTTCTCCATGGCCTGTCCTGCCTTTCTGGATTTTACACTTTTTTCAGATGGCCCTTTTGACCTGGGGGAAGTGAGACTTCATTGTAGTGCAGATTTCCTTTGCAAGCTTGCTTGGTTGGCCAAAAAGGGCGTATGCGTTTTTTCCTGAATATATTCAGGAAAAAACGCATACGCCCTTTTTGGCCAAGTGCATCATTGTGGACGTTCTGCCTCTTTTCCTATGCTTTCAATGCAATTCCAGTCTACCTCCTGAAATCGGTTTCCTGCAATTCTGCCCCGCTTTCAAGTCCTCTTGGCAGCCTTACTTCAGTCTATTTTTGGACGATAGCTGTCATTTATAACTCTGCAGGTTTGTGAATTACAGTGCCCCTGAGCTCCTTTCTTCAACTCGCTTTCTTGTGACCTGGCCGCAACACCGCAGGATGGCTTCAGGCCCTAATCTGGTTCCGGCCCGGCATGCTGAGCCTTTGGTTAATTCCTCTTCCTGGTGGGAAATGAGAGTTAAATTTGCCCGTCCAGACACCTCCAGCTAGCCTCTCATTGGTTCTCGCTATCCCTGTTCATCTTCCGCAGAAATTGCAAACTGGGCCAAACAGGAGGTTAAAGGCGCTGACTCTCCAAGTGGGGAGAGTGTTAGTAAAGCGTCTGGAATGTTGCACCCGAGTACCAGGGGAGGAAAACTGAGACATATTTGAACACGTCTCCCGTTCACATGGTTGATCATACTTGGGTTCCACATGCATGTTTTAGCTGAAGGAAGAATACCTTAAACCTGGAGAGTTGAGACCCGTGTAATGGGTACCATGCAATATGACTTCAAAGGGTCTTCATTTGCTCACCGAACCTCTCCAATCCTATCACTGCTGCGTTTATGCCCCTGTACACATGCTTGATTCTCTTTCGGAGACATAGCAATCCATAGGTTTTAAGATACTTACTAGTCAGGTACATTCTTAGGCGTTTAATATGGGGTGTTGAGTCCATTTCGTTGAGCAAGGAGTAGCTCTTGTCTATTCCATATTTGGCTTAAGGAACTTTATCTGTGCTCATTTCAATCTCTGGTTTTATGCAGCACCCCAACTCACCTTTACCCTTAAGCAAGAATAAGTTGGTTTTCTAAATTTGAGACCCTGTTCTGTTCTGTAACACAGTTCCTGTGTAGTCAAGTTTACATTCCGTGTATTACTGATATCTTATGATGTTTCTTTTTCTGTGTGACTTATTTCAGTTAGAATCATCATACCTGAATCCACTCATTGTGCTGCTAAGGGCCTGATGACACAGATTTCATTGCTGAGTGATATTGCTTTGTAAGTAAATACCACAACTTCTTTATCCATTTTTCACTTTCTGCGATGTTGAACTTGTACTGTAAACGAGGTTCTTGTAAACAGAGCCGTTCCAAACTTTGGGGTGGCTGTGCCTTTTTGATTTTAATTTCCCTAAGCTATAGGACCATAAGTGGAAGTGCCCTAGGTTCTGTTGCTTTGTTTTTTAGATGTTTCAGGAAACACCATACACTTCTCCCGAGTGTCTGTTGGCAATTTACATCCCGCCCATCAGCATAACAAGGCTGCCAGTTCTCCATGGTCTGTCCTGCCTTTCTGGATTTTACACTTTTTTCAGATGGCCCTTTTGACCGGGGGGAAGTGAGACTTCATTGTAGTGCAGATTTCCTTTGCAAGCTTGCTTGGTTGGCCAAAAAGGGCGTATGCGTTTTTTCCTGAATATATTCAGGAAAAAACGCATACGCCCTTTTTGGCCAAGTGCATCATTGTGGACGTTCTGCCTCTTTTCCTATGCTTTCAATGCAATTCCAGTCTACCTCCTGAAATCGGTTTCCTGCAATTCTGCCCCGCTTTCAAGTCCTCTTGGCAGCCTTACTTCAGTCCATTTTTGGACGATAGCTGTCATTTATAACTCTGCAGGTTTGTGAATTACAGTGCCCCTGAGCTCCTTTCTTCAACTCGCTTTCTTGTGACCTGGCCGCAACACCGCAGGATGGCTTCAGGCCCTAATCTGGTTCCGGCACGGCACGCTGAGCCTTTCATTATTTCCTTTTACTGGTGGGAAATGAGAGTTAAATTTGCCCGTCCAGACACCTCCAGCTAGTCTCTCATTGGTTCTCGCTATTCCTGTTCATCTTCCGCAGAAATTGCAAACTGGGCCAAACAGGAGGTTAAAGGCGCTGACTCTCCAAGTGGGGAGAGTGTTAGTAAAGCGTCTGGAATGTTGCACCCGAGTACCAGGGGAGGAAAACTGAGACATATTTGAACACGTCTCCCGTTCACATGGTTGAACATACTTGGGTTCCACATGCATGTTTTAGCTGAAGGAAGAATACCTTAAACCTGGAGAGTTGAGACCCGTGTAATGGGTACCATGCAATATGACTTCAAAGGGTCTTCATTTGCTCACCGAACCTCTCCAATCCTATCACTGCTGCGTTTATGCCCCTGTACACATGCTTGATTCTCTTTTGGAGACATAGCAATCCATAGGTTTTACGATACTTACTAGTCAGGTACATTCTTAGGCGTTTAATATGCGGTGTTGAGTCCATTTCGTTGAGCAAGGAGTAGCTCTTGTCTATTCCATATTTGACTTAAGGAACTTTATCTGTGCTCATTTCAATCTCTGGTTTTATGCAGCACCCCAACTCACCTTTACCCTTAAGCAAGAATAAGTTGGTTTTCTAAATTTGAGACCCTGTTCTGTTCTGTAATTCAGTTCCTGTGTAGTCAAGTTTACATTCCGTGTATTACTGATATCTTATGATGTTTCTTTTTCTGTGTGACTTATTTCAGTTAGAATCATCATACCTGAATCCACTCATTGTGCTGCTAAGGGCCTGATGACACAGATTTCATTGCTGAGTGATATTGCTTTGTAAGTAAATACCACAACTTCTTTATCCATTTCTCACTTTCTGCGATGTTGAACTTGTACTGTAAACGAGGTTCTTGTAAACAGAGCCGTTCCAAACTTTGGGGTGGCTGTGTCTTTTTGATTTTAATTTCCCTAAGCTATAGTACCATAAGTGGAAGTGCCCTAGGCTCTGTTGCTTTGTTTTTTAGATGTTTCAGGAAACACCATACACTTCTCCCGAGTGGTTGTTGGCAATTTACATCCCGCCCATCAGCATAACAAGGCTCCCAGTTCTCCATGGTCTGTCCTGCCTTTCTGGATTTTACACTTTTTTCAGATGGCCCTTTTGACCGGGGGGAAGTGAGACTTCATTGTAGTGCAGATTTCCTTTGCAAGCTTGCTTGGTTGGCCAAAAAGGGCGTATGCGTTTTTTCCTGAATATATTCAGGAAAAAACGCATACGCCCTTTTTGGCCAAGTGCATCATTGTGGACGTTCTGCCTCTTTTCCTATGCTTTCAATGCAATTCCAGTCTACCTCCTGAAATCGGTTTCCTGCAATTCTGCCCCGCTTTCAAGTCCTCTTGGCAGCCTTACTTCAGTCTATTTTTGGACGATAGCTGTCATTTATAACTCTGCAGGTTTGTGAATTACAGTGCCCCTGAGCTCCTTTCTTCAACTCGCTTTCTTGTGACCTGGCCGCAACACCGCAGGATGGCTTCAGGCCCTAATCTGGTTCCGGCACGGCACGCTGAGCCTTTCATTATTTCCTTTTCCTGGTGGGAAATGAGAGTTAAATTTGCCCGTCCAGACACCTCCAGCTAGTCTCTCATTGGTTCTCGCTATTCCTGTTCATCTTCCGCAGAAATTGCAAACTGGGCCAAACAGGAGGTTAAAGGGACTGACTCTCCAAGTGGGGAGAGTGTTAGTAAAGCGTCTGGAATGTTGCACCTGAGTACCAGGGGAGGAAAACTGAGACATATTTGAACACGTCTCCCGTTCACATGGTTGATCATACTTGGGTTCCACATGCATGTTTTAGCTGAAGGAAGAATACCTTAAACCTGGAGAGTTGAGACCCGTGTAATGGGTACCATGCAATATGACTTCAAAGGGTCTTCATTTGCTCACCGAACCTCTCCAATCCTATCACTGCTGCGTTTATGCCCCTGTACACATGCTTGATTCTCTTTTGGAGACATAGCAATCCATAGGTTTTATGATACTTACTAGTCAGGTACATGCTTAGGCGTTTAATATGCGGTGTTGAGTCCATTTCGTTGAGCAAGGAGTAGCTCTTGTCTATTCCATATTTGACTTAAGGAACTTTATCTGTGCTCATTTCAATCTCTGGTTTTATGCAGCACCCCAACTCACCTTTACCCTTAAGCAAGCATAAGTTGGTTTTCTAAATTTGAGACCCTGTTCTGTTCTGTAATTCAGTTCCTGTGTAGCCAAGTTTACATTCCGTGTATTACTGATATCTTATGATGTTTCTTTTTCTGTGTGACTTATTTCAGTTAGAATCATCATACCTGAATCCACTCATTGTGATGCTAAGGGCCTGATGACATAGATTTCATTGCTGAGTGATATTGCTTTGTAAGTAAATACCACAACTTCTTTATCCATTTTTCACTTTCTGCGATGTTGAACTTGTACTGTAAACGAGGTTCTTGTAAACAGAGGCGTCCCAAACTTTGGGGTGGCTGTGTCTTTTTGATTTTAATTTCCCTAAGCTATAGGATCATAAGTGGCAGTGCCCTAGGCTCTGTTGCTTTGTTGTTTAGATGTTTCAGGAAACACCATACACTTCTCCCGAGTGGTTGTTGGCAATTTACATCCCGCCCATCAGCATAACAAGGCTCCCAGTTCTCCATGGCCTGTCCTGCCTTTCTGGATTTTACACTTTTTTCAGATGGCCCTTTTGACCGGGGGGAAGTGAGACTTCATTGTAGTGCAGATTTCCTTTGCAAGCTTGCTTGGTTGGCCAAAAAGGGCGTATGCGTTTTTTCCTGAATATATTCAGGAAAAAACGCATGCGCCCTTTTTGGCCAAGTGCATCATTGTGGACGTTCTGCCTCTTTTCCTATGCTTTCAATGCAATTCCAGTCTACCTCCTGAAATCGGTTTCCTGCAATTCTGCCCCGCTTTCAAGTCCTCTTGGCAGCCTTACTTCAGTCTATTTTTGGACGATAGCTGTCATTTATAACTCTGCAGGTTTGTGAATTACAGTGCCCCTGAGCTCCTTTCTTCAACTCGCTTTCCTGTGACCTGGCCGCAACACCGCAGGATGGCTTCAGGCCCTAATCTGGTTCCGGCCCGGCATGCTGAGCCTTTGGTTAATTCCTCTTCCTGGTGGGAAATGAGAGTTAAATTTGCCCGTCCAGACACCTCCAGCTAGCCTCTCATTGGTTCTCGCTATTCCTGTTCATCTTCCGCAGAAATTGCAAACTGGGCCAAACAGGAGGTTAAAGGGACTGACTCTCCAAGTGGGGAGAGTGTTAGTAAAGCGTCTGGAATGTTGCACCCGAGTACCAGGGGAGGAAAACTGAGACATATTTGAACACGTCTCCCGATCACATGGTTGATCATACTCTAGGTTCCACATGCATGTTTTAGCTGAAGGAAGAATACCTTAAACCTGGGTAGTTGAAACCCGTGGAATGGGTACCATGCAATATGACTTCAAAGGGTCTTCATTTGCTCACCGAACCTCTCCAATCCTATCACTGCTGCGTTTATGCCCCTGTACACATGCTTGATTCTCTTTCGGAGACATAGCAATCCATAGGTTTTAAGATACTTACTAGTCAGGTACATTCTTAGGCGTTTAATATGGGGTGTTGAGTCCATTTCGTTGAGCAAGGAGTAGCTCTTGTCTATTCCATATTTGGCTTAAGGAACTTTATCTGTGCTCATTTCAATCTCTGGTTTTATGCAGCACCCCAACTCACCTTTACCCTTAAGCAAGCATAAGTTGGTTTTCTAAATTTGAGACCCTGTTCTGTTCTGTAATTCAGTTCCTGTGTAGCCAAGTTTACATTCCGTGTATTACTGATATCTTATGATGTTTCTTTTTCTGTGTGACTTATTTCAGTTAGAATCATCATACCTGAATCTACTCATTGTGATGCTAAGGGCCTGATGACATAGATTTCATTGCTGAGTGATATTGCTTTGTAAGTAAATACCACAACTTCTTTATCCATTTTTCACTTTCTGCGATGTTGAACTTGTACTGTAAACGAGGTTCTTGTAAACAGAGGCGTCCCAAACTTTGGGGTGGCTGTGTCTTTTTGATTTTAATTTCCCTAAGCTATAGGATCATAAGTGGCAGTGCCCTAGGCTCTGTTGCTTTGTTTTTTAGATGTTTCAGGAAACACCATACACTTTTCCCAAGTGTCTGTTGGCAATTTACATCCCGCCCATCAGCATAACAAGGCTCCCAGTTCTCAATGGCCTGTTGCCTTTCTGGATTTTACACTTTTTTCAGATGGCCCTTTTGACCGGGGGGAAGTGAGACTTCATTGTAGTGCAGATTTCCTTTGCAAGCTTGCTTGGTTGGCCAAAAAGGGCGTATGCGTTTTTTCCTGAATATATTCAGGAAAAAACGCATACGCCCTTTTTGGCCAAGTGCATCATTGTGGACGTTCTGCCTCTTTTCCTATGCTTTCAATGCAATTCCAGTCTACCTCCTGAAATCGGTTTCCTGCAATTCTGCCCCGCTTTCAAGTCCTCTTGGCAGCCTTACTTCAGTCTATTTTTGGACGATAGCTGTCATTTATAACTCTGCAGGTTTGTGAATTACAGTGCCCCTGAGCTCCTTTCTTCAACTCGCTTTCTTTTGAGCTGGCCGCAACACCGCAGGATGGCTTCAGGCCCTAATCTGGTTCCGGTACGGCACGCTGAGCCTTTGGTTATTTCCTCTTCCTGGTGGGAAATGAGAGTTAAATTTGCCCGTCCAGACACCTCCAGCTAGCCTCTCATTGGTTCTCGCTATTCCTGTTCATCTTCCGCAGAAATTGCAAACTGGGCCAAACAGGAGGTTAAAGGCGCTGACTCTCCAAGTGGGGAGAGTGTTAGTAAAGCGTCTGGAATGTTGCACCCGAGTACCAGGGTAGGAAAACTGAGACATATTTGAACACGTCTCCCGTTCACATGGTTGATCATACTTGGGTTCCACATGCATGTTTTAGCTGAAGGAAGAATACCTTAAACCTGGAGAGTTGAGACCCGTGTAATGGGTACCATGCAATATGACTTCAAAGGGTCTTCATTTGCTCACCGAACCTCTCCAATCCTATCACTGCTGCGTTTATGCCCCTGTACACATGCTTGATTCTCTTTTAGAGACATAGCAATCCATAGGTTTTACGATACTTACTAGTCAGGTACATTCTTAGGCGTTTAATATGCGGTGTTGAGTCCATTTCGTTGAGCAAGGAGTAGCTCTTGTCTATTCCATATTTGACTTAAGGAACTTTATCTGTGCTCATTTCAATCTCTGGTTTTATGCAGCACCCCAACTCACCTTTACCCTTAAGCAAGCATATGTTGGTTTTCTAAATTTGAGACCCTGTTCTGTTCTGTAATTCAGTTCCTGTGTAGCCAAGTTTACATTCCGTGTATTACTGATATCTTATGATGTTTCTTTTTCTGTGTGACTTATTTCAGTTTGAGTCATCATACCTGAATCCACTCATTGTGATGCTAAGGGCCTGATGACATAGATTTCATTGCTGAGTGATATTGCTTTGTAAGTAAATACCACAACTTCTTTATCCATTTTTCACTTTCTGCGATGTTGAACTTGTACTGTAAACGAGGTTCTTGTAAACAGAGGTGTCCCAAACTTTGGGGTGGCTGTGTCTTTTTGATTTTAATTTCCCTAAGCTATAGGACCATAAGTGGCAGTGCCCTAGGCTCTGTTGCTTTGTTTTTTAGATGTTTCAGGAAACACCATACACTTCTCCCGAGTGGTTGTTGGCAATTTACATCCCGCCCATCAGCATAACAAGGCTCCCAGTTCTCCATGGCCTGTCCTGCCTTTCTGGATTTTACACTTTTTTCAGATGGCCCTTTTGACCGGGGGGAAGTGAGACTTCATTGTAGTGCAGATTTCCTTTGCAAGCTTGCTTGGTAGGCCAAAAAGGGCGTATGCGTTTATTCCTGAATATATTCAGGAAAAAACGCATACGCCCTTTTTGGCCAAGTGCATCATTGTGGACGTTCTGCCTCTTTTCCTATGCTTTCAATGCAATTCCAGTCTACCTCCTGAAATCGGTTTCCTGCAATTCTGCCCCGCTTTCAAGTCCTCTTGGCAGCCTTACTTCAGTCTATTTTTGGACGATAGCTGTCATTTATAACTCTGCAGGTTTGTGAATTACAGTGCCCCTGAGCTCCTTTCTTCAACTTGCTTTCGTGTGACCTGGCCGCAACACCACAGGATGGCTTCAGGCCCTAATCTGGTTCCGGCACGGCACGCTGAGCCTTTGGTTATTTCCTCTTCCTGGTGGGAAATGAGAGTTAAATTTGCCCGTCCAGACACCTGCAGCTAGCCTCTCATTGGTTCTCGCTATTCCTGTTCATCTTCCGCAGAAATTGCAAACTGGGCCAAACAGGAGGTTAAAGGCGCTGACTCTCCAAGTGGGGAGAGTGTTAGTAAAGCGTCTGGAATGTTGCACCCGAGTACCAGGGGAGGAAAACTGAGACATATTTGAACACGTCTCCCGTTCACATGGTTGATCATACTTGGGTTCCACATGCATGTTTTAGCTGAAGGAAGAATACCTTAAACCTGGAGAGTTGAGACCCGTGGAATGGGTACCATGCAATATGACTTCAAAGGGTCTTCATTTGCTCACCGAACCTCTCCAATCCTATCACTGCTGCGTTTATGCCCCTGTACACATGCTTGATTCTCTTTCGGAGACATAGCAATCCATAGGTTTTCCGATACTTACTAGTCAGGTACATTCTTAGGCATTTAATATGCGGTGTTGAGTCCATTTCGTTGAGCAAGGAGTAGCTCTTGTCTATTCCATATTTGACTTAAGGAACTTTATCTGTGCTCATTTCAATCTCTGGTTTTATGCAGCACCCCAACTCACCTTTACCCTTAAGCAAGCATAAGTTGGTTTTCTAAATTTGAGACCCTGTTCTGTTCTGTAATTCAGTTCCTGTGTAGCCAAGTTTACCTTCCGTGTATTACTGATATCTTATGATGTTTCTTTTTCTGTGTGACTTATTTCAGTTAGAATCATCATACCTGAATCCACTCATTGTGATGCAAAGGGCCTGATGACATAGATTTCATTGCTGAGTGATATTGCTTTGTAAGTAAATACCACAACTTCTTTATCCATTTTTCACTTTCTGCGATGTTGAACTTGTACTGTAAACGAGGTTCTTGTAAACAGAGGCGTCCCAAACTTTGGGGTGGCTGTGTCTTTTTGATTTTAATTTCCCTAAGCTATAGGACCATAAGTGGCAGTGCCCTAGGCTCTGTTTCTTTGTTGTTTAGATGTTTCAGGAAACACCATACACTTCTCCCGAGTGTCTGTTGGCAATTTACATCCCGCCCATCAGCATAACAAGGCTCCCAGTTCTCCATGGCCTGTCCTGCCTTTCTGGATTTTACACTTTTTTCAGATGGCCCTTTTGACCGGGGGGAAGTGAGACTTCATTGTAGTGCAGATTTCCTTTGCAAGCTTGCTTGGTTGGCCAAAAAGGGCGTATGCGTTTTTTCCTGAATATATTCAGGAAAAAACGCATATGCCCTTTTTGGCCAAGTGCATCATTGTGGACGTTCTGCCTCTTTTCCTATGCTTTCAATGCAATTCCAGTCTACCTCCTGAAATCGGTTTCCTGCAATTCTGCCCCGCTTTCAAGTCCTCTTGGCAGCCTTACTTCAGTCTATTTTTGGACGATAGCTGTCATTTATAAGTCTGCAGGTTTGTGAATTACAGTGCCCCTGAGCTCCTTTCTTCAACTCGCTTTCTTGTGACCTGGCCGCAACACCGCAGGATGGCTTCAGGCCCTAATCTGGTTCTGGCACGGCACGCTGAGCCTTTGGTTAATTCCTCTTCCTGGTGGGAAATGAGAGTTAAATTTGCCCGTCCAGACACCTCCAGCTAGTCTCTCATTGGTTCTCGCTATTCCTGTTCATCTTCCGCAGAAATTGCAAACTGGGCCAAACAGGAGGTTAAAGGGACTGACTCTCCAAGTGGGGAGAGTGTTAGTAAAGCGTCTGGAATGTTGCACCCGAGTACCAGGGGAGGAAAACTGTGACATATTTGAACATGTCTCCCGATCACATGGTTGATCATACTCTAGGTTCCACATGCATGTTTTAGCTGAAGGAAGAATACCTTAAACCTGGGTAGTTGAAACCCGTGGAATGGGTACCATGCAATATGACTTCAAAGGGTCTTCATTTGCTCACCGAACCTCTCCAATCCTATCACTGCTGCGTTTATGCCCCTGTACACATGCTTGATTCTCTTTCGGAGACATAGCAATCCATAAGTTTTAAGATACTTACAAGTCAGGTACATTCTTAGGCGTTTAATATGCGGTGTTGAGTCCATTTCATTGAGCAAGGAGTAGCTCTTGTCTATTCCATATTTGGCTTAAGGAACTTTATCTGTGCTCATTTCAATCTCTGGTTTTATGCAGCACCCCAACTCACCTTTACCCTTAAGCAAGAATAAGTTGGTTTTCTAAATTTGAGACCCTGTTCTGTTCTGTAATTCAGTTCCTGTGTAGCCAAGTTTCCATTCCGTGTATTACTGATATCTTATGATGTTTCTTTTTCTGTGTGACTTATTTCAGATAGAATCATCATACCTGAATCCACTCATTGTGCTGCTAAGTGCCTGATGACACAGATTTCATTGCTAAGTGATATTGCTTTGTAAGTAAATACCACAACTTCTTTATCCATTTTTCACTTTCTGCGATGTTGAACTTGTACTGTAAACGAGGTTCTTGTAAACAGAGCCGTTCCAAACTTTGGGGTGGCTGTGTCTTTTTGATTTTAATTTCCCTAAGCTATAGGACCATAAGTGGAAGTGCCCTAGGCTCTGTTGCTTTGTTTTTTAGATGTTTCAGGAAACACCATACACTTCTCCCGAGTGGTTGTTGGCAATTTACATCCCGCCCATCAGCATAACAAGGCTCCCAGTTCTCCATGGCCTGTCCTGCCTTTCTGGATTTTACACTTTTTTCAGATGGCCCTTTTGACCGGGGGGAAGTGAGACTTCATTGTAGTGCAGATTTCCTTTGCAAGCTTGCTTGGTAGGCCAAAAAGGGCGTATGCGTTTATTCCTGAATATATTCAGGAAAAAACGCATACGCCCTTTTTGGCCAAGTGCATCATTGTGGACGTTCTGCCTCTTTTCCTATGCTTTCAATGCAATTCCAGTCTACCTCCTGAAATCGGTTTCCTGCAATTCTGCCCCGCTTTCAAGTCCTCTTGGCAGCCTTACTTCAGTCTATTTTTGGACGATAGCTGTCATTTATAACTCTGCAGGTTTGTGAATTACAGTGCCCCTGAGCTCCTTTCTTCAACTTGCTTTCGTGTGACCTGGCCGCAACACCACAGGATGGCTTCAGGCCCTAATCTGGTTCCGGCACGGCACGCTGAGCCTTTGGTTATTTCCTCTTCCTGGTGGGAAATGAGAGTTAAATTTGCCCGTCCAGACACCTTCAGCTAGCCTCTCATTGGTTCTCGCTATTCCTGTTCATCTTCCGCAGAAATTGCAAACTGGGCCAAACAGGAGGTTAAAGGCGCTGACTCTCCAAGTGGGGAGAGTGTTAGTAAAGCGTCTGGAATGTTGCACCCGAGTACCAGGGGAGGAAAACTGAGACATATTTGAACACGTCTCCCGTTCACATGGTTGATCATACTTGGGTTCCACATGCATGTTTTAGCTGAAGGAAGAATACCTTAAACCTGGAGAGTTGAGACCCGTGGAATGGGTACCATGCAATATGACTTCAAAGGGTCTTCATTTGCTCACCGAACCTCTCCAATCCTATCACTGCTGCGTTTATGCCCCTGTACACATGCTTGATTCTCTTTCGGAGACATAGCAATCCATAGGTTTTCCGATACTTACTAGTCAGGTACATTCTTAGGCATTTAATATGCGGTGTTGAGTCCATTTCGTTGAGCAAGGAGTAGCTCTTGTCTATTCCATATTTGACTTAAGGAACTTTATCTGTGCTCATTTCAATCTCTGGTTTTATGCAGCACCCCAACTCACCTTTACCCTTAAGCAAGCATAAGTTGGTTTTCTAAATTTGAGACCCTGTTCTGTTCTGTAATTCAGTTCCTGTGTAGCCAAGTTTACCTTCCGTGTATTACTGATATCTTATGATGTTTCTTTTTCTGTGTGACTTATTTCAGTTAGAATCATCATACCTGAATCCACTCATTGTGATGCAAAGGGCCTGATGACATAGATTTCATTGCTGAGTGATATTGCTTTGTAAGTAAATACCACAACTTCTTTATCCATTTTTCACTTTCTGCGATGTTGAACTTGTACTGTAAACGAGGTTCTTGTAAACAGAGGCGTCCCAAACTTTGGGGTGGCTGTGTCTTTTTGATTTTAATTTCCCTAAGCTATAGGACCATAAGTGGCAGTGCCCTAGGCTCTGTTTCTTTGTTGTTTAGATGTTTCAGGAAACACCATACACTTCTCCCGAGTGTCTGTTGGCAATTTACATCCCGCCCATCAGCATAACAAGGCTCCCAGTTCTCCATGGCCTGTCCTGCCTTTCTGGATTTTACACTTTTTTCAGATGGCCCTTTTGACCGGGGGGAAGTGAGACTTCATTGTAGTGCAGATTTCCTTTGCAAGCTTGCTTGGTTGGCCAAAAAGGGCGTATGCGTTTTTTCCTGAATATATTCAGGAAAAAACGCATATGCCCTTTTTGGCCAAGTGCATCATTGTGGACGTTCTGCCTCTTTTCCTATGCTTTCAATGCAATTCCAGTCTACCTCCTGAAATCGGTTTCCTGCAATTCTGCCCCGCTTTCAAGTCCTCTTGGCAGCCTTACTTCAGTCTATTTTTGGACGATAGCTGTCATTTATAAGTCTGCAGGTTTGTGAATTACAGTGCCCCTGAGCTCCTTTCTTCAACTCGCTTTCTTGTGACCTGGCCGCAACACCGCAGGATGGCTTCAGGCCCTAATCTGGTTCTGGCACGGCACGCTGAGCCTTTGGTTAATTCCTCTTCCTGGTGGGAAATGAGAGTTAAATTTGCCCGTCCAGACACCTCCAGCTAGTCTCTCATTGGTTCTCGCTATTCCTGTTCATCTTCCGCAGAAATTGCAAACTGGGCCAAACAGGAGGTTAAAGGGACTGACTCTCCAAGTGGGGAGAGTGTTAGTAAAGCGTCTGGAATGTTGCACCCGAGTACCAGGGGAGGAAAACTGTGACATATTTGAACATGTCTCCCGATCACATGGTTGATCATACTCTAGGTTCCACATGCATGTTTTAGCTGAAGGAAGAATACCTTAAACCTGGGTAGTTGAAACCCGTGGAATGGGTACCATGCAATATGACTTCAAAGGGTCTTCATTTGCTCACCGAACCTCTCCAATCCTATCACTGCTGCGTTTATGCCCCTGTACACATGCTTGATTCTCTTTCGGAGACATAGCAATCCATAAGTTTTAAGATACTTACAAGTCAGGTACATTCTTAGGCGTTTAATATGCGGTGTTGAGTCCATTTCATTGAGCAAGGAGTAGCTCTTGTCTATTCCATATTTGGCTTAAGGAACTTTATCTGTGCTCATTTCAATCTCTGGTTTTATGCAGCACCCCAACTCACCTTTACCCTTAAGCAAGAATAAGTTGGTTTTCTAAATTTGAGACCCTGTTCTGTTCTGTAATTCAGTTCCTGTGTAGCCAAGTTTCCATTCCGTGTATTACTGATATCTTATGATGTTTCTTTTTCTGTGTGACTTATTTCAGATAGAATCATCATACCTGAATCCACTCATTGTGCTGCTAAGTGCTTGATGACACAGATTTCATTGCTAAGTGATATTGCTTTGTAAGTAAATACCACAACTTCTTTATCCATTTTTCACTTTCTGCGATGTTGAACTTGTACTGTAAACGAGGTTCTTGTAAACAGAGCCGTTCCAAACTTTGGGGTGGCTGTGTCTTTTTGATTTTAATTTCCCTAAGCTATAGGACCATAAGTGGAAGTGCCCTAGGCTCTGTTGCTTTGTTTTTTAGATGTTTCAGGAAACACCATACACTTCTCCCGAGTGGTTGTTGGCAATTTACATCCCGCCCATCAGCATAACAAGGCTCCCAGTTCTCCATGGCCTGTCCTGCCTTTCTGGATTTTACACTTTTTTCAGATGGCCCTTTTGACCGGGGGGAAGTGAGACCTCATTGTAGTGCAGATTTCCTTTGCAAGCTTGCTTGGTTGGCCAAAAAGGGCGTATGCGTTTTTTCCTGAATATATTCAGGAAAAAACGCATACGCCCTTTTTGGCCAAGTGCATCATTGTGGACGTTCTGCCTCTTTTCCTATGCTTTCAATGCAATTCCAGTCTACCTCCTGAAATCGGTTTCCTGCAATTCTGCCCCGCTTTCAAGTCCTCTTGGCAGCCTTACTTCAATGTATTTTTGGACGATAGCTGTCATTTATAACTCTGCAGGGTTGTGAATTACAGTGCCCCTGGGCTCCTTTCTTCAACTCACTTTCTTTTGAGCTGGCCGCAACACCGCAGGATGGCTTCAGGCCGTAATGTGGTTCCGGTACGGCACGCTGAGCCTTTGGTTATTTCCTCTTCCTGGTGGGAAATGAGAGTTAAATTTGCCCGTCCAGACACCTCCAGCTAGCCTCTCATTGGTTCTCGCTATTCCTGTTCATCTTCCGCAGAAATTGCAAACTGGGCCAAACAGGAGGTTAAAGGGACTGACTCTCCAAGTGGGGAGAGTGTTACTAAAGCGTCTGGAATGTTGCACCCGAGTACCAGGGGAGGAAAACTGAGACATATTTGAACACGTCTCCCGATCACATGGTTGATCATACTTGGGTTCCACATGCATGTTTTAGCTGAAGGAAGAATACCTTAAACCTGAAGAGTTGAGACCCGTGGAATGGGTACCATGCAATATGACTTCAAAGGGTCTTCATTTGCTCACCGAACCTCTCCAATCCTATCACTGCTGCGTTTATTCCCCTGTACACACGCTTGATTCTCTTTTGGAGACATAGCAATCCATAGGTTTTAAGATACTTACTAGTCAGGTACATTCTTAGGGGTTTAATATGGGGTTTTGAGTCCATTTCGTTGAGCAAGGAGTAGCTCTTGTCTATTCCATATTTGGCTTAAGGAACTTTATCTGTGCTCATTTCAATCTCTGGTTTTATGCAGCACCCCAACTCACCTTTCCCCTTAAGCAAGCATAAGTTGGTTTTCTAAATTTGAGTCCCTGTTCTGTTCTGGAATGCAGTTCCTGTGTAGCCAAGTTTACATTCCGTGTATTAGTGATATCTTATGATGTTTCTTTTTCTGTGTGACTTATTTCAGTTAGAATCATCGTACCTGAATCCACTCATTATGCTGCTACAGGCCTGATGACATAGATTTCATTGCTGAGTGATACTGCATTGTACGTAAGTACCACAAGTTCTTTATCCATTTTTCACGTTCTGCGATGTTGAACTTGTACTGTAAACGAGGTTCTTGTAAACAGAGGCGTCCCAAACTTTGGGGTGGCTGTGTCTTTTTGATTTTAATTTCCCTAAGCTATAGGACCATAAGTGGCAGTGCCCTAGGCTCTGTTGCTTTGTTTTTTAGATGTTTCAGGAAACACCATACACTTCTCCCGAGTGGTTGTTGGCAATTTACATCCCGCCCATCAGCATAACAAGGCTCCCAGTTCTCCATGGCCTGTCCTGCCTTTCTGGATTTTACACTTTTTTCAGATGGCCCTTTTGACCGGGGGGAAGTGAGACTTCATTGTAGTGCAGATTTCCTTTGCAAGCTTGCTTGGTTGGCCAAAAAGGGCGTATGCGTTTTTTCCTGAATATATTCAGGAAAAAACGCATACGCCCTTTTTGGCCAAGTGCATCATTGTGGACGTTCTGCCTCTTTTCCTATGCTTTCAATGCAATTCCAGTCTACCTCCTGAAATCAGTTTCCTGCAATTCTGCCCCGCTTTCAAGTCCTCTTGGCAGCCTTACTTCAGTCTATTTTTGGACGATAGCTGTCATTTATAACTCTGCAGGTTTGTGAATTACAGTGCCCCTGAGCTCCTTTCTTCAACTCGCTTTCTTTTGAGCTGGACGCAACACCGCAGGATGGCTTCAGGCCCTAATCTGGTTCCGGTACGGCACGCTGAGCCTTTGGTTATTTCCTCTTCCTGGTGGGAAATGAGAGTTAAATTTGCCCGTCCAGACACCTCCAGCTAGCCTCTCATTGGTTCTTGCTATTCCTGTTCATCTTCCGCAGAAATTGCAAACTGGGCCAAACAGGAGGTTAAAGGGACTGACTCTCCAAGTCGGGAGAGTGTTAGTAAAGCGTCTGGAATGTTGCAGCCGAGTACCAGGGTACGAAAACTGACATATTTGAACACGTCTCCCGATCACATGGTTGATCATACTCTAGGTTCCACATGCATGTTTTAGCTGAAGGAAGAATACCTTAAACCTGGGTAGTTGAAACCCGTGTAATGGGTACCATGCAATATGACTTCAAAGGGTCTTCATTTGCTCACCGAACCTCTCCAATCCTATCACTGCTGCGTTTATGCCCCTGTACACATGCTTGATTCTCTTTCGGAGACATAGCAATCCATAGGTTTTAAGATACTTACTAGTCAGGTACATTCTTAGGCGTTTAATATGCGGTGTTGAGTCCATTTCGTTGAGCAAGGAGTAGCTCTTGTCTATTCCATATTTGACTTAAGGAACTTTATCTGTGCTCATTTCAATCTCTGGTTTTATGCAGCACCCCAACTCACCTTTACCCTTAAGCAAGCATAAGTTGGTTTTCTAAATTTGAGTCCCTGTTCTGTTCTGTAATTCAGTTCCTGTGTAGCCAAGTTTACATTCCGTGTATTACTGATATCTTATGATGTTTCTCTTTCTGTGTGACTTACTTCAGTTAGAATCATCATACCTGAATCCACTCATTGTGCTGCTAAGGGCCTGATGACACAGATTTCATTGCTGAGTGATATTGCTTTGTAAGTAAATACCACAACTTCTTTATCCATTTTTCACTTTCTGCGATGTTGAACTTGTACTGTAAACGAGGTTCTTGTAAACAGAGCCTTTCCAAACTTTGGGGTGGCTGTGTCTTTTTGATTTTAATTTCCCTAAGCTATAGGACCATAAGTGGAAGTGCCCTACGTTCTGTTGCTTTGTTTTTTAGATGTTTCAGGAAACACCATACACTTCTCCCGAGTGGTTATTGGCAATTTACATCCCGCCCATCAGCATAACAAGGCTCCCAGTTCTCCATGGCCTGTCCTGCCTTTCTGGATTTTACACTTTTTTCAGATGGCCCTTTTGACCGGGGGGAAGTGAGACTTCATTGTAGTGCAGATTTCCTTTGCAAGCTTGCTTGGTTGGCCAAAAAGGGCGTATGCGTTTTTTCCTGAATATATTCAGGAAAAAACGCATACGCCCTTTTTGGCCAAGTGCATCATTGTGGACGTTCTGCCTCTTTTCCTATGCTTTCAATGCAATTCCAGTCTACCTCCTGAAATCGGTTTCCTGCAATTCTGCCCCGCTTTCAAGTCCTCTTGGCAGCCTTACTTCAGTCTATTTTTGGACGATAGCTGTCATTTATAACTCTGCAGGTTTGTGAATTACAGTGCCCCTGAGCTCCTTTCTTCAACACGCTTTCTTGTGACCTGGCCGCAACACCGCAGGATGGCTTCAGGCCCTAATCTGGTTCTGGCACGGCACGCTGAGCCTTTGGTTATTTCCTCTTCCTGGTGGGAAATGAGAGTTAAATTTGCCCGTCCAGACACCTCCAGCTAGCCTCTCATTGGTTCTCGCTATTCCTGTTCATCTTCCGCAGAAATTGCAAACTGGGCCAAACAGGAGGTTAAAGGCGCTGACTCTCCAAGTGGGGAGAGTGTTAGTAAAGCGTCTGGAATGTTGCACCCGAGTACCAGGGGAGGAAAACTGAGACGTATTTGAACACGTCTCCCGTTCACATGGTTGATCATACTTGGGTTCCACATGCATGTTTTAGCTGAAGGAAGAATACCTTAAACCTGGAGAGTTGAGACCCGTGTAATGGGTACCATGCAATATGACTTCAAAGGGTCTTCATTTGCTCACCGAACCTCTCCAATCCTATCACTGCTGCGTTTATGCCCCTGTACACATGCTTGATTCTCTTTTGGAGACATAGCAATCCATAGGTTTTACGATACTTACTAGTCAGGTACATTCTTAGGCGTTTAATATGCGGTGTTGAGTCCATTTCGTTGAGCAAGGAGTAGCTCTTGTCTATTCCATATTTGACCTAAGGAACTTTATCTGTGCTCATTTCAATCTCTGGTTTTATGCAGCACCCCAACTCACCTTTACCCTTAAGCAAGCATAAGTTGGTTTTCTCAATTTGAGACCCTGTTCTGTTCTGGAATGCAGTTCCTGTGTAACCAAGTTTACATTCCGTGTATTAGTGATATCTTATGATGTTTCTTTTTCTGTGTGACTTATTTCAGTTAGAATCATCGTACCTGAATCCACTCATTATGCTGCTACAGGCCTGATGACATAGATTTCATTGCTGAGTGATACTGCATTGTACGTAAGTACCACAAATTCTTTATCCATTTTTCACTTTCTGTGATGTTGAACTTGTACTGTAAACGAGGTTCTTGTAAACAGAGGCGTCCCAAACTTTGGGGTGGCTGTGTCTTTTTGATTTTAATTTCCCTAAGCTATAGGACCATAAGTGGCAGTGCCCTAGGCTCTGTTGCTTTGTTTTTTAGATGTTTCAGGAAACACCATACACTTCTCCCAAGTGGTTGTTGGCAATTTACATCCCGCCCATCAGCATAACAAGGCTCCCAGTTCTCCATGGCCTGTCCTGCCTTTCTGGATTTTACACTTTTTTCAGATGGCCCTTTTGACCGGGGGGAAGTGAGACTTCATTGTAGTGCAGATTTCCTTTGCAAGCTTGCTTGGTTGGCCAAAAAGGGCGTATGCGTTTTTTCCTGAATATATTCAGGAAAAAACGCATACGCCCTTTTTGGCCAAGTGCATCATTGTGGACGTTCTGCCTCTTTTCCTATGCTTTCAATGCAATTCCAGTCTACCTCCTGAAATCGGTATCCTGCAATTCTGCCCCGCTTTCAAGTCCTCTTGGCAGCCTTACTTCAGTCTATTTTTGGACGATAGCTGTCATTTATAACTCTGCAGGTTTGTGAATTACAGTGCCCCTGAGCTCCTTTCTTCAACTCGCTTTCTTTTGAGCTGGCCGCAACACCGCAGGATGGCTTCAGGCCCTAATCTGGTTCCGGTACGGCACGCTGAGCCTTTGGTTATTTCCTCTTCCTGGTGGGAAATGAGAGTTAAATTTGCCCGTCCAGACACCTCCAGCTAGCCTCTCATTGGTTCTTGCTATTCCTGTTCATCTTCCGCAGAAATTGCAAACTGGGCCAAACAGGAGGTTAAAGGGACTGACTCTCCAAGTCGGGAGAGTGTTAGTAAAGCGTCTGGAATGTTGCAGCCGAGTACCAGGGTACGAAAACTGACATATTTGAACACGTCTCCCGATCACATGGTTGATCATACTCTAGGTTCCACATGCATGTTTTAGCTGAAGGAAGAATACCTTAAACCTGGGTAGTTGAAACCCGTGGAATGGGTACCATGCAATATGACTTCAAAGGGTCTTCATTTGCTCACCGAACCTCTCCAATCCTATCACTGCTGCGTTTATGCCCCTGTACACATGCTTGATTCTCTTTCGGAGACATAGCAATCCATAGGTTTTAAGATACTTACTAGTCAGGTACATTCTTAGGCGTTTAATATGCGGTGTTGAGTCCATTTCGTTGAGCAAGGAGTAGCTCTTGTCTATTCCATATTTGACTTAAGGAACTTTATCTGTGCTCATTTCAATCTCTGGTTTTATGCAGCACCCCAACTCACCTTTACCCTTAAGCAAGCATAAGTTGGTTTTCTAAATTTGAGGCCCTGTTCTGTTCTGTAATTCAGTTCCTGTGTAGCCAAGTTTACATTCCGTGTATTACTGATATCTTATGATGTTTCTTTTTCTGTGTGACTTACTTCAGTTAGAATCATCATACCTGAATCCACTCATTGTGCTGCTAAGGGCCTGATGACACAGATTTCATTGCTGAGTGATATTGCTTTGTAAGTAAATACCACAACTTCTTTATCCATTTTTCACTTTCTGCGATGTTGAACTTGTACTGTAAACGAGGTTCTTGTAAACAGAGCTGTTCCAAACTTTGGGGTGGCTGTGTCTTTTTGATTTTAATTTCCCTAAGCTATAGGACCATAAGTGGAAGTGCCCTAGGTTCTGTTGCTTTGCTTTTTAGATGTTTCAGGAAACACCATACACTTCTCCCGAGTGGTTGTTGGCAATTTACATCCCGCCCATCAGCATAACAAGGCTCCCAGTTCTCCATGGCCTGTCCTGCCTTTCTGGATTTTACACTTTTTTCAGATGGCCCTTTTGACCGGGGGGAAGTGAGACTTCATTGTAGTGCAGATTTCCTTTGCAAGCTTGCTTGGTTGGCCAAAAAGGGCGTATGCGTTTTTTCCTGAATATATTCAGGAAAAAACGCATACGCCCTTTTTGGCCAAGTGCATCATTGTGGACGTTCTGCCTCTTTTCCTATGCTTTCAATGCAATTCCAGTCTACCTCCTGAAATCGGTTTCCTGCAATTCTGCCCCGCTTTCAAGTCCTCTTGGCAGCCTTACTTCAGTCTATTTTTGGACGATAGCTGTCATTTATAACTCTGCAGGTTTGTGAATTACAGTGCCCCTGAGCTCCTTTCTTCAACTCGCTTTCTTTTGAGCTGGCCGCAACACCGCAGGATGGCTTCAGGCCCTAATCTGGTTCCGGTACGGCACGCTGAGCCTTTGGTTATTTCCTCTTCCTGGTGGGAAATGAGAGTTAAATTTGCCCGTCCAGACACCTCCAGCTAGCCTCTCATTGGTTCTCGCTATTCCTGTTCATCTTCCGCAGAAATTGCAAACTGGGCCAAACAGGAGGTTAAAGGCGCTGACTCTCCAAGTGGGGAGAGTGTTAGTAAACCGTCTGGAATGTTGCACCCGAGTACCAGGGGAGGAAAACTGAGACATATTTGAACACGTCTCCCGTTCACATGGTTGATCATACTTGGGTTCCACATGCATGTTTTAGCTGAAGGAAGAATACCTTAAACCTGGAGAGTTGAGACCCGTGTAATGGGTACCATGCAATATGACTTCAAAGGGTCTTCATTTGCTCACCGAACATCTCCAATCCTATCACTGCTGCGTTTATGCCCCTGTACACACGCTTGATTCTCTTTTGGAGACATAGCAATCCATAGGTTTTAAGATACTTACTAGTCAGGTACATTCTTAGGCGTTTAATATGGGGTGTTGAGTCCATTTCGTTGAGCAAGGAGTAGCTCTTGTCTATTCCATATTTGGCTTAAGGAACTTTATCTGTGCTCATTTCAATCTCTGGTTTTATGCAGCACCCCAACTCACCTTTCCCCTTAAGCAAGCATAAGTTGTTTTTCTAAATTTTAGACCCTGTTCTGTTCTGTAATTCAGATCCTGTGTAGCCAAGTTTACATTCCGTGTATTAGTGATATCTTATGATGTTTCTTTTTCTGTGTGACTTATTTCAGTTAGAATCATCGTACCTGAATCCACTCATTGTGCTGCTAAGAGCCTGATGACACAGATTTCATTGCTGAGTGATATTGCTTTGTAAGTAAATACCACAACATCTTTATCCATTTTTCACTTTCTGCGATGTTGAACTTGTACTGTAAACGAGGTTCTTGTAAACAGAGCCGTTCCAAACTTTGGGGTGGCTGTGTCTTTTTGATTTTAATTTCCCTAAGCTATAGGACCGTAAGTGGAAGTGCCCTAGGTTCTGTTGCTTTGTTTTTTACTTGTTTCAGGAAACACCATACACTTCTCCCGAGTGTCTGTTGGCAATTTACATCCCGCCCATCAGCATAACAAGGCTCCCAGTTCTCCATGGCCTGTCCTGCCTTTCTGGATTTTACACTTTTTTCAGATGGCCCTTTTGACCGGGGGGAAGTGAGACTTCATTGTAGTGCAGATTTCCTTTGCAAGCTTGCTTGGTTGGCCAAAAAGGGCGTATGCGTTTTTTCCTGAATATATTCAGGAAAAAACGCATACGCCCTTTTTGGCCAAGTGCATCATTGTGGACGTTCTGCCTCTTTTCCTATGCTTTCAATGCAATTCCAGTCTACCTCCTGAAATCGGTTTCCTGCAATTCTGCCCCGCTTTCAAGTCCTCTTGGCAGCCTTACTTCAGTCTATTTTTGGACGATAGCTGTCATTTATAACTCTGCAGGTTTGTGAATTACAGTGCCCCTGAGCTCCTTTCTTCAACTCGCTTTCTTGTGACCTGGCCGCAACACCGCAGGATGGCTTCAGGCCCTAATCTGGTTCCGGCACGGCACGCTGAGCCTTTGGTTAATTCCTCTTCCTGGTGGGAAATGAGAGTTAAATTTGCCCGTCCAGACACCTCCAGCTAGTCTCTCATTGGTTCTCGCTATTCCTGTTCATCTTCTGCAGAAATTGCAAACTGGGCCAAACAGGAGGTTAAAGGGACTGACTCTTCAAGTGGGGAGAGTGTTAGTAAAGCGTCTGGAATGTTGCACCCAAGTACCAGGGGAGGAAAACTGAGACATATTTGAACACGTCTCCCGATCACATGGTTGATCATACTCTAGGTTCCACATGCATGTTTTAGCTGAAGGAAGAATACCTTAAACCTGGAGAGTTGAGACCCGTGTAATGCGTACCATGAAATATGACTTCAAAGGGTCTTCATTTGCTCACCGAACCTCTCCAATCCTATCACTGCTGCGTTTATGCCCCTGTACACATGCTTGATTCTCTTTTGGAGACATAGCAATCCATAGGGTTTCCGATACTTACTAGTCAGGTACATTCTTAGGCGTTTAATATGCGGTGTTGAGTCCATTTCATTGAGCAAGGAGTAGCTCTTGTCTATTCCATATTTGACTTAAGGAACTTTATCTGTGCTCATTTCAATCTCTGGTTTTATGCAGCACCCCAACTCACCTTTACCCTTAAGCAAGCATAAGTTGTTTTTCTAAATTTGAGACCCTGTTCTGTTCTGTAATTCAGTTCCTGTGTAGCCAAGTTTACATTCCGTGTATTACTGATATCTTATGATGTTTCTTTTCTGTGTGACTTATTTCAGTTAGAATCATCATACCTGAATCCACTCATTGTGCTGCTATGGGCCTGATGACACAGATTTCATTGCTGAGTAATATTGCTTTGTAAGTAAATACCACAACTTCTTTATCCATTTTTCACTTTCTGCGATGTTGAACTTGTACTGTAAACGAGGTTCTTGTAAACAGAGGCGTCCCAAACTTTGGGGTGGCTGTGTCTTTTTGATTTTAATTTCCCTAAGCTATAGGACCATAAGTGGAAGTGCCCTAGGCTCTGTTGCTTTGTTTTTTAGATGTTTCAGGAAACACCATACACTTCTCCCGAGTGTCTGTTGGCAATTTACATCCCGCCCATCAGCATAACAAGGCTCCCAGTTCTCCATGGCCTGTCCTGCCTTTCTGGATTTTACACTTTTTTCAGATGGCCCTTTTGACCGGGGGGAAGTGAGACTTCATTGTAGTGCAGATTTCCTTTGCAAGCTTGCTTGGTTGGCCAAAAAGTGCGTATGCGTTTTTTCCTGAATATATTCAGGAAAAAACGCATACGCCCTTTTTGGCCAAGTGCATCATTGTGGACGTTCTGCCTCTTTTCCTATGCTTTCAATGCAATTCCAGTCTACCTCCTGAAATCGGTTTCCTGCAATTCTGCCCCGCTTTCAAGTCCTCTTGGCAGCCTTACTTCAGTCTATTTTTGGACGATAGCTGTCATTTATAACTCTGCAGGTTTGTGAATTACAGTGCCCCTGAGCTCCTTTCTTCAACTCGCTTTCTTTTGAGCTGGCCGCAACACCGCAGGATGTCTTCAGGCCCTAATCTGGTTCCGGTACGGCACGCTGAGCCTTTGGTTATTTCCTCTTCCTGGTGGGAAATGAGAGTTAAATTTGCCCGTCCAGACACCTCCAGCTAGCCTCTCATTGGTTCTCGCTATTCCTGTTCATCTTCCGCAGAAATTGCAAACTGGGCCAAACAGGAGGTTAAAGGCGCTGACTCTCCAAGTGGGGAGAGTGTTAGTAAAGCGTCTGGAATGTTGCACCCGAGTACCAGGGGAGGAAAACTGAGACGTATTTGAACACGTCTCCCGTTCACATGGTTGATCATACTTGGGTTCCACATGCATGTTTTAGCTGAAGGAAGAATACCTTAAACATGGAGAGTTGAGACCCGTGGAATGGGTACCATGCAATATGACTTCAAAGGGTCTTCATTTGCTCACCGAACCTCTCCAATCCTATCACTGCTGCGTTTATGCCCCTGTACACACGCTTGATTCTCTTTTGGAGACATAGCAATCCATAGGTTTTAAGATACTTACTAGTCAGGTACATTCTTAGGCGTTTAATATGGGGTGTTGAGTCCATTTCGTTGAGCAAGGAGTAGCTCTTGTCTATTCCATATTTGTCTTAAGGAACTTTATCTGTGCTCATTTCAATCTCTGGTTTTATGCAGCACCCCAACTCACCTTTCCCCTTAAGCAAGCATAAGTTGGTTTTCTAAATTTGAGACCCTGTTCTGTTTTGGAATGCAGTTCCTGTGTAGCCAAGTTTACATTCCGTGTATTAGTGATATCTTATGATGTTTCTTTTTCTGTGTGACTTATTTCAGTTAGAATCATCGTACCTGAATCCACTCATTATGCTGCTATGGGACTGATGACATAGATTTCATTGCTGAGTGATACTGCATTGTATGTAAGTACCACAAGTTCTTTATCCATTTTTCACTTTCTGTGATATTGAACTTGTATGGTAAACAAGGTTCTTGTAAACGGAGGCGTCCCAAACTTTGGGGTGGCTGTGTCTTTTTGATTTTAATTTCCCTAAGCTATAGGACCATAAGTGGAAGTGCCCTAGGCTCTGTTGCTTTGTTTTTTAGATGTTTCAGGAAACACCATACACTTCTCACAAGTGTCTGTTGGCAATTTACATCCCGCCCATCAGCATAACAAGGCTCCCAGTTATCAATGGCCTGTTGCCTTTTTGGATTTTACACTTTTTTCAGATGGCCCTTTTGACCGGGGGGAAGTGAGACTTCATTGTAGTGCAGATTTCCTTTGCAAGCTTGCTTGGTTGGCCAAAAAGGGCGTATGCGTTTTTTCCTGAATATATTCAGGAAAAAACGCATACGCACTTATTGGCCAAGTGCATCATTGTGGACGTTCTGCCTCTTTTCCTATGCTTTCAATGCAATTCCAGTCTACCTCCTGAAATCAGTTTCCTGCAATTCTGCCCCGCTTTCAAGTCCTCTTGGCAGCCTTACTTCAGTCTATTTTTGGACGATAGCTGTCATTTATAACTCTGCAGGTTTGTGAATTACAGTGCCCCTGAGCTCCTTTCTTCAACTTGCTTTCTTGTGACCTGGCCGCAACACTGCAGGATGGCTTCAGGCCCTAATCTGGTTCCGGCACGGCACACTGAGCCTTTGGTTATTTCCTCTTCCTGGTGGGAAATGAGAGTTAAATTTGCCCGTCCAGACACCTCCAGCTAGTCTCTCATTGGTTCTCGCTATTCCTGTTCATCTTCCGCAGAAATTGCAAACTGGGCCAAACAGGAGGTTAAAGGCGCTGACTCTCCAAGTGGGGAGAGTGTTAGTAAAGCGTCTGGAATGTTGCACCCGAGTACCAGGGGAGGAAAACTGAGACATATTTGAACACGTCTCCCGTTCACATGGTTGATCATACTTGGGTTCCACATGCATATTTTAGCTGAAGGAAGAATACCTTAAACCTGGAGAGTTAAGACCCGTGTAATGGGTACCATGCAATATGACTTCAAAGGGTCTTCATTTGCTCACCGAACATCTCCAATCCTATCACTGCTGCGTTTATGCCCCTGTACACATGCTTGATTCTCTTTCGGAGACATAGCAATCCATAGGTTTTAAGATACTTACTAGTCAGGTACATTCTTAGGCGTTTAATATGGGGTGTTGAGTCCATTTCGTTGAGCAAGGAGTAGCTCTTGTCTATTCCATATTTGGCTTAAGGAACTTTATCTGTGCTCATTTCAATCTCTGGTTTTATGCAGCACCCCAACTCACCTTTACCCTTAAGCAAGCATAAGTTGGTTTTCTAAATTTGAGACCCTGTTCTGTTCTGTAATTCAGTTCCTGTGTAGCCAAGTTTACATTCCGTGTATTACTGATATCTTATGATGTTTCTTTTTCTGTGTGACTTACTTCAGTTAGAATCATCATACCTGAATCCACTCATTGTGCTGCTAAGGGCCTGATGACACAGATTTCATTGCTGAGTGATATTGCTTTGTAAGTAAATAGCACAACTTCTTTATCCATTTTTCACTTTCTGCGATGTTGAACTTGTACTGTAAACGAGGTTCTTGTAAACAGAGCCGTTCCAAATTTTGGGGTGGCTGTGTCTTTTTGATTTTAATTTCCCTAAGCTATAGGACCATAAGTGGCAGTGCCCTAGGCTCTGTTGCTTTGTTTTTTAGATGTTTCTTGAAACACCATACACTTCTCCCGAGTGGTTGTTGGCAATTTACATCCCGCCCATCAGCATAACAAGGCTCCCAGTTCTCCATGGCCTGTCCTGCCTTTCTGGATTTTACACTTTTTTCAGATGGCCCTTTTGACCGGGGGGAAGTGAGACTTCATTGTAGTGCAGATTTCCTTTGCAAGCTTGCTTGGTTGGCCAAAAAGGGCGTATGCGTTTTTTCCTGAATATATTCAGGAAAAAACGCATATGCCCTTTTTGGCCAAGTGCATCATTGTGGACGTTCTGCCTCTTTTCCTATGCTTTCAATGCAATTCCAGTCTACCTCCTGAAATCGGTATCCTGCAATTCTGCCCCGCTTTCAAGTCCTCTTGGCAGCCTTACTTCAGTCTATTTTTGGACGATAGCTGTCATTTATAACTCTGCAGGTTTGTGAATTACAGTGCCCCTGAGCTCCTTTCTTCAACTCGCTTTCTTTTGAGCTGGCCGCAACACCGCAGGATGGCTTCAGGCCCTAATCTGTTTCCGGTACGGCATGCTGAGCCTATGGTTCTTTCCTCTTCCTGTTGGGAAATGAGAGTTAAATTTGCCCGTCCAGACACCTCCAGCTAGCCTCTCATTGGTTCTCGCTATTCCTGTTCATCTTCCGCAGAAATTGCCAACTGGGCCAAACAGGAGGTTAAAGGCGCTGACTCTCCAAGTGGGGAGAGTGTTAGTAAAGCGTCTGGAATGTTGCACCCGAGTACCAGGGGAGGAAAACTGAGACATATTTGAACACGTCTCCCGTTCACATGGTTGATCATACTTGGGTTCCACATGCATGTTTTAGCTGAAGGAAGAATACCTTAAACCTGGAGAGTTGAGACCCGTGTAATGGGTACCATGCAATATGACTTCAAAGGGTCTTCATTTGCTCACCGAACCTCTCCAATCCTATCACTGCTGCGTTTATGCCCCTGTACACATGCTTGATTCTCTTTTGGAGACATAGCAATCCATAGGTTTTCCGATACTTACTAGTCAGGTACATTCTTAGGCGTTTAATATGCGGTGTTGAGTCCATTTCGTTGAGCAAGGAGTAGCTCTTGTCTATTCCATATTTGACTTAAGGAACTTTATCTGTGCTCATTTCAATCTCTGGTTTTATGCAGCACCCCAACTCACCTTTACCCTTAAGCAAGCATAAGTTGTTTTTCTAAACTTGAGACCCTGTTCTGTTCTGTAATTCAGTTCCTGTGTAGCCAAGTTTCCATTCTGTGTATTACTGATATCTTATGATGTTTCTTTTTCTGTGTGACTTATTTCAGTTGGAATCATCATACCTGAATCCACTCATTGTGATGCTAAGGGCCTGATGACATAGATTTCATTGCTGAGTGATATTGCTTTGTAAGTAAATACCACAACTTCTTTATCCATTTTTCACTTTCTGCGATGTTGAACTTGTACTGTAAACGAGGTTCTTGTAAACAGAGACGTCCCAAACTTTGGGGTGGCTGTGTCTTTTTGATTTTAATTTCCCTAAGCTATAGGACCATAAGTGGAAGTGCCCTAGGTTCTGTTGCTTTGTTTTTTAGATGTTTCAGGAAACACCATACACTTCTCCCGAGTGGTTGTTGGCAATTTACATCCCGCCCATCAGCATAACAAGGCTCCCAGTTCTCCATGGCCTGTCCTGCCTTTCTGGATTTTACACTTTTTTCAGATGGCCCTTTTGACCGGGGGGAAGTGAGACTTCATTGTAGTGCAGATTTCCTTTGCAAGCTTGCTTGGTTGGCCAAAAAGGGCGTATGCGTTTTTTCCTGAATATATTCAGGAAAAAACGCATACGCCCTTTTTGGCCAAGTGCATCATTGTGGACGTTCTGCCTCTTTTCCTATGCTTTCAATGCAATTCCAGTCTACCTCCTGAAATCGGTTTCCTGCAATTCTGCCCCGCTTTCAAGTCCTCTTGGCAGCCTTACTTCAGTCTATTTTTGGACGATAGCTGTCATTTATAACTCTGCAGGTTTGTGAATTACAGTGCCCCTGAGCTCCTTTCTTCAACTCGCTTTCTTTTGAGCTGGCCGCAACACCGCAGGATGGCTTCAGGCCCTAATCTGGTTCCGGTACGGCACGCTGAGCCTTTGGTTATTTCCTCTTCCTGGTGGGAAATGAGAGTTAAATTTGCCCGTCCAGACACCTCCAGCTAGCCTCTCATTGGTTCTCGCTATTCCTGTTCATCTTCCGCAGAAATTGCAAACTGGGCCAAACAGGAGGTTAAAGGCGCTGACTCTCCAAGTGGGGAGAGTGTTAGTAAAGCGTCTGGAATGTTGCACCCGAGTACCAGGGGATGAAAACTGAGACATATTTGAACACGTCTCCCGTTCACATGGTTGATCATACTTGGGTTCCACATGCATGTTTTAGCTGAAGGAAGAATACCTTAAACCTGGAGAGTTGAGACCTGTGTAATGGGTACCATGCAATATGACTTCAAAGGGTCTTCATTTGCTCACCGAACCTCTCCAATCCTATCACTGCTGCGTTTATGCCCCTGTACACATGCTTGATTCTCTTTTGGAGACATAGCAATCCATAGGTTTTACGATACTTACTAGTCAGGTACATTCTTAGGCGTTTAATATGCGGTGTTGAGTCCATTTCGTTGAGCAAGGAGTAGCTCTTGTCTATTCCATATTTGACTTAAGGAACTTTATCTGTGCTCATTTCAATCTCTGGTTTTATGCAGCACCCCAACTCACCTTTCCCCTTAAGCAAGCATAAGTTGTTTTTCTAAACTTGAGACCCTGTTCTGTTCTGTAATTCAGTTCCTGTGTAGCCAAGTTTCCATTCGTGTATTACTGATATCTTATGATGTTTCTTTTTCTGTGTGACTTATTTCAGTTAGAATCATCATACCTGAATCCACTCATTGTGATGCTAAGGGCCTGATGACATAGATTTCATTGCTGAGTGACATTGCTTTGTAAGTAAATACCACAACTTCTTTATCCATTTTTCACTTTCTGCGATGTTGAACTTGTACTGTAAACGAGGTTCTTGTAAACAGAGACGTCCCAAACTTTGGGGTGGCTGTGTCTTTTTGATTTTAATTTCCCTAAGCTATAAGACCATAAGTGGCAGTGCCCTAGGCTCTGTTGCTTTGTTTTTTAGATGTTTCAGGAAACACCATACACTTCTCCCGAGTGTCTGTTGGCAATTTACATCCCGCCCATCAGCATAACAAAGCTCCCAGTTCTCCATGGCCTGTCCTGCCTTTCTGGATTTTACACTTTTTTCAGATGGCCCTTTTGACCGGGGGGAAGTGAGACTTCATTGTAGTGCAGATTTCCTTTGCAAGCTTGCTTGGTTGGCCAAAAAGGGCGTATGCGTTTTTTCCTGAATATATTCAGGAAAAAACGCATACGCCCTTTTTGGCCAAGTGCATCATTGTGGACTTTCTGCCTCTTTTCCTATGCTTTCAATGCAATTCCAGTCTACCTCCTGAAATCGGTTTCCTGCAATTCTGCCCCGCTTTCAAGTCCTCTTGGCAGCCTTACTTCAGTCTATTTTTGGACAATAGCTGTCATTTATAACTCTGCAGGTTTGTGAATTACAGTGCCCCTGAGCTCCTTTCTTCAACTCGCTTTCTTTTGAGCTGGCCGCAACACCGCAGGATGGCTTCAGGCCCTAATCTGGTTCCGGTACGGCACGCTGAGCCTTTGGTTATTTCCTCTTCCTGTTGGGAAATGAGAGTTAAATTTGCCCGTCCAGACACCTCCAGCTAGCCTCTCATTGGTTCTCGCTATTCCTGTTCATCTTCCACGGAAATTGCAAACTGGGCCAAACAGGAGGTTAAAGGCGCTGACTCTCCAAGTGGGGAGAGTGTTAGTAAAGCGTCTGGAATGTTGCACCCGAGTACCAGGGGAGGAAAACTGAGACATATTTGAACACGTCTCCCGTTCACATGGTTGATCATACTTGGGTTCCACATGCATGTTTTAGCTGAAGGAAGAATACCTTAAACCTGGAGAGTTGAGACCTGTGTAATGGGTACCATGCAATATGACTTCAAAGGGTCTTCATTTGCTCACCGAACCTCTCCAATCCTATCACTGCTGCGTTTATGCCCCTGTACACATGCTTGATTCTCTTTTGGAGACATAGCAATCCATAGGTTTTACGATACTTACTAGTCAGGTACATTCTTAGGCGTTTAATATGCGGTGTTGAGTCCATTTCGTTGAGCAAGGAGTAGCTCTTGTCTATTTCATATTTGACTTAAGGAACTTTATCTGTGCTCATTTCAATCTCTGGTTTTATGCAGCACCCCAACTCACCTTTACCCTTAAGCAAGCATAAGTTGGTTTTCTAAATTTGAGGCCCTGTTCTGTTCTGTAATACAGTTCCTGTGTAGCCAAGTTTACATTCCGTGTATTACTGATATCTTATGATGTTTCTTTTTCTGTGTGACTTATTTCAGTTAGAATCATCATACCTGAATCCACTCATTGTGATGCTAAGGGCCTGATGACATAGATTTCATTGCTGAGTGATATTGCTTTGTAAGTAAATACCACAACTTCTTTATCCATTTTTCACTTTCTGCGATGTTGAACTTGTACTGTAAACGAGGTTCTTGTAAACAGAGCCGTTCCAAACTTTGGGGTGGCTGTGTCTTTTTGATTTTAATTTCCCTAAGCTATAGGACCATAAGTGGCAGTGCCCTAGGCTCTGTTGCTTTGTTTTTTAGATGTTTCAGGAAACACCATACACTTCTCCCGAGTGTCTGTTGGCAATTTACATCCCGCCCATCAGCATAACAAGGCTCCCAGTTCTCCATGGCCTGTCCTGCCTTTCTGGATTTTACACTTTTTTCAGATGGCCCTTTTGACCGGGGGGAAGTGAGACTTCATTGTAGTGCAGATTTCCTTTGCAAGCTTGCTTGGTTGGCCAAAAAGGGCGTATGCGTTTTTTCCTGAATATATTCAGGAAAAAACGCATACGCCCTTTTTGGCCAAGTGCATCATTGTGGACGTTCTGCCTCTTTTCCTATGCTTTCAATGCAATTCCAGTCTACCTCCTGAAATCGGTTTCCTGCAATTCTGCCCCGCTTTCAAGTCCTCTTGGCAGCCTTACTTCAGTCTATTTTTGGACAATAGCTGTCATTTATAACTCTGCAGGTTTGTGAATTACAGTGCCCCTGAGCTCCTTTCTTCAACTGGCTTTCTTTTGAGCTGGCCGCAACACCGCAGGATGGCTTCAGGCCATAATCTGGTTCCGGTACGGCACGCTGAGCCTTTGGTTATTTCCTCTTCCTGTTCGGAAATGAGAGTTAAATTTGCCCGTCCAGACACCTCCAGCTAGCCTCTCATTGGTTCTCGCTATTCCTGTTCATCTTCCGCAGAAATTGCAAACTGGGCCAAACAGGAGGTTAAAGGCGCTGACTCTCCAAGTGGGGAGAGTGTTAGTAAAGCGTCTGGAATGTTGCACCCGAGTACCAGGGGAGGAAAACTGAGACATATTTGAACACGTCTCCCGTTCACATGGTTGATCATACTTGGGTTCCACATGCATGTTTTAGCTGAAGGAAGAATACCTTAAACCTGGAGAGTTGAGACCCGTGTAATGGGTACCATGCAATATGACTTCAAAGGGTCTTCATTTGCTCACCGAACCTCTCCAATCCTATCACTGCTGCGTTTATGCCCCTGTACACATGCTTGATTCTCTTTCGGAGACATAGCAATCCATAGGTTTTAAGATACTTACTAGTCAGGTACATTCTTAGGCGTTTAATATGCGGTGTTGAGTCCATTTCGTTGAGCAAGGAGTAGCTCTTGTCTATTCCATATTTGACTTAAGGAACTTTATCTGTGCTCATTTCAATCTCTGGTTTTATGCAGCACCCCAACTCACCTTTCCCCTTAAGCAAGCATAAGTTTGTTTTCTAAATTTGAGACCCTGTTCTGTTCTGTAATTCAGTTCCTGTATAGCCAAGTTTACATTCCGTGTATTACTGATATCTTATGATGTTTCTTTTTGTGTGTGACTTATTTCAGTTAGAATCATCATACCTGAATCCACTCATTGTGATGCTAAGGGCCTGATGACATAGATTTCATTGCTGAGTGCTATTGCTTTGTAAGTAAATACCACAACTTCTTTATCCATTTTTCACTTTCTGCGATGTTGAACTTGTACTGTAAACGAGGTTCTTTTAAACAGAGCCTTTCCAAACTTTGGGGTGGCTGTGTCTTTTTGATTTTAATTTCCCTAAGCTATAGGACCATAAGTGGAAGTGCCCTAGGTTCTGTTGCTTTGTTTTTTAGATGTTTCAGGAAACACCATATACTTCTCCCGAGTGGTTGTTGGCAATTTACATCCCGCCCATCAGCATAACAAGGCTCCCAGTTCTCCATGGCCTGTCCTGCCTTTCTGGATTTTACACTTTTTTCAGATGGCCCTTTTGACCGGGGGGAAGTGAGACTTCATTGTAGTGCAGATTTCCTTTGCAAGCTTGCTTGGTTTGCCAAAAAGGGCGTATGCGTTTTTTCCTGAATATATTCAGGAAAAAACGCATACGCCCTTTTTGGCCAAGTGCATCATTGTGGACGTTCTGCCTCTTTTCCTATGCTTTCAATGCAATTCCAGTCTACCTCCTGAAATCGGTTTCCTGCAATTCTGCCCCGCTTTCAAGTCCTCTTGGCAGCCTTACTTCAGTCTATTTTTGGACGATAGCTGTCATTTATAACTCTGCAGGTTTGTGAATTACAGTGCCCCTGGGCTCCTTTCTTCAACTCACTTTCTTTTGAGCTGGCCGCAACACCGCAGGATGGCTTCAGGCCCTAATCTGGTTCCGGTACGGCACGCTGAGCCTTTGGTTATTTCCTCTTCCTGGTGGGAAATGAGAGTTAAATTTGCCCGTAAAGACACCTCCAGCTAGCCTCTCATTGGTTCTCGCTATTCCTGTTCATCTTCCGCAGAAATTGCAAACTGGGCCAAACAGGAGGTTAAAGGGACTGACTCTCCAAGTCGGGAGAGTGTTAGTAAAGCGTCTGGAATGTTGCACCCGAGTACCAGGGGAGGAAAACTGAGACATATTTGAACACGTCTCCCGTTCATATGGTTGATCATACTCTGGGTTCCACATGCATGTTTTAGCTGAAGGAAGAATACCTTAAACCTGGAGAGTTGAGACCCGTGTAATGGGTACCATGCAATATGACTTCAAAGGGTCTTCATTTGCTCACCGAACCTCTCCAATCCTATCACTGCTGCGTTTATGCCCCTGTACACATGCTTGATTCTCTTTTGGAGACATAGCAATCCATAGGTTTTAAGATACTTACTAGTCAGGTACATTCTTAGGCGTTTAATATGCGGTGTTGAGTCCATTTCGTTGAGCAAGGAGTAGCTCTTATCTATTCCATATTTGACTTAAGGAACTTTATCTGTGCTCATTTCAATCTCTGGTTTTATGCAGCACCCCAACTCACCTTTACCCTTAAGCAAGCATAAGTTGGTTTTCTAAATTTGAATCCCTGTTCAGTTCTGTAATTCAGTTCCTGTGTAGCCAAGTTTACATTCCGTGTATTACTGATATCTTATGATGTTTCTTTTTCTGTGTGACTTACTTCAGTTAGAATCATCATACCTGAATCCACTCATTGTGCTGCTAAGGGCCTGATGACACAGATTTCATTGCTGAATGATATTGCTTTGTAAGTAAATACCACAACTTCTTTATCCATTTTTCACTTTCTGCGATGTTGAACTTGTACTGTAAACGAGGTTCTTGTAAACAGAGCCGTTCCAAACTTTGGGGTGGCTGTGTCTTTTTGATTTTAATTTCCCTAAGCTATAGGACCATAAGTGGAAGTGCCCTAGGTTCTGTTGCTTTGTTTTTTAGATGTTTCAGGAAACACCATACACTTCTCCCAAGTGGTTGTTGGCAATTTACATCCCGCCCATCAGCATAACAAGGCTCCCAGTTCTCCATGGCCTGTCCTGCCTTTCTGGATTTTACACTTTTTTCAGATGGCCCTTTTGACCGGGGGGAAGTGAGACTTCATTGTAGTGCAGATTTCCTTTGCAAGCTTGCTTGGTTGGCCAAAAAGGGCGTATGCGTTTTTTCCTGAATATATTCAGGAAAAAACGCATACGCCCTTTTTGGCCAAGTGCATCATTGTGGACGTTCTGCCTCTTTTCCTATGCTTTCAATGCAATTCCAGTCTACTTCCTGAAATCGGTTTCCTGCAATTCTGACCCGATTTCAAGTCCTCTTGGCAGCCTTACTTCAGTCTATTTTTGGACGATAGCTGTCATTTATAACTCTGCAGGTTTGTGAATTACAGTGCCCCTGAGCTCCTTTCTTCAACTCGCTTTCTTTTGAGCTGGCCGCAACACCGCAGGATGGCTTCAGGCCCTAATCTGGTTCCGGTACGGCACGCTGAGCCTTTGGTTATTTCCTCTTCCTGGTGGGAAATGAGAGTTAAATTTGCCCGTCCAGACACCTCCAGCTAGCCTCTCATTGGTTCTCGCTATTCCTGTTCATCTTCCGCAGAAATTGCAAACTGGGCCAAACAGGAGGTTAAAGGGACTGACTCTCCAAGTGGGGAGAGTGTTAGTAAAGCGTCTGGAATGTTGCACCCGAGTACCAGGGGAGGAAAACTGAGACATATTTGAACACGTCTCCCGTTCACATGGTTGATCATACTTGGGTTCCACATGCATGTTTTAGCTGAAGGAAGAATACCTTAAACCTGGAGAGTTGAGACCCGTGTAATGGGTACCATGCAATATGACTTCAAAGGGTCTTCATTTGCTCACCGAACCTCTCCAATCCTATCACTGCTGCGTTTATGCCCCTGTACACATGCTTGATTCTCTTTTGGAGACATAGCAATCCATAGGTTTTCCGATACTTACTAGTCAGGTACATTCTTAGGCGTTTAATATGCGTTGTTGAGTCCATTTCGTTGAGCAAGGAGTAGCTCTTGTCTATTCCATATTTGACTTAAGGAACTTTATCTGTGCTCATTTCAATCTCTGGTTTTATGCAGCACCCCAACTCACCTTTCCCCTTAAGCAAGCATAAGTTTGTTTTCTAAATTTGAGACCCTGTTCTGTTCTGTAATTCAGTTCCTGTATAGCCAAGTTTACATTCCGTGTATTACTGATATCTTATGATGTTTCTTTTTGTGTGTGACTTATTTCAGTTAGAATCATCATACCTGAATCCACTCATTGTGATGCTAAGGGCCTGATGACATAGATTTCATTGCTGAGTGATATTGCTTTGTAAGTAAATACCACAACTTCTTTATCCATTTTTCACTTTCTGCGATGTTGAACTTGTACTGTAAACGAGGTTCTTTTAAACAGAGCCTTTCCAAACTTTGGGGTGGCTGTGTCTTTTTGATTTTAATTTCCCTAAGCTATAGGACCATAAGTGGAAGTGTCCTAGGTTCTGTTGCTTTGTTTTTTAGATGTTTCAGGAAACACCATATACTTCTCCCGAGTGGTTGTTGGCAATTTACATCCCGCCCATCAGCATAACAAGGCTCCCAGTTCTCCATGGCCTGTCCTGCCTTTCTGGATTTTACACTTTTTTCAGATGGCCCTTTTGACCGGGGGGAAGTGAGACTTCATTGTAGTGCAGATTTCCTTTGCAAGCTTGCTTGGTTGGCCAAAAAGGGCATATGCGTTTTTCCTGAATATATTCAGGAAAAAACGCATACGCCCTTTTTGTCCAAGTGCATCATTGTGGACGTTCTGCCTCTTTTCCTATGCTTTCAATGCAATTCCAGTCTACCTCCTGAAATCGGTTTCCTGCAATTCTGTCCCGCTTTCAAGTCCTCTTGGCAGCCTTACTTCAGTCTATTTTTGGACGATAGCTGTCATTTATAACTCTGCAGGTTTGTGAATTACAGTGCCCCTGGGCTCCTTTCTTCAACTCACTTTCTTTTGAGCTGGCCGCAACACCGCAGGATGGCTTCAGGCCCTAATCTGGTTCCGGTACGGCACGCTGAGCCTTTGGTTAATTCCTCTTCCTGGTGGGAAATGAGAGTTAAATTTGCCCGTCCAGACACCTCCAGCTAGCCTCTCATTGGTTCTCGCTATTCCTGTTCATCTTCCGCAGAAATTGCAAACTGTGCCAAACAGGAGGTTAAAGGCGCTGACTCTCCAAGTGGGGAGAGTGTTAGTAAAGCGTCTGGAATGTTGAACCCGAGTACCAGGGGAGGAAAACTGAGACATATTTGAACACGTCTCCCATTCACATGGTTGATCATACTTCGGTTCCACATGCATGTTTTAGCTGAAGGAAGAATACCTTAAACCTGGGTAGTTGAGACCCGTGGAATGGGTACCATGCAATATGACTTCAAAGGGTCTTCATTTGCTCACCGAACCTGTCCAATGCTATCACTGCTGCGTTTATGCCCCTGTACACATGCTTGATTCTCTTTTGGAGACATAGCAATCCATAGGTTTTAAGATACTTACAAGTCAGGTACATTCTTAGGCGTTTAATATGCGGTATTGAGTCCATTTCGTTGAGCAAGGAGTAGCTCTTGTCTATTCCATATTTGACTTAAGGAACTTTATCTGTGCTCATTTCAATCTCTGGTTTTATGCAGCACCCCAACTCACCTTTACCCTTAAGCAAGCATAAGTTGGTTTTCTAAATTTGAGACCCTGTTCTGTTTTGGAATTCAGTTCCTGTGTAGCCAAGTTTACATTCCGTGTATTACTGATATCTTATGATGTTTCTTTTTCTGTGTGACTTACTTCAGTTAGAATCATCATACCTGAATCCACTCATTGTGCTGCTAAGGGCCTGATGACACAGATTTCATTGCTCAGTGATATTGCTTTGTAAGTAAATACCACAACTTCTTTATCCATTTTTCACTTTCTGCGATGTTGAACTTGTACTGTAAACGAGGTTCTTGTAAACAGAGCCGTTCCAAACTTTGGGGTGGCTGTGTCTTTTTGATTTTAATTTCCCTAAGCTATAGGACCATAAGTGGAAGTGCCCTAGGTTCTGTTGCTTTGTTTTTTAGATGTTTCACGAAACACCATACACTTCTCCCGAGTGGTTGTTGGCAATTTACATCCCGCCCATCAGCATAACAAGGCTCCCAGTTCTCCATGGCCTGTCCTGCCTTTCTGGATTTTACACTTTTTTCAGATGGCCCTTTTGACCGGGGGGAAGTGAGACTTCATTGTAGTGCAGATTTCCTTTGCAAGCTTGCTTGGTTGGCCAAAAAGGGCGTATGCGTTTTTTCCTGAATATATTCAGGAAAAAACGCATACGCCCTTTTTGTCCAAGTGCATCATTGTGGACGTTCTGCCTCTTTTCCTATGCTTTCAATGCAATTCCAGTCTACTTCCTGAAATCGGTTTCCTGCAATTCTGACCCGATTTCAAGTCCTCTTGGCAGCCTTACTTCAGTCTATTTTTGGACGATAGCTGTCATTTATAACTCTGCAGGTTTGTGAATTACAGTGCCCCTGAGCTCCTTTCTTCAACTCGCTTTCTTTTGAGCTGGCCGCAACACCGCAGGATGGCTTCAGGCCCTAATCTGGTTCCGGTACGGCACGCTGAGCCTTTGGTTATTTCCTCTTCCTGGTGGGAAATGAGAGTTAAATTTGCCCGTCCAGACACCTCCAGCTAGCCTCTCATTGGTTCTCGCTATTCCTGTTCATCTTCCGCAGAAATTGCAAACTGGGCCAAACAGGAGGTTAAAGGGACTGACTCTCCAAGTCGGGAGAGTGTTAGTAAAGCGTCTGGAATGTTGCACCCGAGTACCAGGGGAGGAAAACTGAGACATATTTGAACACGTCTCCCGATCACATGGTTGATCATACTCTAGGTTCCACATGCATGTTTTAGCTGAAGGAAGAATACCTTAAACCTGGGTAGTTGAAACCCGTGGAATGGGTACGATGCAATATGACTTCAAAGGGTCTTCATTTGCTCACCGAACCTCTCCAATCCTATCACTGCTGCGTTTATGTCCCTGTACACATGCTTGATTCTCTTTCGGAGACATAGCAATCCATAGGTTTTAACATACTTACTAGTCAGGTACATTCTTAGGCGTTTAATATGCGGTGTTGAGTCCATTTCGTTGAGCAAGGAGTAGCTCTTGTCTATTCCATATTTGACTTAAGGAACTTTATCTGTGCTCATTTCAATCTCTGGTTTTATGCAGCACCCCAACTCACCTTTCCCCTTAAGCAAGCATAAGTTTGTTTTCTAAATTTGAGACCCTGTTCTGTTCTGTAATTCAGTTCCTGTATAGCCAAGTTTACATTCCGTGTATTACTGATATCTTATGATGTTTCTTTTTGTGTGTGACTTATTTCAGTTAGAATCATCATACCTGAATCCACTCATTGTGATGCTAAGGGCCTGATGACATAGATTTCATTGCTGAGTGCTATTGCTTTGTAAGTAAATACCACAACTTCTTTATCCATTTTTCACTTTCTGCGATGTTGAACTTGTACTGTAAACGAGGTTCTTGTAAACAGAGCCTTTCCAAACTTTGGGGTGGCTGTGTCTTTTTGATTTTAATTTCCCTAAGCTATAGGACCATAAGTGGAAGTGCCCTAGGTTCTGTTGCTTTGTTTTTTAGATGTTTCAGGAAACACCATATACTTCTCCCGAGTGGTTGTTGGCAATTTACATCCCGCCCATCAGCATAACAAGGCTCCCAGTTCTCCATGGCCTGTCCTGCCTTTCTGGATTTTACACTTTTTTCAGATGGCCCTTTTGACCGGGGGGAAGTGAGACTTCATTGTAGTGCAGATTTCGTTTCCAAGCTTGCTTGGTTGGCCAAAAAGGGTGTATGCGTTTTTTCCTGAATATATTCAGGAAAAAACGCGTACGCCCTTTTTGGCCAAGTGCATCATTGTGGACGTTCTGCCTCTTTTCCTATGCTTTCAATGCAATTCCAGTCTACCTCCTGAAATCGGTTTCCTGCAATTCTGCCCCGCTTTCAAGTCCTCTTGGCAGCCTTACTTCAGTCTATTTTTGGACGATAGCTGTCATTTATAACTCTGCAGGTTTGTGAATTACAGTGCCCCTGAGCTCCTTTCTTCAACTCGCTTTCTTTTGAGCTGGCCGCAACACCGCAGGATGGCTTCAGGCCCTAATCTGGTTCCGGTACGGCATGCTGAGCCTTTGGTTATTTCCTCTTCCTGGTGGGAAAAGAGAGTTAAATTTGCCCGTCCAGACACCTCCAGCTAGCCTCTCATTGGTTCTCGCTATTCCTGTTCATCTTCCGCAGAAATTGCAAACTGGGCCAAACAGGAGGTTAAAGGCGCTGACTCTCCAAGTGGGGAGAGTGTTAGTAAAGCGTCTGGAATGTTGCACCCGAGTACCAGGGGAGGATAACTGAGACATATTTGAACACGTCTCCCGTTCACATGGTTGATCATACTTGGGTTCCACATGCATGTTTTAGCTGAAGGAAGAATACCTTAAACCTGGAGAGTTGAGACCCGTGTAATGGGTACCATGCAATATGACTTCAAAGGGTCTTCATTTGCTCACCGAACCTCTCCAATCCTATCACTGCTGCGTTTATGCCCCTGTACACATGCTTGATTCTCTTTTGGAGACATAGCAATCCATAGGTTTTACGATACTTACTAGTCAGGTACATTCTTAGGCGTTTAATATGCGGTGTTGAGTCCATTTCGTTGAGCAAGGAGTAGCTCTTGTCTATTCCATATTTGACTTAAGGAACTTTATCTATGCTCATTTCAATCTCTGGTTTTATGCAGCACCCCAACTCACCTTTACCCTTAAGCAAGCATAAGTTGGTTTTCTAAATTTGAGACCCTGTTCTGTTCTGTAATTCAGTTCCTGTGTAGCCAAGTTTACATTCCGTGTATTACTGATATCTTATGATGTTTCTTTTTCTGTGTGACTTATTTCAGTTAGAATCATCATACCTGAATCCACTCATTGTGATGCTAAGGGCCTGATGACATAGATTTCATTGCTGAGTGATATTGCTTTGTAAGTAAATACCACAACTTCTTTATCCATTTTTCACTTTCTGCGATGTTGAACTTGTACTGTAAACGAGGTTCTTGTAAACAGAGGCGTCCCAAACTTTGGGGTGGCTGTGTCTTTTTGATTTTAATTTCCCTAAGCTATAGGACCATAAGTGGCAGTGCCCTAGGCTCTGTTGCTTTGTTTTTTAGATGTTTCAGGAAGCACCATACACTTCTCCCGAGTGTCTGTTGGCAATTTACATCCCACCCATCAGCATAACAAGGCTCCCAGTTCTCCATGGCCTGTCCTGCCTTTCGGGATTTTACACTTTTTTCAGATGGCCCTTTTGACCGGGGGGGAAGTGAGACTTCATTGTAGTGCAGATTTCCTTTGCAAGCTTGCTTGGTTGGCCAAAAAGGGCGTATGCGTTTTTTCCTGAATATATTCAGGAAAAAACGCATACGCCCTTTTTGGCCAAGTGCATCATTGTGGACGTTCTGCCTCTTTTCCTATGCTTTCAATGCAATTCCAGTCTACCTCCTGAAATCGGTTTCCTGCAATTCTGCCCCACTTTCAAGTCCTCTTGGCAGCCTTTCTTCAGTCTATTTTTGGACGATAGCTGTCATTTATAACTCTGCAGGTTTGTGAATTACAGTGCCCCTGAGCTCCTTTCTTCAACTCGCTTTCTTGTGACCTGGCCGCAACACCGCAGGATGGCTTCAGGCCCTAATCTGGTTCCGGCCCGGCATGCTGAGCCTTTGGTTAATTCCTCTTCCTGGTGGGAAATGAGAGTTAAATTTGCCCGTCCAGACACCTCCAGCTAGCCTCTCATTGGTTCTCGCTATTCCTGTTCATCTTCCGCAGAAATTGCAAACTGGGCCAAACAGGAGGTTAAAGGGACTGACTCTCCAAGTCGGGAGAGTGTTAGTAAAGCGTCTGGAATGTTACACCCGAGTGCCAGGGGAGGAAAACTGAGACATATTTGAACACGTCTCCCGTTCACATGGTTGATCATACTTGGGTTCCACATGCATGTTTTAGCTGAAGGAAGAATACCTTAAACCTGGAGAGTTAAGACCCGTGTAATGGGTACCATGCAATATGACTTCAAAGGGTCTTCATTTGCTCACCGAACCTCTCCAATCCTATCACTGCTGCGTTTATGCCCCTGTACACATGCTTGATTCTCTTTCGGAGACATAGCAATCCATAGGTTTTAAGATACTTACTAGTCAGGTACATTCTTAGGCGTTTAATATGCGGTGTTGAGTCCATTTCGTTGAGCAAGGAGTAGCTCTTGTCTATTCCATATTTGACTTAAGGAACTTTATCTGTGCTCATTTCAATCTCTGGTTTTATGCAGCACCCCAACTCACCTTTACCCTTAAGCAAGCATAAGTTGGTTTTCTAAATTTGAGACCCTGTTCTGTTCTGTAATTCACTTCCAGTGTAGCCAAGTTTACATTCCGTGTATTACTGATATCTTATGATGTTTCTTTTTCTGTGTGACTTACTTCAGTTAGAATCATCATACCTGAATCCACTCATTGTGCTGCTAAGGGCCTGATGACACAGATTTCATTGCTGAGTGATATTGCTTTGTAAGTAAATACCACAACTTCTTTATCCATTTTTCACTTTCTGCGATGTTGAACTTGTACTGTAAACGAGGTTCTTGTAAACAGAGCCGTTCCAAACTTTGGGGTGGCTGTGTCTTTTTGATTTTAATTTCCCTAAGCTATAGGACCATAAGTGGAAGTGCCCTAGGTTCTGTTGCTTTGTTTTTTAGATGTTTCAGGAAACACCATACACTTCTCCCGAATGGTTGTTGGCAATTTACATCCCGCCCATCAGCATAACAAGGCTCCCAGTTCTCCATGACCTGTCCTGCCTTTCTGGATTTTACACTTTTTTCAGATGGCCCTTTTGACCGGGGGGAAGTGAGACTTCATTGTAGTGCAGATTTCCTTTGCAAGCTTGCTTGGTTGGCCAAAAAGGGCGTATGCGTTTTTTCCTGAATATATTCAGGAAAAAACGTATACGCCCTTTTTGGCCAAGTGCATCATTGTGGACGTTCTGCCTCTTTTCCTATGCTTTCAATGCAATTCCAGTCTACCTCCTGAAATCGGTTTCCTGCAATTCTGCCCCGCTTTCAAGTCCTCTTGGCAGCCTTACTTCAGTCTATTTTTGGACGATAGCTGTCATTTATACCTCTGCAGGTTTGTGAATTACAGTGCCCCTGAGCTCCTTTCTTCAACTCGCTTTCTTTTGAGCTGGCCGCAACACCGCAGGATGGCTTCAGGCCCTAATCTGGTTCCGGTACGGCACGCTGAGCCTTTGGTTATTTCCTCTTCCTGGTGGGAAATGAGAGTTAAATTTGCCCGTCCAGACACCTCCAGCTAGCCTCTCATTGGTTCTCGCTATTCCTGTTCATCTTCCGCAGAAATTTCAAACTGGGCCAAACAGGAGGTTAAAGGGACTGACTCTCCAAGTGGGGAGAGTGTTAGTAAAGCGTCTGGAATGTTGCACCCGAGTACCAGGGGAGGAAAACTGAGACATATTTGAACATGTCTCCCGATCACATGGTTGATCATACTCTAGGTTCCACATGCATGTTTTAGCTGAAGGAAGAATACCTTAAACCTGGGTAGTTGAAACCCGTGGAATGGGTACCATGCAATATGACTTCAAAGGGTCTTCATTTGCTCACCGAACCTCTCCAATCCTATCACTGCTGCGTTTATGCCCCTGTACACATGCTTGATTCTCTTTCGGAGACATAGCAATCCATAGGTTTTAAGATACTTACAAGTCAGGTACATTCTTAGGCGTTTAATATGCGGTGTTGAGTCCATTTCGTTGAGCAAGGAGTAGCTCTTGTCTATTCCATATTTGGCTTAAGGAACTTTATCTGTGCTCATTTCAATCTCTGGTTTTATGCAGCACCCCAACTCACCTTTACCCTTAAGCAAGCATAAGTTGTTTTTCTAAATTTGAGGCCCTGTTCTGTTCTGTAATTCAGTTCCTGTGTAGCCAAGTTTACATTCCGTGTATTACTGATATCTTATGATGTTTCTTTTTCTCTGTGACTTATTTCAGTTAGAATCATCATACCTGAATCCACTCATTGTGCTGCTAAGGGCCTGATGACATAGATTTCATTGCTGAGTGATATTGCTTTGTAAGTGAATACCACAACTTCTTTATCCATTTTTCACTTTCTGCGATGTTGAACTTGTACTGTAAACGAGGTTATTGTAAACAGAGGCGTCCCAAACTTTGGGGTGGCTGTGTCTTTTTGATTTTAATTTCCCTAAGCTATAGGACCATAAGTGGCAGTGCCCTAGGCTCTGTTGCTTTGTTTTTTAGATGTTTCAGGAAACACCATACACTTCTCCCGAGTGTCTGTTGGCAATTTACATCCCGCCCATCAGCATAACAAGGCTCCCAGTTCTCCATGGCCTGTCCTGCCTTTCGGGATTTTATACTTTTTACAGATGGCCCTTTTGACCGGGGGGAAGTGAGACTTCATTGTAGTGCAGATTTCCTTTCCAAGCTTGCTTGGTTGGCCAAAAAGGGCGTATGCGTTTTTTCCTGAATATATTCAGGAAAAAACACATACGCCCTTTTTGGCCAAGTGCATCATTGTGGACGTTCTGCCTCTTTTCCTATGCTTTCAATGCAATTCCAGTCTACCTCCTGAAATCGGTTTCCTGCAATTCTGCCCCGCTTTCAAGTCCTCTTGGCAGCCTTACTTCAGTCTATTTTTGGACGATAGCTGTCATTTATAACTCTGCAGGTTTGTGAATTACAGTGCCCCTGAGCTCCTTTCTTCAACTCGCTTTCTTGTGACCTGGCCGCAACACCGCAGGATGGCTTCAGGCCCTAATCTGGTACCGGTACGGCACGCTGAGCCTTTGGTTATTTCCTCTTCCTGGTGGGAAATGAGAGTTAAATTTGCCCGTCCAGACACCTCCAGCTAGCCTCTCATTGGTTCTCGCTATTCCTGTTCATCTTCCGCAGAAATTTCAAACTGGGCCAAACAGGAGGTTAAAGGGACTGACTCTCCAAGTGGGGAGAGTGTTAGTAAAGCGTCTGGAATGTTGCACCCGAGTACCAGGGGAGGGAAACTGAGACATATTTGAACATGTCTCCCGATCACATGGTTGATCATACTCTAGGTTCCACATGCATGTTTTAGCTGAAGGAAGAATACCTTAAACCTGGGTAGTTGAAACCCGTGGAATGGGTACCATGCAATATGACTTCAAAGGGTCTTCATTTGCTCACCGAACCTCTCCAATCCTATCACTGCTGCGTTTATGCCCCTGTACACATGCTTGATTCTCTTTCGGAGACATAGCAATCCATAGGTTTTAAGATACTTACAAGTCAGGTACATTCTTAGGCGTTTAATATGCGGTGTTGAGTCCATTTCGTTGAGCAAGGAGTAGCTCTTGTCTATTCCATATTTGGCTTAAGGAACTTTATCTGTGCTCATTTCAATCTCTGGTTTTATGCAGCACCCCAACTCACCTTTACCCTTAAGCAAGCATAAGTTGTTTTTCTAAATTTGAGGCCCTGTTCTGTTCTGTAATTCAGTTCCTGTGTAGCCAAGTTTCCATTCCGTGTATTACTGATATCTTATGATGTTTCTTTTTCTGTGTGACTTATTTCAGTTAGAATCATCATACCTGAATCCACTCATTGTGCTGCTAAGGGCCTGATGACATAGATTTCATTGCTGAGTGATATTGCTTTGTAAGTGAATACCACAACTTCTTTATCCATTTTTCACTTTCTGCGATGTTGAACTTGTACTGTAAATGAGGTTCTTGTAAACAGAGCCATTCCAAACTTTGGGGTGGCTGTGTCTTTTTGATTTTAATTTCCCTAAGCTATAGGACCATAAGTGGCAGTGCCCTAGGCTCTGTTGCTTTGTTTTTTAGATGTTTCAGGAAACACCATACACTTCTCCCGAGTGTCTGTTGGCAATTTACATCCCGCCCATCAGCATAACAAGGCTCCCAGTTCTCCATGACCTGTCCTGCCTTTCGGGATTTTACACTTTTTTCAGATGGCCCTTTTGACCGGGGGGAAGTGAGACTTCATTGTAGTGCAGATTTCCTTTCCAAGCTTGCTTGGTTGGCCAAAAAGGGCGTATGCGTTTTTTCCTGAATATATTCAGGAAAAAACGCATACGCCCTTTTTGGCCAAGTGCATCATTGTGGACGTTCTGCCTCTTTTCCTATGCTTTCAATGCAATTCCAGTCTACCTCCTGAAATCGGTTTCCTGCAATTCTGCCCCGCTTTCAAGTCCTCTTGGCAGCCTTACTTCAGTCTATTTTTGGACGATAGCTGTCATTTATAACTCTGCAGGTTTGTGAATTACAGTGCCCCTGAGCTCCTTTCTTCAACTCGCTTTCTTGTGACCTGGCCGCAACACCGCAGGATGGCTTCAGGCCCTAATCTGGTTCCGGTACGGCACGCTGAGCCTTTGGTTATTTCCTCTTCCTGGTGGGAAATGAGAGTTAAATTTGCCCGTCCAGACACCTCCAGCTAGCCTCTCATTGGTTCTCGCTATTCCTGTTCATCTTCCGCAGAAATTTCAAACTGGGCCAAACAGGAGGTTAAAGGGACTGACTCTCCAAGTGGGGAGAGTGTTAGTAAAGCGTCTGGAATGTTGCACCCGAGTACCAGGGGAGGAAAACTGAGACATATTTGAACATGTCTCCCGATCACATGGTTGATCATACTCTAGGTTCCACATGCATGTTTTAGCTGAAGGAAGAATACCTTAAACCTGGGTAGTTGAAACCCGTGGAATGGGTACCATGCAATATGACTTCAAAGGGTCTTCATTTGCTCACCGAACCTCTCCAATCCTATCACTGCTGCGTTTATGCCCCTGTACACATGCTTGATTCTCTTTCGGAGACATAGCAATCCATAGGTTTTAAGATACTTACAAGTCAGGTACATTCTTAGGCGTTTAATATGCGGTGTTGAGTCCATTTCGTTGAGCAAGGAGTAGCTCTTGTCTATTCCATATTTGGCTTAAGGAACTTTATCTGTGCTCATTTCAATCTCTGGTTTTATGCAGCACCCCAACTCACCTTTACCCTTAAGCAAGCATAAGTTGGTTTTCTAAATTTGAGGCCCTGTTCTGTTCTGTAATTCAGTTCCTGTGTAGCCAAGTTTCCATTCCGTGTATTACTGATATCTTATGATGTTTCTTTTTCTGTGTGACTTATTTCAGTTAGAATCATCATACCTGAATCCACTCATTGTGCTGCTAAGGGCCTGATGACATAGATTTCATTGCTGAGTGATATTGCTTTGTAAGTGAATACCACAACTTCTTTATCCATTTTTCACTTTCTGCGATGTTGAACTTGTACTGTAAATGAGGTTCTTGTAAACAGAGCCATTCCAAACTTTGGGGTGGCTGTGTCTTTTTGATTTTAATTTCCCTAAGCTATAGGACCATAAGTGGCAGTGCCCTAGGCTCTGTTGCTTTGTTTTTTAGATGTTTCAGGAAACACCATACACTTCTCCCGAGTGTCTGTTGGCAATTTACATCCCGCCCATCAGCATAACAAGGCTCCCAGTTCTCCATGACCTGTCCTGCCTTTCGGGATTTTACACGTTTTTCAGATGGCCCTTTTGACCGGGGGGAAGTGAGACTTCATTGTAGTGCAGATTTCCTTTCCAAGCTTGCTTGGTTGGCCAAAAAGGGCGTATGCGTTTTTTCCTGAATATATTCAGGAAAAAACGCATACGCCCTTTTTGGCCAAGTGCATCATTGTGGACGTTCTGCCTCTTTTCCTATGCTTTCAATGCAATTCCAGTCTACCTCCTGAAATCGGTTTCCTGCAATTCTGCCCCGCTTTCAAGTCCTCTTGGCAGCCTTACTTCAGTCTATTTTTGGACGATAGCTGTCATTTATAACTCTGCAGGTTTGTGAATTACAGTGCCCCTGAGCTCCTTTCTTCAACTCGCTTTCTTGTGACCTGGCCGCAACACCGCAGGATGGCTTCAGGCCCTAATCTGGTTCCGGTACGGCACGCTGAGCCTTTGGTTATTTCCTCTTCCTGGTGGGAAATGAGAGTTAAATTTGCCCGTCCAGACACCTCCAGCTAGCCTCTCATTGGTTCTCGCTATTCCTGTTCATCTTCCGCAGAAATTTCAAACTGGGCCAAACAGGAGGTTAAAGGGACTGACTCTCCAAGTGGGGAGAGTGTTAGTAAAGCGTCTGGAATGTTGCACCCGAGTACCAGGGGAGGAAAACTGAGACATATTTGAACATGTCTCCCGATCACATGGTTGATCATACTCTAGGTTCCACATGCATGTTTTAGCTGAAGGAAGAATACCTTAAACCTGGGTAGTTGAAACCCGTGGAATGGGTACCATGCAATATGACTTCAAAGGGTCTTCATTTGCTCACCGAACCTCTCCAATACTATCACTGCTGCGTTTATGCCCCTGTACACATGCTTGATTCTCTTTCGGAGACATAGCAATCCATAGGTTTTAAGATACTTACAAGTCAGGTACATTCTTAGGCGTTTAATATGCGGTGTTGAGTCCATTTCGTTGAGCAAGGAGTAGCTCTTGTCTATTCCATATTTGGCTTAAGGAACTTTATCTGTGCTCATTTCAATCTCTGGTTTTATGCAGCACCCCAACTCACCTTTACCCTTAAGCAAGCATAAGTTGTTTTTCTAAATTTGAGGCCCTGTTCTGTTCTGTAATTCAGTTCCTGTGTAGCCAAGTTTACATTCCGTGTATTACTGATATCTTATGATGTTTCTTTTTCTGTGTGACTTATTTCAGTTAGAATCATCATACCTGAATCCACTCATTGTGCTGCTAAGGGCCTGATGACATAGATTTCATTGCTGAGTGATATTGCTTTGTAAGTGAATACCACAACTTCTTTATCCATTTTTCACTTTCTGCGATGTTGAACTTGTACTGTAAATGAGGTTCTTGTAAACAGAGCCATTCCAAACTTTGGGGTGGCTGTGTCTTTTTGATTTTAATTTCCCTAAGCTATAGGACCATAAGTGGCAGTGCCCTAGGCTCTGTTGCTTTGTTTTTTAGATGTTTCAGGAAACACCATACACTTCTCCCAAGTGTCTGTTGGCAATTTACATCCCGCCCATCAGCATAACAAGGCTCCCAGTTCTCAATGGCCTGTTGCCTTTCTGGATTTTACACTTTTTTCAGATGGCCCTTTTGACCGGGGGGAAGTGAGACTTCATTGTAGTGCAGATTTCCTTTGCAAGCTTGCTTGGTTGGCCAAAAAGGGCGTATGCGTTTTTTCCTGAATATATTCAGGAAAAAACGCATACGCCCTTTTTGGCCAAGTGCATCATTGTGGACGTTCTGCCTCTTTTCCTATGCTTTCAATGCAATTCCAGTCTACCTCCTGAAATCGGTTTCCTGCAATTCTGCCCCGCTTTCAAGTCCTCTTGGCAGCCTTATTTCAGTCTATTTTTGGACGATAACTGTCATTTATAACTCTGCAGGTTTGTGAATTACAGTGCTCCTGAGCTCCTTTCTTCAACTCCCTTTCTTGTGACCTGGCCGCAACACCGCAGGATGGCTTCAGGCCCTAATCTGGTTCCGGCACGGCATGCTGAGCCTTTGGTTAATTCCTCTTCCTGGTGGGAAATGAGAGTTAAATTTGCCCGTCCAGACACCTCCAGCTAGCCTCTCATTGGTTCTCGCTATTCCTGTTCATCTTCCGCAGAAATTGCAAACTGGGCCAAACAGGAGGTTAAAGGGACTGACTCTCCAAGTGGGGAGAGTGTAAGTAAAGCGTCTGGAATGTTGCACCCGAGTACCAGGGGAGGAAAACTGAGACATATTTGAACACGTCTCCCGTTCACATGGTTGATTATACTTGGGTTCCACATGCATGTTTTAGCTGAAGGAAGAATACCTTAAACCTGGGTAGTTGAAACCCTTGGAATGGGTACCATGCAATATGACTTCAAAGGGTCTTCATTTGCTCACCGAACCTCTCCAATCCTATCACTGCTGCGTTTATGCCCCTGTACACATGCTTGATTCTCTTTCGGAGACATAGCAATCCATAGGTTTTAAGATACTTACAAGTCAGGTACATTCTTAGGCGTTTAATATGCGGTGTTGAGTCCATTTCGTTGAGCAAGGAGTAGCTCTTGTCTATTCCATATTTGGCTTAAGGAACTTTATCTGTGCTCATTTCAATCTCTGGTTTTATGCAGCACCCCAACTCACCTTTACCCTTAAGCAAGCATAAGTTGTTTTTCTAAATTTGAGGCCCTGTTCTGTTCTGTAATTCAGTTCCTGTGTAGCCAAGTTTCCATTCCGTGTATTACTGATATCTTATGATGTTTCTTTTTCTGTGTGACTTATTTCAGTTAGAATCATCATACCTGAATCCACTCATTGTGCTGCTAAGGTCCTGATGACATAGATTTCATTGCTGAGTGATATTGCTTTGTAAGTGAATACCAGAACTTCTTTATCCATTTTTCACTTTCTGCGATGTTGAACTTGTACTGTAAACGAGGTTATTGTAAACAGAGGCGTCCCAAACTTTGGGGTGGCTGTGTCTTTTTGATTTTAATTTCCCTAAGCTATAGGACCATAAGTGGCAGTGCCCTAGGCTCTGTTGCTTTGTTTTTTAGATGTTTCAGGAAACACCATACACTTCTCCCGAGTGTCTGTTGGCAATTTACATCCCGCCCATCAGCATAACAAGGCTCCCAGTTCTCCATGGCCTGTCTTGCCTTTCGGGATTTTACACTTTTTTCAGATGGCCCTTTTGACCGGGGGGAAGTGAGACTTCATTGTAGTGCAGATTTCCTTTCCAAGCTTGCTTGGTTGGCCAAAAAGGGCGTATGCGTTTTTTCCTGAATATATTCAGGAAAAAACGCATACGCCCTTTTTGGCCAAGTGCATCATTGTGGACGTTCTGCCTCTTTTCCTATGCTTTCAATGCAATTCCAGTCTACCTCCTGAAATCGGTTTCCTGCAATTCTGCCCCGCTTTCAAGTCCTCTTGGCAGCCTTACTTCAGTCTATTTTTGGACGATAGCTGTCATTTATAACTCTGCAGGTTTGTGAATTACAGTGCCCCTGAGCTCCTTTCTTCAACTCACTTTCTTTTGAGCTGGCCGCAACACCGCAGGATGGCTTCAGGCCCTAATCTGGTTCCGGTACGGCACACTGAGCCTTTGGTTATTTCCTCTTCCTGGTGGGAAATGAGAGTTAAATTTGCCCGTCCAGACACCTCCAGCTAGCCTCTCATTGGTTCTCGCTATTCCTGTTCATCTTCCGCAGAAATTGCAAACTGGGCCAAACAGGAGGTTAAAGGCGCTGACTCTCCAAGTGGGGAGAGTGTTAGTAAAGCGTCTGGAATGTTGCACCCGAGTACCAGGGGAGGAAAACTGAGACATATTTGAACACGTCTCCCGTTCACATGGTTGATCATACTTGGGTTCCACATGCATGTTTTAGCTGAAGGAAGAATACCTTAAACCTGGAGAGTTGAGACCCGTGGAATGGGTACCATGCAATATGACTTCAAAGGGTCTTCATTTGCTCACCGAACCTCTCCAATCCTATCACTGCTGCGTTTATGCCCCTGTACACATGCTTGATTCTCTTTCGGAGACATAGCAATCCATAGGTTTTAAGATACTTACTAGTCAGGTACATTCTTAGGCGTTTAATATGGGGTGTTGAGTCCATTTCGTTGAGCAAGGAGTAGCTCTTGTCTATTCCATATTTGACTTAAGGAACTTTATCTGTGCTCATTTCAATCTCTGGTTTTATGCAGCACCCCAACTCACCTTTACCCTTAAGCAAGCATAAGTTGGTTTTCTAAATTTGAGACCCTGTTCTGTTCTGTAATTCAGTTCCTGTGTAGCCAAGTTTACATTCCGTGTATTACTGATATCTTATGATGTTTCTTTTTCTGTGTGACTTACTTCAGTTAGAATCATCATACCTGAATCCACTCATTGTGCTGCTAAGGGCCTGATGACATAGATTTCATTGCTGAGTGATATTGCTTTGTAAGTAAATACCACAACTTCTTTATCCATTTTTCACTTTCTGCGATGTTGAACTTGTACTGTAAACGAGGTTCTTGTAAACAGAGGCGTCCCAAACTTTGGGGTGGCTGTGTCTTTTTGATTTTAATTTCCCTAAGCTATAGGACCATAAGTGGAAGTGCCCTAGGCTCTGTTGCTTTGTTTTTTAGATGTTTCAGGAAACACCATACACTTCTCCCGAGTGTCTGTTGGCAATTTACATCCCGCCCATCAGCATAACAAGGCTCCCAGTTCTCAATGGCCTGTTGCCTTTCTGGATTTTACACTTTTTTCAGATGGCCCTTTTGACCGGGGGGAAGTGAGACTTCATTGTAGTGCAGATTTCCTTTGCAAGCTTGCTTGGTTGGCCAAAAAGGGCGTATGCGTTTTTTCCTGAATATATTCAGGAAAAAACGCATACGCCCTTTTTGGCCAAGTGCATCATTGTGGACGTTCTGCCTCTTTTCCTATGCTTTCAATGCAATTCCAGTCTACCTCCTGAAATCGGTTTCCTGCAATTCTGCCCCGCTTTCAAGTCCTCTTGGCAGCCTTACTTCAGTCTATTTTTGGACGATAGCTGTCATTTATAACTCTGCAGGTTTGTGAATTACAGTGCCCCTGAGCTCCTTTCTTCAACTCGCTTTCTTGTGACCTGGCCGCAACACCGCAGGATGGCTTCAGGCCCTAATCTGGTTCCGGCACGGCATGCTGAGCCTTTGGTTAATTCCTCTTCCTGGTGGGAAATGAGAGTTAAATTTGCCCGTCCAGACACCTCCAGCTAGCCTCTCATTGGTTCTCGCTATTCCTGTTCATCTTCCGCAGAAATTGCAAACTGGGCCAAACAGGAGGTTAAAGGGACTGACTCTCCAAGTGGGGAGAGTGTAAGTAAAGCGTCTGGAATGTTGCACCCGAGTACCAGGGGAGGAAAACTGAGACATATTTGAACACGTCTCCCGATCACATGGTTGATTATACTTGGGTTCCACATGCATGTTTTAGCTGAAGGAAGAATACCTTAAACCTGGGTAGTTGAAACCCGTGGAATGGGTACCATGCAATATGACTTCAAAGGGTCTTCATTTGCTCACCGAACCTCTCCAATCCTATCACTGCTGCGTTTATGCCCCTGTACACATGCTTGATTCTCTTTCGGAGACATAGCAATCCATAGGTTTTAAGATACTTACAAGTCAGGTACATTCTTAGGCGTTTAATATGCGGTGTTGAGTCCATTTCGTTGAGCAAGGAGTAGCTCTTGTCTATTCCATATTTGGCTTAAGGAACTTTATCTGTGCTCATTTCAATCTCTGGTTTTATGCAGCACCCCAACTCACCTTTACCCTTAAGCAAGCATAAGTTGTTTTTCTAAATTTGAGGCCCTGTTCTGTTCTGTAATTCAGTTCCTGTGTAGCCAAGTTTCCATTCCGTGTATTACTGATATCTTATGATGTTTCTTTTTCTGTGTGACTTATTTCAGTTAGAATCATCATACCTGAATCCACTCATTGTGCTGCTAAGGGCCTGATGACATAGATTTCATTGCTGAGTGATATTGCTTTGTAAGTGAATACCACAACTTCTTTATCCATTTTTCACTTTCTGCGATGTTGAACTTGTACTGTAAACGAGGTTCTGGTAAACAGAGGCGTCCCAAACTTTGGGGTGGCTGTGTCTTTTTGATTTTAATTTCCCTAAGCTATAGGACCATAAGTGGCAGTGCCCTAGGCTCTGTTGCTTTGTTTTTTAGATGTTTCAGGAAACACCATACACTTCTCCCGAGTGTCTGTTGGCAATTTACATCCCGCCCATCAGCATAACAAGGCTCCCAGTTCTCCATGGCCTGTCCGGCCTTTCTGGATTTTACACTTTTTTCAGATGGCCCTTTTGACCGGGGGGAAGTGAGACTTCATTGTAGTGCAGATTTCCTCTGCAAGCTTGCTTGGTTGGCCAAAAAGGGCGTATGCGTTTTTTCCTGAATATATTCAGGAAAAAACGCATACGCCCTTTTTGGCCAAGTGCATCATTGTGGACGTTCTGCCTCTTTTCCTATGCTTTCAATGCAATTCCAGTCTACCTCCTGAAATCGGTTTCCTGCAATTCTGCCCCGCTTTCAAGTCCTCTTGGCAGCCTTTCTTCAGTCTATTTTTGGACGATAGCTGTCATTTATAACTCTGCAGGTTTGTGAATTACAGTGCCCCTGAGCTCCTTTCTTCAACTCGCTTTCTTGTGACCTGGCCGCAACACCGCAGGATGGCTTCAGGCCCTAATCTGGTTCCGGCCCGGCATGCTGAGCCTTTGGTTAATTCCTCTTCCTGGTGGGAAATGAGAGTTAAATTTGCCCGTCCAGACACCTCCAGCTAGTCTCTCATTGGTTCTCGCTATTCCTGTTCATCTTCCGCAGAAATTTCAAACTGGGCCAAACAGGAGGTTAAAGGGACTGACTCTCCAAGTGGGGAGAGTGTTAGTAAAGCGTCTGGAATGTTGCACCCGAGTGCCAGGGGAGGAAAACTGAGACATATTTGAACACGTCTCCCGATCACATGGTTGATCATACTCTAGGTTCCACATGCATGTTTTAGCTGAAGGAAGAATACCTTAAACCTGGGTAGTTGAAACCCGTGGAATGGGTACCATGCAATATGACTTCAAAGGGTCTTCATTTGCTCACCGAACCTCTCCAATCCTATCACTGCTGCGTTTATGCCCCTGTACACATGCTTGATTCTCTTTCGGAGACATAGCAATCCATAGGTTTTAAGATACTTACAAGTCAGGTACATTCTTAGGCGTTTAATATGCGGTGTTGAGTCCATTTCGTTGAGCAAGGAGTAGCTCTTGTCTATTCCATATTTGGCTTAAGGAACTTTATCTGTGCTCATTTCAATCTCTGGTTTTATGCAGCACCCCAACTCACCTTTACCCTTAAGCAAGCATAAGTTGTTTTTCTAAATTTGAGACCCTGTTCTGTTCTGTAATTCAGTTCCTGTGTAGCCAAGTTTACATTCCGTGTATTACTGATATCTTATGATGTTTCTTTTTCTGTGTGACTTACTTCAGTTAGAATCATCATACCTGAATCCACTCATTGTGCTGCTAAGGGCCTGATGACACAGATTTCATTGCTGAGTGATATTGCTTTGTAAGTAAATACCACAACTTCTTTCTCCATTTTTCACTTTCTGTGATGTTGAACTTGTACTGTAAACGAGGTTCTTGTAAACAGAGCCGTTCCAAACTTTGGGGTGGCTGTGTCTTTTTGATTTTAATTTCCCTAAGCTATAGGACCATAAGTGGAAGTGCCCTAGGTTCTGTTGCTTTGTTTTTTAGATGTTTCAGGAAACACCATACACTTCTCCCGAGTGTCTGTTGGCAATTTACATCCCGCCCATCAGCATAACAAGGCTCCCAGTTCTCCATGACCTGTCCTGCCTTTCGGGATTTTACACTTTTTTCAGATGGCCCTTTTAACCGAGGGGAAGTGAGACTTCATTGTAGTGCAGATTTCCTTTGCAAGCTTGCTTGGTTGGCCAAAAAGGGCGTATGCGTTTTTTCCTGAATATATTCAGGAAAAAACGCATACGCCCTTTTTGGCCAAGTGCATCATTGTGGACGTTCTGCCTCTTTTCCTATGCTTTCAATGCAATTCCAGTCTACCTCCTGAAATCGGTTTCCTGCAATTCTGCCCCGCTTTCAAGTCCTCTTGGCAGCCTTACTTCAGTCTATTTTTGGACGATAGCTGTCATTTATAACTCTGCAGGTTTGTGAATTACAGTGCCCCTGAGCTCCTTTCTTCAACTCGCTTTCTTTTGAGCTGGCCGCAACACTGCAGGATGGATTCAGGCCCTAATCTGGTTCCGGTACGGCACGCTGAGCCTTTGGTTATTTCCTCTTCCTGGTGGGAAATGAGAGTTAAATTTGCCCGTCCAGACACCTCCAGCTAGCCTCTCATTGGTTCTCGCTATTCCTGTTCATCTTCCGCAGAAATTGCAAACTGGGCCAAACAGGAGGTTAAAGGGACTGACTCTCCAAGTGGGGAGAGTGTTAGTAAAGCGTCTGGAATGTTGCACCCGAGTACCAGGGGAGGAAAACTGAGACATATTTGAACATGTCTCCCGATCACATGGTTGATCATACTCTAGGTTCCACATGCATGTTTTAGCTGAAGGAAGAATACCTTAAACCTGGGTAGTTGAAACCCGTGGAATGGGTACCATGCAATATGACTTCAAAGGGTCTTCATTTGCTCACCGAACCTCTCCAATCCTATCACTGCTGCGTTTATGCCCCTGTACACATGCTTGATTCTCTTTCGGAGACATAGCAATCCATAGGTTTTAAGATACTTACAAGTCAGGTACATTCTTAGGCGTTTAATATGCGGTGTTGAGTCCATTTCGTTGAGCAAGGAGTAGCTCTTGTCTATTCCATATTTGGCTTAAGGAACTTTATCTGTGCTCATTTCAATCTCTGGTTTTATGCAGCACCCCAACTCACCTTTACCCTTAAGCAAGCATAAGTTGTTTTTCTAAATTTGAGGCCCTGTTCTGTTCTGTAATTCAGTTCCTGTGTAGCCAAGTTTCCATTCCGTGTATTACTGATATCTTATGATGTTTCTTTTTCTGTGTGACTTATTTCAGTTAGAATCATCATACCTGAATCCACTCATTGTGCTGCTAAGGGCCTGATGACATAGATTTCATTGCTGAGTGATATTGCTTTGTAAGTGAATACCACAACTTCTTTATCCATTTTTCACTTTCTGCGAATGTTGAACTTGTACTGTAAATGAGGTTCTTGTAAACAGAGCCATTCCAAACTTTGGGGTGGCTGTGTCTTTTTGATTTTAATTTCCCTAAGCTATAGGACCATAAGTGGCAGTGCCCTAGGCTCTGTTGCTTTGTTTTTTAGATGTTTCAGGAAACACCATACACTTCTCCCGAGTGGTTGTTGGCAATTTACATCCCGCCCATCAGCATAACAAGGCTCCCAGTTCTCCATGACCTGTCCTGCCTTTCGGGATTTTACACTTTTTTCAGATAACCCTTTTGACCGGGGGGAAGTGAGACTTCATTGTAGTGCAGATTTCCTTTCCAAGCTTGCTTGGTTGGCCAAAAAGGGCGTATGCGTTTTTTCCTGAATATATTCAGGAAAAAACGCATACGCCCTTTTTGGCCAAGTGCATCATTGTGGACGTTCTGCCTCTTTTCCTATGCTTTCAATGCAATTCCAGTCTACCTCCTGAAATCGGTTTCCTGCAATTCTGCCCCGCTTTCAAGTCCTCTTGGCAGCCTTACTTCAGTCTATTTTTGGACGATAGCTGTCATTTATAACTCTGCAGGTTTGTGAATTACAGTGCCCCTGAGCTCCTTTCTTCAACTCGCTTTCTTGTGACCTGGCCGCAACATCGCAGGATGGCTTCAGGCCCTAATCTGGTTCCGGTACGGCACGCTGAGCCTTTGGTTATTTCCTCTTCCTGGTGGGAAATGAGAGTTAAATTTGCCCGTCCAGACACCTCCAGCTAGCCTCTCATTGGTTCTCGCTATTCCTGTTCATCTTCCGCAGAAATTTCAAACTGGGCCAAACAGGAGGTTAAAGGGACTGACTCTCCAAGTGGGGAGAGTGTTAGTAAAGCGTCTGGAATGTTGCACCCGAGTACCAGGGGAGGAAAACTGAGACATATTTGAACATGTCTCCCGATCACATGGTTGATCATACTCTAGGTTCCACATGCATGTTTTAGCTGAAGGAAGAATACCTTAAACCTGGGTAGTTGAAACCCGTGGAATGGGTACCATGGAATATGACTTCAAAGGGTCTTCATTTGCTCACCGAACCTCTCCAATCCTATCACTGCTGCGTTTATGCCCCTGTACACATGCTTGATTCTCTTTCGGAGACATAGCAATCCATAGGTTTTAAGATACTTACAAGTCAGGTACATTCTTAGGCGTTTAATATGCGGTGTTGAGTCCATTTCGTTGAGCAAGGAGTAGCTCTTGTCTATTCCATATTTGGCTTAAGGAACTTTATCTGTGCTCATTTCAATCTCTGGTTTTATGCAGCACCCCAACTCACCTTTACCCTTAAGCAAGCGTAAGTTGTTTTTCTAAATTTGAGGCCCTGTTCTGTTCTGTAATTCAGTTCCTGTGTAGCCAAGTTTCCATTCCGTGTATTACTGATATCTTATGATGTTTCTTTTTCTGTGTGACTTATTTCAGTTAGAATCATCATACCTGAATCCACTCATTGTGCTGCTAAGGGCCTGATGACATAGATTTCATTGCTGAGTGATATTGCTTTGTAAGTGAATACCACAACTTCTTTATCCATTTTTCACTTTCTGCGATGTTGAACTTGTACTGTAAATGAGGTTCTTGTAAACAGAGCCATTCCAAACTTTGGGGTGGCTGTGTCTTTTTGATTTTAATTTCCCTAAGCTATAGGACCATAAGTGGAAGTGCCCTAGGCTCTGTTGCTTTGTTTTTTAGATGTTTCAGGAAACACCATACACTTCTCCCAAGTGTCTGTTGGCAATTTACATCCCGCCCATCAGCATAACAAGGCTCCCAGTTCTCAATGGCCTGTTGCCTTTCTGGATTTTACACTTTTTTCAGATGGCCCTTTTGACCGGGGGGAAGTGAGACTTCATTGTAGTGCAGATTTCCTTTGCAAGCTTGCTTGGTTGGCCAAAAAGGGCGTATGCGTTTTTTCCTGAATATATTCAGGAAAAAACGCATACGCCCTTTTTGGCCAAGTGCATCATTGTGGACGTTCTGCCTCTTTTCCTATGCTTTCAATGCAATTCCAGTCTACCTCCTGAAATCGGTTTCCTGCAATTCTGCCCCGCTTTCAAGTCCTCTTGGCAGCCTTATTTCAGTCTATTTTTGGACGATAACTGTCATTTATAACTCTGCAGGTTTGTGAATTACAGTGCTCCTGAGCTCCTTTCTTCAACTCGCTTTCTTGTGACCTGGCCGCAACACCGCAGGATGGCTTCAGGCCCTAATCTGGTTCCGGCACGGCATGCTGAGCCTTTGGTTAATTCCTCTTCCTGGTGGGAAATGAGAGTTAAATTTGCCTGTCCAGACACCTCCAGCTAGCCTCTCATTGGTTCTCGCTATTCCTGTTCATCTTCCGCAGAAATTTCAAACTGGGCCAAACAGGAGGTTAAAGGGACTGACTCTCCAAGTGGGGAGAGTGTTAGTAAAGCGTCTGGAATGTTGCACCCGAGTACCAGGGGAGGAAAACTGAGACATATTTGAACATGTCTCCCGATCACATGGTTGATCATACTCTAGGTTCCACATGCATGTTTTAGCTGAAGGAAGAATACCTTAAACCTGGGTAGTTGAAACCCGTGGAATGGGTACCATGCAATATGACTTCAAAGGGTCTTCATTTGCTCACCGAACCTCTCCAATCCTATCACTGCTGCGTTTATGCCCCTGTACACATGCTTGATTCTCTTTCGGAGACATAGCAATCCATAGGTTTTAAGATACTTACAAGTCAGGTACATTCTTAGGCGTTTAATATGCGGTGTTGAGTCCATTTCGTTGAGCAAGGAGTAGCTCTTGTCTATTCCATATTTGGCTTAAGGAACTTTATCTGTGCTCATTTCAATCTCTGGTTTTATGCAGCACCCCAACTCACCTTTACCCTTAAGCAAGCATAAGTTGTTTTTCTAAATTTGAGGCCCTGTTCTGTTCTGTAATTCAGTTCCTGTGTAGCCAAGTTTCCATTCCGTGTATTACTGATATCTTATGATGTTTCTTTTTCTGTGTGACTTATTTCAGTTAGAATCATCATACCTGAATCCACTCATTGTGCTGCTAAGGGCCTGATGACATAGATTTCATTGCTGAGTGATATTGCTTTGTAAGTGAATACCACAACTTCTTTATCCATTTTTCACTTTCTGCGATGTTGAACTTGTACTGTAAATGAGGTTCTTGTAAACAGAGCCATTCCAAACTTTGGGGTGGCTGTGTCTTTTTGATTTTAATTTCCCTAAGCTATAGGACCATAAGTGGCAGTGCCCTAGGCTCTGTTGCTTTGTTTTTTAGATGTTTCAGGAAACACCATACACTTCTCCCGAGTGTCTGTTGGCAATTTACATCCCGCCCATCAGCATAACAAGGCTCCCAGTTCTCCATGACCTGTCCTGCCTTTCGGGATTTTACACTTTTTTCAGATGGCCCTTTTGACCGGGGGGAAGTGAGACTTCATTGTAGTGCAGATTTCCTTTGCAAGCTTGCTTGGTTGGCCAAAAAGGGCGTATGCGTTTTTTCCTGAATATATTCAGGAAAAAACGCATACGCCCTTTTTGGCCAAGTGCATCATTGTGGACGTTCTGCCTCTTTTCCTATGCTTTCAATGCAATTCCAGTCTACCTCCTGAAATCGGTTTCCTGCAATTCTGCCCCGCTTTCAAGTCCTCTTGGCAGCCTTACTTCAGTCTATTTTTGGACGATAGCTGTCATTTATAACTCTGCAGGTTTGTGAATTACAGTGCCCCTGAGCTCCTTTCTTCAACTCGCTTTCTTGTGACCTGGCCGCAACACCGCAGGATGGCTTCAGGCCCTAATCTGGTTCCGGTACGGCACGCTGAGCCTTTGGTTATTTCCTCTTCCTGGTGGGAAATGAGAGTTAAATTTGCCCGTCCAGACACCTCCAGCTAGCCTCTCATTGGTTCTCGCTATTCCTGTTCATCTTCCGCAGAAATTTCAAACTGGGCCAAACAGGAGGTTAAAGGGACTGACTCTCCAAGTGGGGAGAGTGTTAGTAAAGCGTCTGGAATGTTGCACCCGAGTACCAGGGGAGGAAAACTGAGACATATTTGAACATGTCTCCCGATCACATGGTTGATCATACTCTAGGTTCCACATGCATGTTTTAGCTGAAGGAAGAATACCTTAAACCTGGGTAGTTGAAACCCGTGGAATGGGTACCATGCAATATGACTTCAAAGGGTCTTCATTTGCTCACCGAACCTCTCCAATCCTATCACTGCTGCGTTTATGCCCCTGTACACATGCTTGATTCTCTTTCGGAGACATAGCAATCCATAGGTTTTAAGATACTTACAAGTCAGGTACATTCTTAGGCGTTTAATATGCGGTGTTGAGTCCATTTCGTTGAGCAAGGAGTAGCTCTTGTCTATTCCATATTTGGCTTAAGGAACTTTATCTGTGCTCATTTCAATCTCTGGTTTTATGCAGCACCCCAACTCACCTTTACCCTTAAGCAAGCATAAGTTGGTTTTCTAAATTTGAGGCCCTGTTCTGTTCTGTAATTCAGTTCCTGTGTAGCCAAGTTTGCATTCCGTGTATTACTGATATCTTATGATGTTTCTTTTTCTGTGTGACTTATTTCAGTTAGAATCATCATACCTGAATCCACTCATTGTGCTGCTAAGGGCCTGATGACATAGATTTCATTGCTGAGTGATATTGCTTTGTAAGTGAATACCACAACTTCTTTATCCATTTTTCACTTTCTGCGATGTTGAACTTGTACTGTAAATGACGTTCTTGTAAACAGAGCCATTCCAAACTTTGGGGTGGCTGTGTCTTTTTGATTTTAATTTCCCTAAGCTATAGGACCATAAGTGGAAGTGCCCTAGGCTCTGTTGCTTTGTTTTTTAGATGTTTCAGGAAACACCATACACTTCTCCCAAGTGTCTGTTGGCAATTTACATCCCGCCCATCATCATAACAAGGCTCCCAGTTCTCAATGGCCTGTTGCCTTTCTGGATTTTACACTTTTTTCAGATGGCCCTTTTGACCGGGGGGAAGTGAGACTTCATTGTAGTGCAGATTTCCTTTGCAAGCTTGCTTGGTTGGCCAAAAAGGGCGTATGCGTTTTTTCCTGAATATATTCAGGAAAAAACGCATACGCCCTTTTTGGCCAAGTGCATCATTGTGGACGTTCTGCCTCTTTTCCTATGCTTTCAATGCAATTCCAGTCTACCTCCTGAAATCGGTTTCCTGCAATTCTGCCCCGCTTTCAAGTCCTCTTGGCAGCCTTACTTCAGTCTATTTTTGGACGATAGCTGTCATTTATAACTCTGCAGGTTTGTGAATTACAGTGCCCCTGAGCTCCTTTCTTCAACTCGCTTTCTTGTGACCTGGCCGCAACACCGCAGGATGGCTTCAGGCCCTAATCTGGTTCCGGTACGGCACGCTGAGCCTTTGGTTATTTCCTCTTCCTGGTGGGAAATGAGAGTTAAATTTGCCCGTCCAGACACCTCCAGCTAGCCTCTCATTGGTTCTCGCTATTCCTGTTCATCTTCCGCAGAAATTTCAAACTGGGCCAAACAGGAGGTTAAAGGGACTGACTCTCCAAGTGGGGAGAGTGTTAGTAAAGCGTCTGGAATGTTGCACCCGAGTACCAGGGGAGGAAAACTGAGACATATTTGAACATGTCTCCCGATCACATGGTTGATCATACTCTAGGTTCCACATGCATGTTTTAGCTGAAGGAAGAATACCTTAAACCTGGGTAGTTGAAACCCGTGGAATGGGTACCATGCAATATGACTTCAAAGGGTCTTCATTTGCTCACCGAACCTCTCCAATCCTATCACTGCTGCGTTTATGCCCCTGTACACATGCTTGATTCTCTTTCGGAGACATAGCAATCCATAGGTTTTAAGATACTTACAAGTCAGGTACATTCTTAGGCGTTTAATATGCGGTGTTGAGTCCATTTCGTTGAGCAAGGAGTAGCTCTTGTCTATTCCATATTTGGCTTAAGGAACTTTATCTGTGCTCATTTCAATCTCTGGTTTTATGCAGCACCCCAACTCACCTTTACCCTTAAGCAAGCATAAGTTGGTTTTCTAAATTTGAGGCCCTGTTCTGTTCTGTAATTCAGTTCCTGTGTAGCCAAGTTTGCATTCCGTGTATTACTGATATCTTATGATGTTTCTTTTTCTGTGTGACTTATTTCAGTTAGAATCATCATACCTGAATCCACTCATTGTGCTGCTAAGGGCCTGATGACATAGATTTCATTGCTGAGTGATATTGCTTTGTAAGTGAATACCACAACTTCTTTATCCATTTTTCACTTTCTGCGATGTTGAACTTGTACTGTAAATGACGTTCTTGTAAACAGAGCCATTCCAAACTTTGGGGTGGCTGTGTCTTTTTGATTTTAATTTCCCTAAGCTATAGGACCATAAGTGGAAGTGCCCTAGGCTCTGTTGCTTTGTTTTTTAGATGTTTCAGGAAACACCATACACTTCTCCCAAGTGTCTGTTGGCAATTTACATCCCGCCCATCATCATAACAAGGCTCCCAGTTCTCAATGGCCTGTTGCCTTTCTGGATTTTACACTTTTTTCAGATGGCCCTTTTGACCGGGGGGAAGTGAGACTTCATTGTAGTGCAGATTTCCTTTGCAAGCTTGCTTGGTTGGCCAAAAAGGGCGTATGCGTTTTTTCCTGAATATATTCAGGAAAAAACGCATACGCCCTTTTTGGCCAAGTGCATCATTGTGGACGTTCTGCCTCTTTTCCTATGCTTTCAATGCAATTCCAGTCTACCTCCTGAAATCGGTTTCCTGCAATTCTGCCCCGCTTTCAAGTCCTCTTGGCAGCCTTATTTCAGTCTATTTTTGGACGATAACTGTCATTTATAACTCTGCAGGTTTGTGAATTACAGTGCTCCTGAGCTCCTTTCTTCAACTCGCTTTCTTGTGACCTGGCCGCAACACCGCAGGATGGCTTCAGGCCCTAATCTGGTTCCGGCACGGCATGCTGAGCCTTTGGTTAATTCCTCTTCCTGGTGGGAAATGAGAGTTAAATTTGCCCGTCCAGACACCTCCAGCTAGCCTCTCATTGGTTCTCGCTATTCCTGTTCATCTTCCGCAGAAATTGCAAACTGGGCCAAACAGGAGGTTAAAGGGACTGACTCTCCAAGTGGGGAGAGTGTAAGTAAAGCGTCTGGAATGTTGCACCCGGGTACCAGGGGAGGAAAACTGAGACATATTTGAACACGTCTCCCGATCACATGGTTGATTATACTTGGGTTCCACATGCATGTTTTAGCTGAAGGAAGAATACCTTAAACCTGGGTAGTTGAAACCCGTGGAATGGGTACCATGCAATATGACTTCAAAGGGTCTTCATTTGCTCACCGAACCTCTCCAATCCTATCACTGCTGCGTTTATGCCCCTGTACACATGCTTGATTCTCTTTCGGAGACATAGCAATCCATAGGTTTTAAGATACTTACAAGTCAGGTACATTCTTAGGCGTTTAATATGCGGTGTTGAGTCCATTTCGTTGAGCAAGGAGTAGCTCTTGTCTATTCCATATTTGGCTTAAGGAACTTTATCTGTGCTCATTTCAATCTCTGGTTTTATGCAGCACCCCAACTCACCTTTACCCTTAAGCAAGCATAAGTTGTTTTTCTAAATTTGAGGCCCTGTTCTGTTCTGTAATTCAGTTCCTGTGTAGCCAAGTTTCCATTCCGTGTATTACTGATATCTTATGATGTTTCTTTTTCTGTGTGACTTATTTCATTTAGAATCATCATACCTGAATCCACTCATTGTGCTGCTAAGGGCCTGATGACATAGATTTCATTGCTGAGTGATATTGCTTTGTAAGTGAATACCACAACTTCTTTATCCATTTTTCACTTTCTGCGATGTTGAACTTGTACTGTAAATGAGGTTCTTGTAAACAGAGCCATTCCAAACTTTGGGGTGGCTGTGTCTTTTTGATTTTAATTTCCCTAAGCTATAGGACCATAAGTGGCAGTGCCCTAGGCTCTGTTGCTTTGTTTTTTAGATGTTTCAGGAAACACCATACACTTCTCCCGAGTGTCTGTTGGCAATTTACATCCCGCCCATCAGCATAACAAGGCTCCCAGTTCTCCATGACCTGTCCTGCCTTTCGGGATTTTACACTTTTTTCAGATGGCCCTTTTGACCGGGGGGAAGTGAGACTTCATTGTAGTGCAGATTTCCTTTGCAAGCTTGCTTGGTTGGCCAAAAAGGGCGTATGCGTTTTTTCCTGAATATATTCAGGAAAAAACGCATACGCCCTTTTTGGCCAAGTGCATCATTGTGGACGTTCTGCCTCTTTTCCTATGCTTTCAATGCAATTCCAGTCTACCTCCTGAAATCGGTTTCCTGCAATTCTGCCCCGCTTTCAAGTCCTCTTGGCAGCCTTACTTCAGTCTATTTTTGGACGATAGCTGTCATTTATAACTCTGCAGGTTTGTGAATTACAGTGCCCCTGAGCTCCTTTCTTCAACTCGCTTTCTTGTGACCTGGCCGCAACACCGCAGGATGGCTTCAGGCCCTAATCTGGTTCCGGTACGGCACGCTGAGCCTTTGGTTATTTCCTCTTCCTGGTGGGAAATGAGAGTTAAATTTGCCCGTCCAGACACCTCCAGCTAGCCTCTCATTGGTTCTCGCTATTCCTGTTCATCTTCCGCAGAAATTTCAAACTGGGCCAAACAGGAGGTTAAAGGGACTGACTCTCCAAGTGGGGAGAGTGTTAGTAAAGCGTCTGGAATGTTGCACCCGAGTACCAGGGGAGGAAAACTGAGACATATTTGAACATGTCTCCCGATCACATGGTTGATCATACTTGGGTTCCACATGCATGTTTTAGCTGAAGGAAGAATACCTTAAACCTGGGTAGTTGAAACCCGTGGAATGGGTACCATGCAATATGACTTCAAAGGGTCTTCATTTGCTCACCGAACCTCTCCAATCCTATCACTGCTGCGTTTATGCCCCTGTACACATGCTTGATTCTCTTTCGGAGACATAGCAATCCATAGGTTTTAAGATACTTACAAGTCAGGTACATTCTTAGGCGTTTAATATGCGGTGTTGAGTCCATTTCGTTGAGCAAGGAGTAGCTCTTGTCTATTCCATATTTGGCTTAAGGAACTTTATCTGTGCTCATTTCAATCTCTGGTTTTATGCAGCACCCCAACTCACCTTTACCCTTAAGCAAGCATAAGTTGGTTTTCTAAATTTGAGGCCCTGTTCTGTTCTGTAATTCAGTTCCTGTGTAGCCAAGTTTCCATTCCGTGTATTACTGATATCTTATGATGTTTCTTTTTCTGTGTGACTTATTTCAGTTAGAATCATCATACCTGAATCCACTCATTGTGCTGCTAAGGGCCTGATGACATAGATTTCATTGCTGAGTGATATTGCTTTGTAAGTGAATACCACAACTTCTTTATCCATTTTTCACTTTCTGCGATGTTGAACTTGTACTGTAAATGACGTTCTTGTAAACAGAGCCATTCCAAACTTTGGGGTGGCTGTGTCTTTTTGATTTTAATTTCCCTAAGCTATAGGACCATAAGTGGAAGTGCCCTAGGCTCTGTTGCTTTGTTTTTTAGATGTTTCAGGAAACACCATACACTTCTCCCAAGTGTCTGTTGGCAATTTACATCCCGCCCATCAGCATAACAAGGCTCCCAGTTCTCAATGGCCTGTTGCCTTTCTGGATTTTACACTTTTTTCAGATGGCCCTTTTGACCGGGGGGAAGTGAGACTTCATTGTAGTGCAGATTTCCTTTGCAAGCTTGCTTGGTTGGCCAAAAAGGGCGTATGCGTTTTTTCCTGAATATATTCAGGAAAAAACGCATACGCCCTTTTTGACCAAGTGCATCATTGTGGACGTTCTGCCTCTTTTCCTATGCTTTCAATGCAATTCCAGTCTACCTCCTGAAATCGGTTTCCTGCAATTCTGCCCCGCTTTCAAGTCCTCTTGGCAGCCTTATTTCAGTCTATTTTTGGACGATAACTGTCATTTATAACTCTGCAGGTTTGTGAATTACAGTGCTCCTGAGCTCCTTTCTTCAACTCGCTTTCTTGTGACCTGGCCGCAACACCGCAGGATGGCTTCAGGCCCTAATCTGGTTCCGGCACGGCATGCTGAGCCTTTGGTTAATTCCTCTTCCTGGTGGGAAATGAGAGTTAAATTTGCCCGTCCAGACACCTCCAGCTAGCCTCTCATTGGTTCTCGCTATTCCTGTTCATCTTCCGCAGAAATTTCAAACTGGGCCAAACAGGAGGTTAAAGGGACTGACTCTCCAAGTGGGGAGAGTGTAAGTAAAGCGTCTGGAATGTTGCACCCGAGTACCAGGGGAGGAAAACTGAGACATATTTGAACACGTCTCCCGATCACATGGTTGATTATACTTGGGTTCCACATGCATGTTTTAGCTGAAGGAAGAATACCTTAAACCTGGGTAGTTGAAACCCGTGGAATGGGTACCATGCAATATGACTTCAAAGGGTCTTCATTTGCTCACCGAACCTCTCCAATCCTATCACTGCTGCGTTTATGCCCCTGTACACATGCTTGATTCTCTTTCGGAGACATAGCAATCCATAGGTTTTAAGATACTTACAAGTCAGGTACATTCTTAGGCGTTTAATATGCGGTGTTGAGTCCATTTCGTTGAGCAAGGAGTAGCTCTTGTCTATTCCATATTTGGCTTAAGGAACTTTATCTGTGCTCATTTCAATCTCTGGTTTTATGCAGCACCCCAACTCACCTTTACCCTTAAGCAAGCATAAGTTGTTTTTCTAAATTTGAGGCCCTGTTCTGTTCTGTAATTCAGTTCCTGTGTAGCCAAGTTTACATTCCGTGTATTACTGATATCTTATGATGTTTCTTTTTCTCTGTGACTTATTTCAGTTAGAATCATCATACCTGAATCCACTCATTGTGCTGCTAAGGGCCTGATGACATAGATTTCATTGCTGAGTGATATTGCTTTGTAAGTGAATACCACAACTTCTTTATCCATTTTTCACTTTCTGCGATGTTGAACTTGTACTGTAAACGAGGTTATTGTAAACAGAGGCGTCCCAAACTTTGGGGTGGCTGTGTCTTTTTGATTTTAATTTCCCTAAGCTATAGGACCATAAGTGGCAGTGCCCTAGGCTCTGTTGCTTTGTTTTTTAGATGTTTCAGGAAACACCATACACTTCTCCCGAGTGTCTGTTGGCAATTTACATCCCGCCCATCAGCATAACAAGGCTCCCAGTTCTCCATGGCCTGTCCTGACTTTCGGGATTTTACACTTTTTTCAGATGGCCCTTTTGACCGGGGGGAAGTGAGACTTCATTGTAGTGCAGATTTCCTTTCCAAGCTTGCTTGGTTGGCCAAAAAGGGCGTATGCGTTTTTTCCTGAATATATTCAGGAAAAAACGCATACGCCCTTTTTGGCCAAGTGCATCATTGTGGACGTTCTGCCTCTTTTCCTATGCTTTCAATGCAATTCCAGTCTACCTCCTGAAATCGGTTTCCTGCAATTCTGCCCCGCTTTCAAGTCCTCTTGGCAGCCTTACTTCAGTCTATTTTTGGACGATAGCTGTCATTTATAACTCTGCAGGTTTGTGAATTACAGTGCCCCTGAGCTCCTTTCTTCAACTCGCTTTCTTGTGACCTGGCCGCAACACCGCAGGATGGCTTCAGGCCCTAATCTGGTTCCGGTACGGCACGCTGAGCCTTTGGTTATTTCCTCTTCCTGGTGGGAAATGAGAGTTAAATTTGCCCGTCCAGACACCTCCAGCTAGCCTCTCATTGGTTCTCGCTATTCCTGTTCATCTTCCGCAGAAATTTCAAACTGGGCCAAACAGGAGGTTAAAGGGACTGACTCTCCAAGTGGGGAGAGTGTTAGTAAAGCGTCTGGAATGTTGCACCCGAGTACCAGGGGAGGAAAACTGAGACATATTTGAACATGTCTCCCGATCACATGGTTGGTCATACTCTAGGTTCCACATGCATGTTTTAGCTGAAGGAAGAATACCTTAAACCTGGGTAGTTGAAACCCGTGGAATGGGTACCATGCAATATGACTTCAAAGGGTCTTCATTTGCTCACCGAACCTCTCCAATCCTATCACTGCTGCGTTTATGCCCCTGTACACATGCTTGATTCTCTTTCGGAGACATAGCAATCCATAGGTTTTAAGATACTTACAAGTCAGGTACATTCTTAGGCGTTTAATATGCGGTGTTGAGTCCATTTCGTTGAGCAAGGAGTAGCTCTTGTCTATTCCATATTTGGCTTAAGGAACTTTATCTGTGCTCATTTCAATCTCTGGTTTTATGCAGCACCCCAACTCACCTTTACCCTTAAGCAAGCATAAGTTGTTTTTCTAAATTTGAGGCCCTGTTCTGTTCTGTAATTCAGTTCCTGTGTAGCCAAGTTTCCATTCCGTGTATTACTGATATCTTATGATGTTTCTTTTTCTGTGTGACTTATTTCAGTTAGAATCATCATACCTGAATCCACTCATTGTGCTGCTAAGGGCCTGATGACATAGATTTCATTGCTGAGTGATATTGCTTTGTAAGTGAATACCACAACTTCTTTATCCATTTTTCACTTTCTGCGATGTTGAACTTGTACTGTAAATGAGGTTCTTGTAAACAGAGCCATTCCAAACTTTGGGGTGGCTGTGTCTTTTTGATTTTAATTTCCCTAAGCTATAGGACCATAAGTGGCAGTGCCCTAGGCTCTGTTGCTTTGTTTTTTAGATGTTTCAGGAAACACCATACACTTCTCCCGAGTGTCTGTTGGCAATTTACATCCCGCCCATCAGCATAACAAGGCTCCCAGTTCTCCATGACCTGTCCTGCCTTTCGGGATTTTACACTTTTTTCAGATGGCCCTTTTGACCGGGGGGAAGTGAGACTTCATTGTAGTGCAGATTTCCTTTGCAAGCTTGCTTGGTTGGCCAAAAAGGGCGTATGCGTTTTTTCCTGAATATATTCAGGAAAAAACGCATACGCCCTTTTTGGCCAAGTGCATCATTGTGGACGTTCTGCCTCTTTTCCTATGCTTTCAATGCAATTCCAGTCTACCTCCTGAAATCGGTTTCCTGCAATTCTGCCCCGCTTTCAAGTCCTCTTGGCAGCCTTACTTCAGTCTATTTTTGGACGATAGCTGTCATTTATAACTCTGCAGGTTTGTGAATTACAGTGCCCCTGAGCTCCTTTCTTCAACTCGCTTTCTTGTGACCTGGCCGCAACACCGCAGGATGGCTTCAGGCCCTAATCTGGTTCCGGTACGGCACGCTGAGCCTTTGGTTATTTCCTCTTCCTGGTGGGAAATGAGAGTTAAATTTGCCCGTCCAGACACCTCCAGCTAGCCTCTCATTGGTTCTCGCTATTCCTGTTCATCTTCCGCAGAAATTTCAAACTGGGCCAAACAGGAGGTTAAAGGGACTGACTCTCCAAGTGGGGAGAGTGTTAGTAAAGCGTCTGGAATGTTGCACCCGAGTACCAGGGGAGGAAAACTGAGACATATTTGAACACGTCTCCCGTTCACATGGTTGATTATACTTGGGTTCCACATGCATGTTTTAGCTGAAGGAAGAATACCTTAAACCTGGGTAGTTGAAACCCGTGGAATGGGTACCATGCAATATGACTTCAAAGGGTCTTCATTTGCTCACCGAACCTCTCCAATCCTATCACTGCTGCGTTTATGCCCTTGTACACATGCTTGATTCTCTTTCGGAGACATAGCAATCCATAGGTTTTAAGATACTTACAAGTCAGGTACATTCTTAGGCGTTTAATATGCGGTGTTGAGTCCATTTCGTTGAGCAAGGAGTAGCTCTTGTCTATTCCATATTTGGCTTAAGGAACTTTATCTGTGCTCATTTCAATCTCTGGTTTTATGCAGCACCCCAACTCACCTTTACCCTTAAGCAAGCATAAGTTGTTTTTCTAAATTTGAGGCCCTGTTCTGTTCTGTAATTCAGTTCCTGTGTAGCCAAGTTTCCATTCCGTGTATTACTGATATCTTATGATGTTTCTTTTTCTGTGTGACTTATTTCAGTTAGAATCATCATACCTGAATCCACTCATTGTGCTGCTAAGGGCCTGATGACATAGATTTCATTGCTGAGTGATATTGCTTTGTAAGTGAATACCACAACTTCTTTATCCATTTTTCACTTTCTGCGATGTTGAACTTGTACTGTAAATGAGGTTCTTGTAAACAGAGCCATTCCAAACTTTGGGGTGGCTGTGTCTTTTTGATTTTAATTTCCCTAAGCTATAGGACCATAAGTGGCAGTGCCCTAGGCTCTGTTGCTTTGTTTTTTAGATGTTTCAGGAAACACCATACACTTCTCCCAAGTGTCTGTTGGCAATTTACATCCCGCCCATCAGCATAACAAGGCTCCCAGTTCTCAATGGCCTGTTGCCTTTCTGGATTTTACACTTTTTTCAGATGGCCCTTTTGACCGGGGGGAAGTGAGACTTCATTGTAGTGCAGATTTCCTTTGCAAGCTTGCTTGGTTGGCCAAAAAGGGCGTATGCGTTTTTTCCTGAATATATTCAGGAAAAAACGCATACGCCCTTTTTGGCCAAGTGCATCATTGTGGACGTTCTGCCTCTTTTCCTATGCTTTCAATGCAATTCCAGTCTACCTCCTGAAATCGGTTTCCTGCAATTCTGCCCCGCTTTCAAGTCCTCTTGGCAGCCTTATTTCAGTCTATTTTTGGACGATAACTGTCATTTATAACTCTGCAGGTTTGTGAATTACAGTGCTCCTGAGCTCCTTTCTTCAACTCGCTTTCTTGTGACCTGGCCGCAACACCGCAGGATGGCTTCAGGCCCTAATCTGGTTCCGGCACGGCATGCTGAGCCTTTGGTTAATTCCTCTTCCTGGTGGGAAATGAGAGTTAAATTTGCCCGTCCAGACACCTCCAGCTAGCCTCTCATTGGTTCTCGCTATTCCTGTTCATCTTCCGCAGAAATTGCAAACTGGGCCAAACAGGAGGTTAAAGGGACTGACTCTCCAAGTGGGGAGAGTGTAAGTAAAGCGTCTGGAATGTTGCACCCGAGTACCAGGGGAGGAAAACTGAGACATATTTGAACACGTCTCCCGTTCACATGGTTGATTATACTTGGGTTCCACATGCATGTTTTAGCTGAAGGAAGAATACCTTAAACCTGGGTAGTTGAAACCCGTGGAATGGGTACCATGCAATATGACTTCAAAGGGTCTTCATTTGCTCACCGAACCTCTCCAATCCTATCACTGCTGCGTTTATGCCCTTGTACACATGCTTGATTCTCTTTCGGAGACATAGCAATCCATAGGTTTTAAGATACTTACAAGTCAGGTACATTCTTAGGCGTTTAATATGCGGTGTTGAGTCCATTTCGTTGAGCAAGGAGTAGCTCTTGTCTATTCCATATTTGGCTTAAGGAACTTTATCTGTGCTCATTTCAATCTCTGGTTTTATGCAGCACCCCAACTCACCTTTACCCTTAAGCAAGCATAAGTTGTTTTTCTAAATTTGAGGCCCTGTTCTGTTCTGTAATTCAGTTCCTGTGTAGCCAAGTTTCCATTCCGTGTATTACTGATATCTTATGATGTTTCTTTTTCTGTGTGACTTATTTCAGTTAGAATCATCATACCTGAATCCACTCATTGTGCTGCTAAGGGCCTGATGACATAGATTTCATTGCTGAGTGATATTGCTTTGTAAGTGAATACCAGAACTTCTTTATCCATTTTTCACTTTCTGCGATGTTGAACTTGTACTGTAAACGAGGTTATTGTAAACAGAGGCGTCCCAAACTTTGGGGTGGCTGTGTCTTTTTGATTTTAATTTCCCTAAGCTATAGGACCATAAGTGGCAGTGCCCTAGGCTCTGTTGCTTTGTTTTTTAGATGTTTCAGGAAACACCATACACTTCTCCCGAGTGTCTGTTGGCAATTTACATCCCGCCCATCAGCATAACAAGGCTCCCAGTTCTCCATGGCCTGTCTTGCCTTTCGGGATTTTACACTTTTTTCAGATGGCCCTTTTGACCGGGGGGAAGTGAGACTTCATTGTAGTGCAGATTTCCTTTCCAAGCTTGCTTGGTTGGCCAAAAAGGGCGTATGCGTTTTTTCCTGAATATATTCAGGAAAAAACGCATACGCCCTTTTTGGCCAAGTGCATCATTGTGGACGTTCTGCCTCTTTTCCTATGCTTTCAATGCAATTCCAGTCTACCTCCTGAAATCGGTTTCCTGCAATTCTGCCCCGCTTTCAAGTCCTCTTGGCAGCCTTACTTCAGTCTATTTTTGGACGATAGCTGTCATTTATAACTCTGCAGGTTTGTGAATTACAGTGCCCCTGAGCTCCTTTCTTCAACTCGCTTTCTTTTGAGCTGGCCGCAACACCGCATGATGCCTTCAGGCCCTAATCTGGTTCCGGTACGGCACACTGAGCCTTTGGTTATTTCCTCTTCCTGGTGGGAAATGAGAGTTAAATTTGCCCGTCCAGACACCTCCAGCTAGCCTCTCATTGGTTCTCGCTATTCCTGTTCATCTTCCGCAGAAATTGCAAACTGGGCCAAACAGGAGGTTAAAGGCGCTGACTCTCCAAGTGGGGAGAGTGTTAGTAAAGCATCTGGAATGTTGCACCCGAGTACCAGGGGAGGAAAACTGAGACATATTTGAACACGTCTCCCGTTCACATGGTTGATCATACTTGGGTTCCACATGCATGTTTTAGCTGAAGGAAGAATACCTTAAACCTGGAGAGTTGAGACCCGTGGAATGGGTACCATGCAATATGACTTCAAAGGGTCTTCATTTGCTCACCGAACCTCTCCAATCCTATCACTGCTGCGTTTATGCCCCTGTACACATGCTTGATTCTCTTTCGGAGACATAGCAATCCATAGGTTTTACGATACTTACTAGTCAGGTACATTCTTAGGCGTTTAATATGCGGTGTTGAGTCCATTTCGTTGAGCAAGGAGTAGCTCTTGTCTATTCCATATTTGACTTAAGGAACTTTATCTGTGCTCATTTCAATCTCTGGTTTTATGCAGCACCCCAACTCACCTTTACCCTTAAGCAAGCATAAGTTGGTTTTCTAAATTTGAGACCCTGTTCTGTTCTGTAATTCAGTTCCTGTGTAGCCAAGTTTACATTCCGTGTATTACTGATATCTTATGATGTTTCTTTTTCTGTGTGACTTACTTCAGTTAGAATCATCATACCTGAATCCACTCATTGTGCTGCTAAGGGCCTGATGACATAGATTTCATTGCTGAGTGATATTGCTTTGTAAGTAAATACCACAACTTCTTTATCCATTTTTCACTTTCTGCGATGTTGAACTTGTACTGTAAACGAGGTTCTTGTAAACAGAGGCGTCCCAAACTTTGGGGTGGCTGTGTCTTTTTGATTTTAATTTCCCTAAGCTATAGGACCATAAGTGGAAGTGCCCTAGGCTCTGTTGCTTTGTTTTTTAGATGTTTCAGGAAACACCATACACTTCTCCCAAGTGTCTGTTGGCAATTTACATCCCGCCCATCAGCATAACAAGGCTCCCAGTTCTCAATGGCCTGTTGCCTTTCTGGATTTTACACTTTTTTCAGATGGCCCTTTTGACCGGGGGGAAGTGAGACTTCATTGTAGTGCAGATTTCCTTTGCAAGCTTGCTTGGTTGGCCAAAAAGGGCGTATGCGTTTTTTCCTGAATATATTCAGGAAAAAACGCATACGCCCTTTTTGGCCAAGTGCATCATTGTGGACGTTCTGCCTCTTTTCCTATGCTTTCAATGCAATTCCAGTCTACCTCCTGAAATCGGTTTCCTGCAATTCTGCCCCGCTTTCAAGTCCTCTTGGCAGCCTTACTTCAGTCTATTTTTGGACGATAGCTGTCATTTATAACTCTGCAGGTTTGTGAATTACAGTGCCCCTGAGCTCCTTTCTTCAACTCGCTTTCTTGTGACCTGGCCGCAACACCGCAGGATGGCTTCAGGCCCTAATCTGGTTCCGGCACGGCATGCTGAGCCTTTGGTTAATTCCTCTTCCTGGTGGGAAATGAGAGTTAAATTTGCCCGTCCAGACACCTCCAGCTAGCCTCTCATTGGTTCTCGCTATTCCTGTTCATCTTCCGCAGAAATTGCAAACTGGGCCAAACAGGAGGTTAAAGGGACTGACTCTCCAAGTGGGGAGAGTGTAAGTAAAGCGTCTGGAATGTTGCACCCGAGTACCAGGGGAGGAAAACTGAGACATATTTGAACACGTCTCCCGTTCACATGGTTGATTATACTTGGGTTCCACATGCATGTTTTAGCTGAAGGAAGAATACCTTAAACCTGGGTAGTTGAAACCCGTGGAATGGGTACCATGCAATATGACTTCAAAGGGTCTTCATTTGCTCACCGAACCTCTCCAATCCTATCACTGCTGCGTTTATGCCCCTGTACACATGCTTGATTCTCTTTCGGAGACATAGCAATCCATAGGTTTTAAGATACTTACAAGTCAGGTACATTCTTAGGCGTTTAATATGCGGTGTTGAGTCCATTTCGTTGAGCAAGGAGTAGCTCTTGTCTATTCCATATTTGGCTTAAGGAACTTTATCTGTGCTCATTTCAATCTCTGGTTTTATGCAGCACCCCAACTCACCTTTACCCTTAAGCAAGCATAAGTTGTTTTTCTAAATTTGAGGCCCTGTTCTGTTCTGTAATTCAGTTCCTGTGTAGCCAAGTTTACATTCCGTGTATTACTGATATCTTATGATGTTTCTTTTTCTGTGTGACTTATTTCAGTTAGAATCATCATACCTGAATCCACTCATTGTGATGCTAAGGGCCTGATGACATAGATTTCATTGCTGAGTGATATTGCTTTGTAAGTGAATACCAGAACTTCTTTATCCATTTTTCACTTTGTGCGATGTTGAACTTGTACTGTAAACGAGGTTCTTGTAAACAGAGGCGTCCCAAACTTTGGGGTGGCTGTGTCTTTTTGATTTTAATTTCCCTAAGCTATAGGACCATAAGTGGCAGTGCCCTAGGCTCTGTTGCTTTGTTTTTTAGATGTTTCAGGAAACACCATACACTTCTCCCGAGTGTCTGTTGGCAATTTACATCCCGCCCATCAGCATAACAAGGCTCCCAGTTCTCCATGGCCTGTCCTGCCTTTCTGGATTTTACACTTTTTTCAGATGGCCCTTTTGACCGGGGTGAAGTGAGACTTCATTGTAGTGCAGATTTCCTTTGCAAGCTTGCTTGGTTGGCCAAAAAGGGCGTATGCGTTTTTTCCTGAATATATTCAGGAAAAAACGCATACGCCCTTTTTGGCCAAGTGCATCATTGTGGACGTTCTGCCTCTTTTCCTATGCTTTCAATGCAATTCCAGTCTACCTCCTGAAATCGGTTTCCTGCAATTCTGCCCCGCTTTCAAGTCCTCTTGGCAGCCTTACTTCAGTCTATTTTTGGACGATAGCTGTCATTTATAACTCTGCAGGTTTGTGAATTACAGTGCCCCTGAGCTCCTTTCTTCAACTCGCTTTCTTTTGAGCTGGCCGCAACACCGCAGGATGGCTTCAGGCCCTAATCTGGTTCCGGTATGGCACGCTGAGCCTTTGGTTATTTCCTCTTCCTGGTGGGAAATGAGAGTTAAATTTGCCCGTCCAGACACCTCCAGCTAGCCTCTCATTGGTTCTCGCTATTCCTGTTCATCTTCCGCAGAAATTGCAAACTGGGCCAAACAGGAGGTTAAAGGCGCTGACTCTCCAAGTGGGGAGAGTGTTAGTAAAGCGTCTGGAATGTTGCACCCGAGTACCAGGGGAGGAAAACTGAGACATATTTGAACACGTCTCCCGTTCACATGGTTGATCATACTTGGGTTCCACATGCATGTTTTAGCTGAAGGAAGAATACCTTAAACCTGGAGAGTTGAGACCCGTGTAATGGGTACCATGCAATATGACTTCAAAGGGTCTTCATTTGCTCACCGAACCTCTCCAATCCTATCACTGCTGCGTTTATGCCCCTGTACACATGCTTGATTCTCTTTCGGAGACATAGCAATCCATAGGTTTTACGATACTTACTAGTCAGGTACATTCTTAGGCGTTTAATATGCGGTGTTGAGTCCATTTCATTGAGCAAGGAGTAGCTCTTGTCTATTCCATATTTGGCTTAAGGAACTTTATCTGTGCTCATTTCAATCTCTGGTTTTATGCAGCACCCCAACTCACCTTTACCCTTAAGCAAGCATAAGTTGTTTTTCTAAATTTGAGGCCCTGTTCTGTTCTGTAATTCAGTTCCTGTGTAGCCAAGTTTCCATTCCGTGTATTACTGATATCTTATGATGTTTCTTTTTCTGTGTGACTTATTTCAGTTAGAATCATCATACCTGAATCCACTCATTGTGCTGCTAAGGGCCTGATGACATAGATTTCATTGCTGAGTGATATTGCTTTGTAAGTGAATACCACAACTTCTTTATCCATTTTTCACTTTCTGCGATGTTGAACTTGTACTGTAAATGAGGTTCTTGTAAACAGAGCCATTCCAAACTTTGGGGTGGCTGTGTCTTTTTGATTTTAATTTCCCTAAGCTATAGGACCATAAGTGGAAGTGCCCTAGGCTCTGTTGCTTTGTTTTTTAGATGTTTCAGGAAACACCATACACTTCTCCCAAGTGTCTGTTGGCAATTTACATCCCGCCCATCAGCATAACAAGGCTCCCAGTTCTCAATGGCCTGTTGCCTTTCTGGATTTTACACTTTTTTCAGATGGCCCTTTTGACCGGAGGGAAGTGAGACTTCATTGTAGTGCAGATTTCCTTTGCAAGCTTGCTTGGTTGGCCAAAAAGGGCGTATGCGTTTTTTCCTGAATATATTCAGGAAAAAACGCATACGCCCTTTTTGGCCAAGTGCATCATTGTGGACGTTCTGCCTCTTTTCCTATGCTTTCAATGCAATTCCAGTCTACCTCCTGAAATCGGTTTCCTGCAATTCTGCCCCGCTTTCAAGTCCTCTTGGCAGCCTTACTTCAGTCTATTTTTGGACGATAGCTGTCATTTATAACTCTGCAGGTTTGTGAATTACAGTGCCCCTGAGCTCCTTTCTTCAACTCGCTTTCTTTTGAGCTGGCCGCAACACCGCAGGATGGCTTCAGGCCCTAATCTGGTTCCGGTATGGCACGCTGAGCCTTTGGTTATTTCCTCTTCCTGGTGGGAAATGAGAGTTAAATTTGCCCGTCCAGACACCTCCAGCTAGCCTCTCATTGGTTCTCGCTATTCCTGTTCATCTTCCGCAGAAATTGCAAACTGGGCCAAACAGGAGGTTAAAGGCGCTGACTCTCCAAGTGGGGAGAGTGTTAGTAAAGCGTCTGGAATGTTGCACCCGAGTACCAGGGGAGGAAAACTGAGACATATTTGAACACGTCTCCCGTTCACATGGTTGATCATACTTGGGTTCCACATGCATGTTTTAGCTGAAGGAAGAATACCTTAAACCTGGAGAGTTGAGACCCGTGTAATGGGTACCATGCAATATGACTTCAAAGGGTCTTCATTTGCTCACCGAACCTCTCCAATCCTATCACTGCTGCGTTTATGCCCCTGTACACATGCTTGATTCTCTTTCGGAGACATAGCAATCCATAGGTTTTACGATACTTACTAGTCAGGTACATTCTTAGGCGTTTAATATGCGGTGTTGAGTCCATTTCATTGAGCAAGGAGTAGCTCTTGTCTATTCCATATTTGGCTTAAGGAACTTTATCTGTGCTCATTTCAATCTCTGGTTTTATGCAGCACCCCAACTCACCTTTACCCTTAAGCAAGCATAAGTTGTTTTTCTAAATTTGAGGCCCTGTTCTGTTCTGTAATTCAGTTCCTGTGTAGCCAAGTTTCCATTCCGTGTATTACTGATATCTTATGATGTTTCTTTTTCTGTGTGACTTATTTCAGTTAGAATCATCATACCTGAATCCACTCATTGTGCTGCTAAGGGCCTGATGACATAGATTTCATTGCTGAGTGATATTGCTTTGTAAGTGAATACCACAACTTCTTTATCCATTTTTCACTTTCTGCGATGTTGAACTTGTACTGTAAATGAGGTTCTTGTAAACAGAGCCATTCCAAACTTTGGGGTGGCTGTGTCTTTTTGATTTTAATTTCCCTAAGCTATAGGACCATAAGTGGAAGTGCCCTAGGCTCTGTTGCTTTGTTTTTTAGATGTTTCAGGAAACACCATACACTTCTCCCAAGTGTCTGTTGGCAATTTACATCCCGCCCATCAGCATAACAAGGCTCCCAGTTCTCAATGGCCTGTTGCCTTTCTGGATTTTACACTTTTTTCAGATGGCCCTTTTGACCGGGGGGAAGTGAGACTTCATTGTAGTGCAGATTTCCTTTGCAAGCTTGCTTGGTTGGCCAAAAAGGGCGTATGCGTTTTTTCCTGAATATATTCAGGAAAAAACGCATACGCCCTTTTTGGCCAAGTGCATCATTGTGGACGTTCTGCCTCTTTTCCTATGCTTTCAATGCAATTCCAGTCTACCTCCTGAAATCAGTTTCCTGCAATTCTGCCCCGCTTTCAAGTCCTCTTGGCAGCCTTACTTCAGTCTATTTTTGGACGATAGCTGTCATTTATAACTCTGCAGGTTTGTGAATTACAGTGCCCCTGAGCTCCTTTCTTCAACTCGCTTTCTTGTGACCTTGCCGCAACACCGCAGGATGGCTTCAGGCCCTAATCTGGTTCCGGCCCGGCATGCTGAGCCTTTGGTTAATTCCTCTTCCTGGTGGGAAATGAGAGTTAAATTTGCCCGTCCAGACACCTCCAGCTAGCCTCTCATTGGTTCTCGCTATTCCTGTTCATCTTCCGCAGAAATTGCAAACTGGGCCAAACAGGAGGTTACAGGGACTGACTCTCCAAGTGGGGAGAGTGTTAGTAAAGCGTCTGGAATGTTGCACCCGAGTACCAGGGGAGGAAAACTGAGACATATTTGAACACGTCTCCCGATCACATGGTTGATCATACTTTAGGTTCCACATGCATGTTTTAGCTGAAGGAAGAATATCTTAAACCTGGAAAGTTAAGACCCGTGTAATGGGTACCATGCAATATGACTTCAAAGGGTCTTCATTTGCTCACCAAACCTCTCCAATCCTATCACTGCTACGTTTATGCCCCTGTACACATGCTTGATTCTCTTTCGGAGACATAGCAATCCATAGGTTTTAAGATACTTACTAGTCAGGTACATTCTTAGGCGTTTAATATGGGGTGTTTAGTCCATATCGTTGAGCAAGGAGTAGCTCTTGTCTATTCCATATTTGGCTTAAGGAACTTTATCTGTGCTCATTTCAATCTCCGGTTTTATGCAGCATCCCAACTCACCTTTACCTTTAAGAAAGAATAAGTTGTTTTTCTAAATTTTAGGCCCTGTTCTGTTCTGTAATTCAGTTCCTGTGTAGCCAAGTTTACATTCCGTGTATTACTGATATCTTATGATGTTTCTTTTTCTGTGCGACTTATTTCAGTTTGAGTCATCATACCTGAATCCACTCATTGTGATGCTAAGGGCCTGATGACATAGATTTCATTGCTGAGTGATATTGCTTTGTAAGTAAATACCACAACTTCTTTATCCATTTTTCACTTTCTGCGATGTTGAACTTGTACTGTAAACGAGGTTCTTGTAAACAGAGGCGTCCCAAACTTTGGGGTGGCTGTGTCTTTTTGATTTTAATTTCCCTAAGCTATAGGACCATAAGTGGCAGTGCCCTAGGCTCTGTTGCTTTGTTTTTTAGATGTTTCAGGAAACACCATACACTTCTCCCGAGTGGTTGTTGGCAATTTACATCCCGCCCATCAGCATAACAAGGCTCCCAGTTCTCCATGGCCTGTCCTGCCTTTCTGGATTTTACACTTTTTTCAGATGGCCCTTTTGACCGGGGGGAAGTGAGACTTCATTGTAGTGCAGATTTCCTTTGCAAGCTTGCTTGGTTGGCCAAAAAGGGCGTATGCGTTTTTTCCTGAATATATTCAGGAAAAAACGCATACGCCCTTTTTGGCCAAGTGCATCATTGTAGACGTTCTGCCTCTTTTCCTATGCTTTCAATGCAATTCCAGTCTACCTCCTGAAATCGGTTTCCTGCAATTCTGCCCCGCTTTCAAGTCCTCTTGGCAGCCTTACTTCAGTCTATTTTTGGACGATAGCTGTCATTTATAACTCTGCAGGTTTGTGAATTACAGTGCCCCTGAGCTCCTTTCTTCAACTCGCTTTCTTTTGAACTGGCCGCAACACCGCAGGATGGCTTCAGGCCCTAATCTGGTTCCGGTACGGCACGCTGAGCCTTTGGTTATTTCCTCTTCCTGGTGGGAAATGAGAGTTAAATTTGCCCGTCCAGACACCTCCAGCTAGCCTCTCATTGGTTCTCGCTATTCCTGTTCATCTTCCGCAGAAATTGCAAACTGGGCCAAACAGGAGGTTAAAGGCGCTGACTCTCCAAGTGGGGAGAGTGTTAGTAAAGCGTCTGGAATGTTGCACCCGAGTACCAGGGGAGGAAAACTGAGACATATTTGAACACGTCTCCCGTTCACATGGTTGATCATACTTGGGTTCCACATGCATGTTTTAGCTGAAGGAAGAATACCTTAAACCTGGAGAGTTGAGACCCGTGTAATGGGTACCATGCAATATGACTTCAAAGGGTCTTCATTTGCTCACCGAACCTCTCCAATCCTATCACTGCTGCGTTTATGCCCCTGTACACATGCTTGATTCTCTTTTGGAGACATAGCAATCCATAGGTTTTACGATAATTACTAGTCAGGTACATTCTTAGGCGTTTAATATGCGGTGTTGAGTCCATTTCGTTGAGCAAGGAGTAGCTCTTGTCTATTCCATATTTGACTTAAGGAACTTTATCTGTGCTCATTTCAATCTCTGGTTTTATACAGCACCCCAACTCACCTTTACCCTTAAGCAAGCATAAGTTGGTTTTCTAAATTTGAGACCCTGTTCTGTTCTGTAATTCAGTTCCTGTGTAGCCAAGTTTACATTCCGTGTATTAGTGATATCTTATGATGTTTCTTTTTCTGTGTGACTTATTTCAGTTAGAATCATCATACCTGAATCCACTCATTGTGATGCTAAGTGCCTGATGACATAGATTTCATTGCTGAGTGATATTGCTTTGTAAGTAAATACCACAACTTCTTTATCCATTTTTCACTTTCTGCGATGTTGAACTTGTACTGTAAACGAGGTTCTTGTAAACAGAGGCATCCCAAACTTTGGGGTGGCTGTGTCTTTTTGATTTTAATTTCCCTAAGCTATAGGACCATAAGTGGCAGTGCCCTAGGCTCTGTTGCTTTGTTTTTTAGATGTTTCAGGAAACACCATACACTTCTCCCGAGTGTCTGTTGGCAATTTACATCCCGCCCATCAGCATAACAAGGCTCCCAGTTCTCCATGGCCTGTCCTGCCTTTCTGGATTTTACACTTTTTTCAGATGGCCCTTTTGACCGGGGGGAAGTGAGACTTCATTGTAGTGCAGATTTCCTTTGCAAGCTTGCTTGGTTGGCCAAAAAGGGCGTATGCGTTTTTTCCTGAATATATTCAGGAAAAAACGCATACGCACTTTTTGGCCAAGTGCATCATTGTGGACGTTCTGCCTCTTTTCCTATGCTTTCAATGCAATTCCAGTCTACCTCCTGAAATCGGTTTCCTGCAATTCTGCCCCGCTTTCAAGTCCTCTTGGCAGCCTTACTTCAGTCTATTTTTGGACGATAGCTGTCATTTATAACTCTGCAGGTTTGTGAATTACAGTGCCCCTGAGCTCCTTTCTTCAACTCGCTTTCTTGTGACCTGGCCGCAACACCGCAGGATGGCTTCAGGCCCTAATCTGGTTCCGGCCCGGCATGCTGAGCCTTTGGTTAATTCCTCTTCCTGGTGGGAAATGAGAGTTAAATTTGCCCGTCCAGACACCTCCAGCTAGCCTCTCATTGGTTCTCGCTATTCCTGTTCATCTTCCGCAGAAATTGCAAACTGGGCCAAACAGGAGGTTAAAGGCGCTGACTCTCCAAGTGGGGAGAGTGTTAGTAAAGCGTCTGGAATGTTGCACCCGAGTACCAGGGGAGGAAAACTGAGACATATTTGAACACGTCTCCCGTTCACATGGTTGATCATACTTGGGTTCCACATGCATGTTTTAGCTGAAGGAAGAATACCTTAAACCTGGAGAGTTGAGACCCGTGTAATGGGTACCATGCAATGTGACTTCAAAGGGTCTTCATTTGCTCACCGAACCTCTCCAATCCTATCACTGCTGCGTTTATGCCCCTGTACACATGCTTGATTCTCTTTTGGAGACATAGCAATCCATAGGTTTTACGATAATTACTAGTCAGGTACATTCTTAGGCGTTTAATATGCGGTGTTGAGTCCATTTCGTTGAGCAAGGAGTAGCTCTTGTCTATTCCATATTTGACTTAAGGAACTTTATCTGTGCTCATTTCAATCTCTGGTTTTATGCAACACCCCAACTCACCTTTACCCTTAAGCAAGCATAAGTTGGTTTTCTAAATTTGAGACCCTGTTCTGTTCTGTAATTCAGTTCCTGTGTAACCAAGTTTATATTCCGTGTATTAGTGATATCTTATGATGTTTCTTTTTCTGTGTGACTTATTTCAGTTAGAATCATCATACCTGAATCCACTCATTGTGATGCTAAGTGCCTGATGACATAGATTTCATTGCTGAGTGATATTGCTTTGTAAGTAAATACCACAACTTCTTTATCCATTTTTCACTTTCTGCGATGTTGAACTTGTACTGTAAACGAGGTTCTTGTAAACAGAGGCATCCCAAACTTTGGGGTGGCTGTGTCTTTTTGATTTTAATTTCCCTAAGCTATAGGACCATAAGTGGCAGTGCCCTAGGCTCTGTTGCTTTGTTTTTTAGATGTTTCAGGAAACACCATACACTTCTCCCGAGTGTCTGTTGGCAATTTACATCCCGCCCATCAGCATAACAAGGCTCCCAGTTCTCCATGGCCTGTCCTGCCTTTCTGGATTTTACACTTTTTTCAGATGGCCCTTTTGACCAGGGGGAAGTGAGACTTCATTGTAGTGCAGATTTCCTTTGCAAGCTTGCTTGGTTGGCCAAAAAGGGCGTATGCGTTTTTTCCTGAATATATTCAGGAAAAAACGCATACGCCCTTTTTGGCCAAGTGCATCATTGTGGACGTTCTGCCTCTTTTCCTATGCTTTCAATGCAATTCCAGTCTACCTCCTGAAATCGGTTTCCTGCAATTCTGCCCCGCTTTCAAGTCCTCTTGGCAGCCTTACTTCAGTCTATTTTTGGACGATAGCTGTCATTTATAACTCTGCAGGTTTGTGAATTACAGTGCCCCTGAGCTCCTTTCTTCAACTCGCTTTCTTGTGACCTGGCCGCAACACCGCAGGATGGCTTCAGGCCCTAATCTGGTTCCGGCCCGGCATGCTGAGCCTTTGGTTAATTCCTCTTCCTGGTGGGAAATGAGAGTTAAATTTGCCCGTCCAGACACCTCCAGCTAGCCTCTCATTGGTTCTCGCTATTCCTGTTCATCTTCCGCAGAAATTGCAAACTGGGCCAAACAGGAGGTTAAAGGCACTGACTCTCCAAGTGGGGAGAGTGTTAGTAAAGCGTCTGGAATGTTGCACCCGAGTACCAGGGGAGGAAAACTGAGACATATTTGAACACGTCTCCCGTTCACATGGTTGATCATACTTGGGTTCCACATGCATGTTTTAGCTGAAGGAAGAATACCTTAAACCTGGAGAGTTGAGACCCGTGTAATGGGTACCATGCAATATGACTTCAAAGGGTCTTCAATTGCTCACCGAACCTCTCCAATCCTATCACTGCTGCGTTTATGCCCCTGTACACACGCTTGATTCTCTTTTGGAGACATAGCAATCCATAGGTTTTACGATAATTACTAGTCAGGTACATTCTTAGGCGTTTAATATGCGGTGTTGAGTCCATTTCGTTGAGCAAGGAGTAGCTCTTGTCTATTCCATATTTGACTTAAGGAACTTTATCTGTGCTCATTTCAATCTCTGGTTTTATGCAGCACCCCAACTCACCTTTACCCTTAAGCAAGCATGAGTTGGTTTTCTAAATTTGAGACCCTGTTCTGTTCTGTAATTCAGTTCCTGTGTAGCCAAGTTTACATTCCGTGTATTACTGATATCTTATGATGTTTCTTTTTCTGTGTGACTTACTTCATTTAGAATCATCATACCTGAATCCACTCATTGTGCTGCTAAGGGCCTGATGACACAGATTTCATTGCTGAGTGATATTGCTTTGTAAGTAAATACCACAACTTCTTTATCCATTTTTCACTTTCTGCGATGTTGAACTTGTACTGTAAACGAGGTTCTTGTAAACAGAGGCGTCCCAAACTTTGGGGTGGCTGTGTCTTTTTCATTTTAATTTCCCTAAGCTATAGGACCATAAGTGGCAGTGCCCTAGGCTCTGTTGCTTTGTTTTTTAGATGTTTCAGGAAACACCATACACTTCTCCCGAGTGTCTGTTGGCAATTTACATCCCGCCCATCAGCATAACAAGGCTCCCAGTTCTCCATGGCCTGTCCTGCCTTTCTGGATTTTACACTTTTTGCAGATGGCCCTTTTGACCGGGGGGAAGTGAGACTTCATTGTAGTGCAGATTTCCTTTGCAAGCTTGCTTGGTTGGCCAAAAAGGGCGTATGCGTTTTTTCCTGAATATATTCAGGAAAAAACGCATACGCCCTTTTTGGCCAAGTGCATCATTGTGGACGTTCTGCCTCTTTTCCTATGCTTTCAATGCAATTCCAGTCTACCTCCTGAAATCGGTTTCCTGCAATTCTGCCCCGCTTTCAAGTCCTCTTGGCAGCCTTACTTCAGTCTATTTTTGGACGATAGCTGTCATTTATAACTCTGCAGGTTTGTGAATTACAGTGCCCCTGAGCTCCTTTCTTCAACTCGCTTTCTTTTGAGCTGGCCGCAACACCGCAGGATGGCTTCAGGCCCTAATCTGGTTCCGGTACGGCACGCTGAGCCTTTGGTTATTTCCTCTTCCTGGTGGGAAATGAGAGTTAAATTTGCCCGTCCAGACACCTCCAGCTAGCCTCTCATTGGTTCTCGCTATTCCTGTTCATCTTCCACAGAAATTGCAAACTGGGCCAAACAGGAGGTTAAAGGCGCTGACTCTCCAAGTGGGGAGAGTGTTAGTAAAGCGTCTGGAATGTTGCACCCGAGTACCAGGGGAGGAAAACTGAGACATATTTGAACACGTCTCCCGTTCACATGGTTGATCATACTTGGGTTCCACATGCATGTTTTAGCTGAAGGAAGAATACCTTATACCTGGAGAGTTGAGACCCGTGTAATGGGTACCATGCAATATGACTTCAAAGGGTCTTCATTTGCTCACCGAACCTCTCCAATCCTATCACTGCTGCGTTTATGTCCCTGTACACATGCTTGATTCTCTTTCGGAGACATAGCAATCCATAGGTTTTAAGATACTTACAAGTCAGGTACATTCTTAGGCGTTTAATATGCGGTGTTGAGTCCATTTCGTTGAGCAAGGAGTAGCTCTTGTCTATTCCATATTTGGCTTAAGGAACTTTATCTGTGCTCATTTCAATCTCTGGTTTTATGCAGCACCCCAACTCACCTTTACCCTTAAGCAAGCATAAGTTGTTTTTCTAAATTTGAGGCCCTGTTCTGTTCTGTAATTCAGTTCCTGTGTAGCCAAGATTCCATTCCGTGTATTACTGATATCTTATGATGTTTCTTTTTCTGTGTGACTTATTTCAGTTAGAATCATCATACCTGAATCCACTCATTGTGCTGCTAAGGGCCTGATGACATAGATTTCATTGCTGAGTGATATTGCTTTGTAAGTCAATACCACAACTTCTTTATCCATTTTTCACTTTCTGCGATGTTGAACTTGTACTGTAAACGAGGTTCTTGTAAACAGAGCCGTTCCAAACTTTGGGGTGGCTGTGTCTTTTTGATTTTAATTTCCCTAAGCTATAGGACCATAAGTGGAAGTGCCCTAGGTTCTGTTGCTTTGTTTTTTAGATGTTTCAGGAAACACCATACACTTCTCCCGAGTGGTTGTTGGCAATTTACATCCCGCCCATCAGCATAACAAGGCTCCCAGTTCTCCATGGCCTGTCCTGCCTTTCTGGATTTTACACTTTTTTCAGATGGCCCTTTTGACCGGGGGGAAGTGAGACTTCATTGTAGTGCAGATTTCCTTTGCAAGCTTGCTTGGTTGGCCAAAAAGGGTGTATGCGTTTTTTCCTGAATATATTCAGGAAAAAACGCATACGCCCTTTTTGGCCAAGTGCATCATTGTGGACGTTCTGCCTCTTTTCCTATGCATTCAATGCAATTCCAGTCTACCTCCTGAAATCGGTTTCCTGCAATTCTGCCCCGCTTTCAAGTCCTCTTGGCAGCCTTACTTCAGTCTATTTTTGGACGATAGCTGTCATTTATAACTCTGCAGGTTTGTGAATTACAGTGCCCCTGAGCTCCTTTCTTCAACTCGCTTTCTTTTGAGCTGGCCGCAACACCGCAGGATGGCTTCAGGCCCTAATCTGGTTCCGGTACGGCACGCTGAGCCTTTGGTTATTTCCTCTTCCTGGTGGGAAATGAGAGTTAAATTTGCCCGTCCAGACACCTCCAGCTAGCCTCTCATTGGTTCTCGCTATTCCTGTTCATCTTCCGCAGAAATTGCAAACTGGGCCAAACAGGAGGTTAAAGGCGCTGACTCTCCAAGTGGGGAGAGTGTTAGTAAAGCGTCTGGAATGTTGCACCCGAGTACCAGGGGAGGAAAACTGAGACATATTTGAACACGTCTCCCGTTCACATGGTTGATCATACTTGGGTTCCACATGCATGTTTTAGCTGAAGGAAGAATACCTTATACCTGGAGAGTTGAGACCCGTGTAATGGGTACCATGCAATATGACTTCAAAGGGTCTTCATTTGCTCACCGCACCTCTCCAATCCTATCACTGCTGTGTTTATGCCCCTGTACACATGCTTGATTCTCTTTCGGAGACATAGCAATCCATAGGTTTTACGATACTTACTAGTCAGGTACATTCTTAGGCGTTTAATATGCGGTGTTGAGTCCATTTCGTTGAGCAAGGAGTAGCTCTTGTCTATTCCATATTTGACTTAAGGAACTTTATCTGTGCTCATTTCAATCTCTGGTTTTATGCAGCACCCCAACTCACCTTTACCCTTAAGCAAGCATAAGTTGGTTTTCTAAATTTGAGACCCTGTTCTGTTCTGTAATTCAGTTCCTGTGTAGCCAAGTTTACATTCCGTGTATTACTGATATCTTATGATGTTTCTTTTTCTGTGTGACTTATTTCAGTTAGAATCATCATACCTGAATCCACTCATTGTGATGCTAAGGGCCTGATGACATAGATTTCATTGCTGAGTGATATTGCATTGTAAGTAAATACCACAACTTCTTTATCCATTTTTCACTTTCTGCGATGTTGAACTTGTACTGTAAACGAGGTTCTTGTAAACAGAGGCGTCCCAAACTTTGGGGTGGCTGTGGCTTTTTGATTTTAATTTCCCTAAGCTATAGGACCATAAGTGGCAGTGCCCTAGGCTCTGTTGCTTTGTTTTTTACATGTTTCAGGAAACACCATACCCATCTCCCCAGTGTCTGTTGGCAATTTACATCCCGCCCATCAGCATAACAAGGCTCCCAGTTCTCCATGGCCTGTCCTGCCTTTCTGGATTTTACACTTTTTTCAGATGGCCCTTTTGACCGGGGGGAAGTGAGACTTCATTGTAGTGCAGATTTCCTTTGCAAGCTTGCTTGGTTGGCCAAAAAGGGCGTATGCGTTTTTTCCTGAATATATTCAGGAAAAAACGCATACGCCCTTTTTGGCCAAGTGCATCATTGTGGACGTTCTGCCTCTTTTCCTATGCTTTCAATGCAATTCCAGTCTACCTCCTGAAATCGGTTTCCTGCAATTCTGCCCCGCTTTCAAGTCCTCTTGGCAGCCTTACTTCAGTCTATTTTTGGACGATAGCTGTCATTTATAAGTCTGCAGGTTTGTGAATTACAGTGCCCCTGAGCTCCTTTCTTCAACTCGCTTTCTTGTGACCTGGCCGCAACACCGCAGGATGGATTCAGGCCCTAATCAGGTTCCGGCACGGCATGCTGAGCCTTTGGTTAATTCCTCTTCCTGGTGGGAAATGAGAGTTAAATTTGCCCATCCAGACACCTCCAGCTAGCCTCTCATTGGTTTTCGCTATTCCTGTTCATCTTCCGCAGAAATTGCAAACTGGGCCAAACAGGAGGTTAAAGGGACTGACTCTCCAAGTGGGGAGAGTGTTAGTAAAGCGTCTGGAATGTTGCACCCGAGTACCAGGGGAGGAAAACTGAGACATATTTGAACACGTCTCCCGATCACATGGTTGATCATACTCTAGGTTCCACATGCATGTTTTAGCTGAAGGAAGAATACCTTAAACCTGGGTAGTTGAAACCCGTGTAATGGGTACCATGCAATATGACTTCAAATGGTCTTCATTTGCTCACCGCACCTCTCCAATCCTATCACTGCTGCGTTTATGCCCCTGTACACATGCTTGATTCACTTTCGGAGACATAGCAATCCATAGGTTTTACGATACTTACTAGTCAGGTACATTTTTAGGCGTTTAATATGCGGTGTTGAGTCCATTTCGTTGAGCAAGGAGTAGCTCTTGTCTATTCCATATTTGACTTAAGGAACTTTATCTGTGCTCATTGCAATCTCTGGTTTTATGCAGCACCCCAACTCACCTTTACCCTTAAGCAAGCATAAGTTGTTTTTCTAAATTTGAGACCATGTTCTGTTCTGTAATTCAGTTCCTGTGTAGCCAAGTTTCCATTCCGTGTATTACTGATATCTTATGATGTTTCTTTTTCTGTGTGACTTATTTCAGTTAGAATCATCATACCTGAATCCACTCATTGTGATGCTAAGGGCCTGATGACATAGATTTCATTGCTGAGTGATATTGCTTTGTAAGTAAATACCACAACTTCTTTATCCATTTTTCACTTTCTGCGATGTTGAACTTGTACTGTAAACGAGGTTCTTGTAAACAGAGGCGTCCCAAACTTTGGGGTGGCTGTGTCTTTTTGATTTTAATTTCCCTAAGCTATAGGACCATAAGTGGCAGTGCCCTAGGCTCTGTTGCTTTGTTTTTTAGATGTTTCAGGAAACACCATACACTTCTCCCGAGTGTCTGTTGGCAATTTACATCCCGCCCATCAGCATAACAAGGCTCCCAGTTCTCCATGGCCTGTCCTGCCTTTCTGGATTTTACACTTTTTTCAGATGGCCCTTTTGACCGGGGGGAAGTGAGACTTCATTGTAGTGCAGATTTCCTTTGCAAGCTTGCTTGGTTGGCCAAAAAGGGCGTATGCGTTTTTTCCTGAATATATTCAGGAAAAAACGCATACGCCCTTTTTAGCCAAGTGCATCATTGTGGACGTTCTGCCTCTTTTCCTATGCTTTCAATGCAATTCCAGTCTACCTCCTGAAATCGGTTTCCTGCAATTCTGCCCCGCTTTCAAGTCCTCTTGGCAGCCTTACTTCAGTCTATTTTTGGACGATAGCTGTCATTTATAAGTCTGCAGGTTTGTGAATTACAGTGCCCCTGAGCTCCTTTCTTCAACTCGCTTTCTTGTGACCTGGCCGCAACACCGCAGGATGGCTTCAGGCCCTAATCAGGTTCCGGCCCGGCATGCTGAGCCTTTGGTTAATTCCTCTTCCTGGTGGGAAATGAGAGTTAAATTTGCCCATCCAGACACCTCCAGCTAGCCTCTCATTGGTTTTCGCTATTCCTGTTCATCTTCCGCAGAAATTGCAAACTGGGCCAAACTGGAGGTTAAAGGGACTGACTCTCCAAGTGGGGAGAGTGTTAGTAAAGCGTCTGGAATGTTGCACCCGAGTACCAGGGGAGGAAAACTGAGACATATTTGAACACGTCTCCCGATCACATGGTTGATCATACTCTAGGTTCCACATGCATGTTTTAGCTGAAGGAAGAATACCTTAAACCTGGGTAGTTGAAACCCGTGTAATGGGTACCATGCAATATGACTTCAAATGGTCTTCATTTGCTCACCGCACCTCTCCAATCCTATCACTGCTGCGTTTATGCCCCTGTACACATGCTTGATTCTCTTTCGGAGACATAGCAATCCATAGGTTTTACGATACTTACTAGTCAGGTACATTCTTAGGCGTTTAATATGTGGTGTTGAGTCCATTTCGTTGAGCAAGGAGTAGCTCTTGTCTATTCCATATTTGACTTAAGGAACTTTATCTGTGCTCATTGCAATCTCTGGTTTTATGCAGCACCCCAACTCACCTTTACCCTTAAGCAAGCATAAGTTGTTTTTCTAAATTTGAGACCATGTTCTGTTCTGTAATTCAGTTCCTGTGTAGCCAAGTTTCCATTCCGTGTATTACTGATATCTTATGATGTTTCTTTTTCTGTGTGACTTATTTCAGTTAGAATCATCATACCTGAATCCACTCATTGTGATGCTAAGGGCCTGATGACATAGATTTCATTGCTGAGTGATATTGCTTTGTAAGTAAATACCACAACTTCTTTATCCATTTTTCACTTTCTGCGATGTTGAACTTGTACTGTAAACGAGGTTCTTGTAAACAGAGGCGTCCCAAACTTTGGGGTGGCTGTGTCTTTTTGATTTTAATTTCCCTAAGCTATAGGACCATAAGTGGCAGTGCCCTAGGCTCTGTTGCTTTGTTTTTTAGATGTTTCAGGAAACACCATACACTTCTCCCGAGTGTCTGTTGGCAATTTACATCCCGCCCATCAGCATAACAAGGCTCCCAGTTCTCCATGATCTGTCCTGCCTTTCTGGATTTTACACTTTTTTCAGATGGCCCTTTTGACCGGGGGGAAGTGAGACTTCATTGTAGTGCAGATTTCCTTTGCAAGCTTGCTTGGTTGGCCAAAAAGGGCGTATGCGTTTTTTCCTGAATATATTCAGGAAAAAACGCATACGCCCTTTTTGGCCAAGTGCATCATTGTGGACGTTCTGCCTCTTTTCCTATGCTTTCAATGCAATTCCAGTCTACCTCCTGAAATCGGTTTCCTGCAATTCTGCCCCGCTTTCAAGTCCTCTTGGCAGCCTTACTTCAGTCTATTTTTGGACGATAGCTGTCATTTATAACTCTGCAGGTTTGTGAATTACAGTGCCCCTGAGCTCCTTTCTTCAACTCGCTTTCTTGTGACCTGGCCGCAACACCGCAGGATGGCTTCAGGCCCTAATCAGGTTCCGGCCCGGCATGCTGAGCCTTTGGTTAATTCCTCTTCCTGGTGGGAAATGAGAGTTAAATTTGCCCGTCCAGACACCTCCAGCTAGCCTCTCATTGGTTTTCGCTATTCCTGTTCATCTTCCGCAGAAATTGCAAACTGGGCCAAACAGGAGGTTAAAGGGACTGACTCTCCAAGTGGGGAGAGTGTTAGTAAAGCGTCTGGAATGTTGCACCCGAGTACCAGGGGAGGAAAACTGAGACATATTTGAACACGTCTCCCGATCACATGGTTGATCATACTCTAGGTTCCACATGCATGTTTTAGCTGAAGGAAGAATACCTTAAACCTGGGTAGTTGAAACCCGTGGAATGGGTACCATGCAATATGACTTCAAAGGGTCTTCATTTGCTCACCGAACCTCTCCAATCCTATCACTGCTGCGTTTATGCCCCTGTACACATGCTTGATTCTCTTTCGGAGACATAGCAATCCATAGGTTTTAAGATACTTACAAGTCAGGTACATTCTTAGGCGTTTAATATGCGGTGTTGAGTCCATTTCGTTGAGCAAGGAGTAGCTCTAGTCTATTCCATATTTGGCTTAAGGAACTTTATCTGTGCTCATTTCAATCTCTGGTTTTATGCAGCACCCCAACTCACCTTTACCCTTAAGCAAGCATAAGTTGTTTTTCTAAATTTGAGACCATGTTCTGTTCTGTAATTCAGTTCCTGTGTAGCCAAGTTTCCATTCCGTGTATTACTGATATCTTATGATGTTTCTTTTTCTGTGTGACTTATTTCAGTTAGAATCATCATACCTGAATCCACTCATTGTGCTGCTAAGGGCCTGATGACATAGATTTCATTGCTGAGTGATATTGCTTTGTAAGTGAATACCACAACTTCTTTATCCATTTTTCACTTTCTGCGATGTTGAACTTGTACTGTAAACGAGGTTCTTGTAAACAGAGCCGTTCTAAACTTTGGGGTGGCTGTGTCTTTTTGATTTTAATTTCCCTAAGCTATAGGACCATAAGTGGAAGTGCCCTAGGCTCTGTTGCTTTGTTTTTTAGATGTTTCAGGAAACACCATACACATCTCCCAAGTGTCTGTTGGCAATTTACATCCCGCCCATCAGCATAACAAGGCTCCCAGTTCTCAATGGCCTGTTGCCTTTCTGGATTTTACACTTTTTTCAGATGGCCCTTTTGACCGGGGGGAAGTGAGACTTCATTGTAGTGCAGATTTCCTTTGCAAGCTTGCTTGGTTGGCCAAGAAGGGCGTATGCGTTTTTTCCTGAATATATTCAGGAAAAAACGCATACGCCCTTTTTGGCCAAGTGCATCATTGTGGACGTTCTGCCTCTTTTCCTATGCTTTCAATGCAATTCCAGTCTACCTCCTGAAATCGGTTTCCTGCAATTCTGCCCCGCTTTCAAGTCCTCTTGGCAGCCTTACTTCAGTCTAGTTTAGGACGATAGCTGTCATTTATAACTCTGCAGGTTTGTGAATTACAGTGCCCCTGAGCTCCTTTCTTCAACTCGCTTTCTTGTGACCTGGCCGCAACACCGCAGGATGGCTTCAGGCCCTAATCAGGTTCCGGCCCGGCATGCTGAGCCTTTGGTTAATTCCTCTTCCTGGTGGGAAATGAGAGTTAAATTTGCCCGTCCAGACACCTCCAGCTAGCCTCTCATTGGTTCTCGCTATTCCTGTTCATCTTCCGCAGAAATTGCAAACTGGGCCAAACAGGAGGTTAAAGGCGCTGACTCTCCAAGTGGGGAGAGTGTTAGTAAAGCGTCTGGAATGTTGCACCCGAGTACCAGGGGAGGAAAACTGAGACATATTTGAACACGTCTCCCGTTCACATGGTTGATCATACTTGGGTTCCACATGCATGTTTTAGCTGAAGGAAGAATACCTTAAACCTGGAGAGTTGAGACCCGTGTAATGGGTACCATGCAATATGACTTCAAAGGGTCTTCATTTGCTCACCGAACCTCTCCAATCCTATCACTGCTGCGTTTATGCCCCTGTACACATGCTTGATTCTCTTTTGGAGACATAGCAATCCATAGGTTTTACGATAATTACTAGTCAGGTACATTCTTAGGCGTTTAATATGCGGTGTTGAGTCCATTTCGTTGAGCAAGGAGTAGCTCTTGTCTATTCCATATTTGACTTAAGGAACTTTATCTGTGCTCATTTCAATCTCTGGTTTTATGCAACACCCCAACTCACCTTTACCCTTAAGCAAGCATAAGTTGGTTTTCTAAATTTGAGACCCTGTTCTGTTCTGTAATTCAGTTCCTGTGTAACCAAGTTTACATTCCGTGTATTAGTGATATCTTATGATGTTTCTTTTTCTGTGTGACTTATTTCAGTTAGAATCATCATACCTGAATCCACTCATTGTGATGCTAAGTGCCTGATGACATAGATTTCATTGCTGAGTGATATTGCTTTGTAAGTAAATACCACAACTTCTTTATCCATTTTTCACTTTCTGCGATGTTGAACTTGTACTGTAAACGAGGTTCTTGTAAACAGAGGCATCCCAAACTTTGGGGTGGCTGTGTCTTTTTGATTTTAATTTCCCTAAGCTATAGGACCATAAGTGGCAGTGCCCTAGGCTCTGTTGCTTTGTTTTTTAGATGTTTCAGGAAACACCATACACTTCTCCCGAGTGTCTGTTGGCAATTTACATCCCGCCCATCAGCATAACAAGGCTCCCAGTTCTCCATGGCCTGTCCTGCCTTTCTGGATTTTACACTTTTTTCAGATGGCCCTTTTGACCAGGGGGAAGTGAGACTTCATTGTAGTGCAGATTTCCTTTGCAAGCTTGCTTGGTTGGCCAAAAAGGGCGTATGCGTTTTTTCCTGAATATATTCAGGAAAAAACGCATACGCCCTTTTTGGCCAAGTGCATCATTGTGGACGTTCTGCCTCTTTTCCTATGCTTTCAATGCAATTCCAGTCTACCTCCTGAAATCGGTTTCCTGCAATTCTGCCCCGCTTTCAAGTCCTCTTGGCAGCCTTACTTCAGTCTATTTTTGGACGATAGCTGTCATTTATAACTCTGCAGGTTTGTGAATTACAGTGCCCCTGAGCTCCTTTCTTCAACTCGCTTTCTTGTGACCTGGCCGCAACACCGCAGGATGGCTTCAGGCCCTAATCTGGTTCCGGCCCGGCATGCTGAGCCTTTGGTTAATTCCTCTTCCTGGTGGGAAATGAGAGTTAAATTTGCCCGTCCAGACACCTCCAGCTAGCCTCTCATTGGTTCTCGCTATTCCTGTTCATCTTCCGCAGAAATTGCAAACTGGGCCAAACAGGAGGTTAAAGGCACTGACTCTCCAAGTGGGGAGAGTGTTAGTAAAGCGTCTGGAATGTTGCACCCGAGTACCAGGGGAGGAAAACTGAGACATATTTGAACACGTCTCCCGTTCACATGGTTGATCATACTTGGGTTCCACATGCATGTTTTAGCTGAAGGAAGAATACCTTAAACCTGGAGAGTTGAGACCCGTGTAATGGGTACCATGCAATATGACTTCAAAGGGTCTTCAATTGCTCACCGAACCTCTCCAATCCTATCACTGCTGCGTTTATGCCCCTGTACACACGCTTGATTCTCTTTTGGAGACATAGCAATCCATAGGTTTTACGATAATTACTAGTCAGGTACATTCTTAGGCGTTTAATATGCGGTGTTGAGTCCATTTCGTTGAGCAAGGAGTAGCTCTTGTCTATTCCATATTTGACTTAAGGAACTTTATCTGTGCTCATTTCAATCTCTGGTTTTATGCAGCACCCCAACTCACCTTTACCCTTAAGCAAGCATGAGTTGGTTTTCTAAATTTGAGACCCTGTTCTGTTCTGTAATTCAGTTCCTGTGTAGCCAAGTTTACATTCCGTGTATTACTGATATCTTATGATGTTTCTTTTTCTGTGTGACTTACTTCATTTAGAATCATCATACCTGAATCCACTCATTGTGCTGCTAAGGGCCTGATGACACAGATTTCATTGCTGAGTGATATTGCTTTGTAAGTAAATACCACAACTTCTTTATCCATTTTTCACTTTCTGCGATGTTGAACTTGTACTGTAAACGAGGTTCTTGTAAACAGAGGCGTCCCAAACTTTGGGGTGGCTGTGTCTTTTTCATTTTAATTTCCCTAAGCTATAGGACCATAAGTGGCAGTGCCCTAGGCTCTGTTGCTTTGTTTTTTAGATGTTTCAGGAAACACCATACACTTCTCCCGAGTGTCTGTTGGCAATTTACATCCCGCCCATCAGCATAACAAGGCTCCCAGTTCTCCATGGCCTGTCCTGCCTTTCTGGATTTTACACTTTTTGCAGATGGCCCTTTTGACCGGGGGGAAGTGAGACTTCATTGTAGTGCAGATTTCCTTTGCAAGCTTGCTTGGTTGGCCAAAAAGGGCGTATGCGTTTTTTCCTGAATATATTCAGGAAAAAACACATACGCCCTTTTTGGCCAAGTGCATCATTGTGGACGTTCTGCCTCTTTTCCTATGCTTTCAATGCAATTCCAGTCTACCTCCTGAAATCGGTTTCCTGCAATTCTGCCCCGCTTTCAAGTCCTCTTGGCAGCCTTACTTCAGTCTATTTTTGGACGATAGCTGTCATTTATAACTCTGCAGGTTTGTGAATTACAGTGCCCCTGAGCTCCTTTCTTCAACTCGCTTTCTTTTGAGCTGGCCGCAACACCGCAGGATGGCTTCAGGCCCTAATCTGGTTCCGGTACGGCACGCTGAGCCTTTGGTTATTTCCTCTTCCTGGTGGGAAATGAGAGTTAAATTTGCCCGTCCAGACACCTCCAGCTAGCCTCTCATTGGTTCTCGCTATTCCTGTTCATCTTCCACAGAAATTGCAAACTGGGCCAAACAGGAGGTTAAAGGCGCTGACTCTCCAAGTGGGGAGAGTGTTAGTAAAGCGTCTGGAATGTTGCACCCGAGTACCAGGGGAGGAAAACTGAGACATATTTGAACACGTCTCCCGTTCACATGGTTGATCATACTTGGGTTCCACATGCATGTTTTAGCTGAAGGAAGAATACCTTAAACCTGGAGAGTTGAGACCCGTGTAATGGGTACCATGCAATATGACTTCAAAGGGTCTTCATTTGCTCACCGAACCTCTCCAATCCTATCACTGCTGCGTTTTTGTCCCTGTACACATGCTTGATTCTCTTTCGGAGACATAGCAATCCATAGGTTTTAAGATACTTACAAGTCAGGTACATTCTTAGGCGTTTAATATGCGGTGTTGAGTCCATTTCGTTGAGCAAGGAGTAGCTCTTGTCTATTCCATATTTGGCTTAAGGAACTTTATCTGTGCTCATTTCAATCTCTGGTTTTATGCAGCACCCCAACTCACCTTTACCCTTAAGCAAGCATAAGTTGTTTTTCTAAATTTGAGGCCCTGTTCTGTTCTGTAATTCAGTTCCTGTGTAGCCAAGATTCCATTCCGTGTATTACTGATATCTTATGATGTTTCTTTTTCTGTGTGACTTATTTCAGTTAGAATCATCATACCTGAATCCACTCATTGTGCTGCTAAGGGCCTGATGACATAGATTTCATTGCTGAGTGATATTGCTTTGTAAGTCAATACCACAACTTCTTTATCCATTTTTCACATTCTGCGATGTTGAACTTGTACTGTAAACGAGGTTCTTGTAAACAGAGGCATCCCAAACTTTGGGGTGGCTGTGTCTTTTTGATTTTAATTTCCCTAAGCTATAGGACCATAAGTGGAAGTGCCCTAGGCTCTGTTGCTTTGTTTTTTAGATGTTTCAGGAAACACCATACACTTCTCCCAAGTGTCTGTTGGCAATTTACATCCCGCCCATCAGCATAACAAGGCTCCCAGTTCTCAATGGCCTGTTGCCTTTCTGGATTTTACACTTTTTTCAGATGGCCCTTTTGACCGGGGGGAAGTGAGACTTCATTGTAGTGCAGATTTCCTTTGCAAGCTTGCTTGGTTGGCCAAAAAGGGCGTATGCGTTTTTTCCTGAATATATTCAGGAAAAAACGCATACGCCCTTTTTGGCCAAGTGCATCATTGTGGACGTTCTGCCTCTTTTCCTATGCATTCAATGCAATTCCAGTCTACCTCCTGAAATCGGTTTCCTGCAATTCTGCCCCGCTTTCAAGTCCTCTTGGCAGCCTTACTTCAGTCTATTTTTGGACGATAGCTGTCATTTATAACTCTGCAGGTTTGTGAATTACAGTGCCCCTGAGCTCCTTTCTTCAACTCGCTTTCTTTTGAGCTGGCCGCAACACCGCAGGATGGCTTCAGGCCCTAATCTGGTTCCGGTACGGCACGCTGAGCCTTTGGTAATTTCCTCTTCCTGGTGGGAAATGAGAGTTAAATTTGCCCGTCCAGACACCTCCAGCTAGCCTCTCATTGGTTCTCGCTATTCCTGTTCATCTTCCGCAGAAATTTCAAACTGGGCCAAACAGGAGGTTAAAGGCGCTGACTCTCCAAGTGGGGAGAGTGTTAGTAAAGCGTCTGGAATGTTGCACCCGAGTACCAGGGGAGGAAAACTGAGACATATTTGAACACGTCTCCCGATCACATGGTTGATCATACTCTAGGTTCCACATGCATGTTTTAGCTGAAGGAAGAATACCTTAAACCTGGGTAGTTGAAACCCGTGGAATGGGTACCATGCAATATGACTTCAAAGGGTCTTCATTTGCTCACCGAACCTCTCCAATCCTATCACTGCTGCGTTTATGCCCCTGTACACATGCTTGATTCTCTTTCGGAGACATAGCAATCCATAGGTTTTAAGATACTTACTAGTCAGGTACATTCTTAGGCGTTTAATATGGGGTGTTGAGTCCATTTCGTTGAGCAAGGAGTAGCTCTTGTCTATTCCATATTTGACTTAAGGAACTTTATCTGTGCTCATTTCAATCTCTGGTTTTATGCAGCACCCCAACTCACCTTTACCCTTAAGCAAGAATAAGATGGTTTTCTAAATTTGAGACCCTGTTCTGTTCTGTAATTCAGTTCCTGTGTAGCCAAGTTTACATTCCGTGTATTACTGATATCTTATGATGTTTCTTTTTCTGTGTGACTTATTTCAGTTAGAATCATCATACCTGAATCCACTCATTGTGCTGCTAAGGGCCTGATGACACAGATTTCATTGCTGAGTGATATTGCTTTGTAAGTAAATACCACAACTTCTTTATCCATTTTTCACTTTCTGCGATGTTGAACTTGTACTGTAAACGAGGTTCTTGTAAACAGAGCCGTTCCAAACTTTGGGGTGGCTGTGTCTTTTTGATTTTAATTTCCCTAAGCTATAGGACCATAAGTGGAAGTGCCCTAGGTTCTGTTGCTTTGTTTTTTAGATGTTTCAGGAAACACCATACACTTCTCCCGAGTGGTTGTTGGCAATTTACATCCCGCCCATCAGCATAACAAGGCTCCCAGTTCTCCATGGCCTGTCCTGCCTTTCTGGATTTTACACTTTTTTCAGATGGCCCTTTTGACCGGGGGGAAGTGAGACTTCATTGTAGTGCAGATTTCCTTTGCAAGCTTGCTTGGTTGGCCAAAAAGGGTGTATGCGTTTTTTCCTGAATATATTCAGGAAAAAACGCATACGCCCTTTTTGGCCAAGTGCATCATTGTGGACGTTCTGCCTCTTTTCCTATGCATTCAATGCAATTCCAGTCTACCTCCTGAAATCGGTTTCCTGCAATTCTGCCCCGCTTTCAAGTCCTCTTGGCAGCCTTACTTCAGTCTATTTTTGGACGATAGCTGTCATTTATAACTCTGCAGGTTTGTGAATTACAGTGCCCCTGAGCTCCTTTCTTCAACTCGCTTTCTTTTGAGCTGGCCGCAACACCGCAGGATGGCTTCAGGCCCTAATCTGGTTCCGGTACGGCACGCTGAGCCTTTGGTTATTTCCTCTTCCTGGTGGGAAATGAGAGTTAAATTTGCCCGTCCAGACACCTCCAGCTAGCCTCTCATTGGTTCTCGCTATTCCTGTTCATCTTCCGCAGAAATTGCAAACTGGGCCAAACAGGAGGTTAAAGGCGCTGACTCTCCAAGTGGGGAGAGTGTTAGTAAAGCGTCTGGAATGTTGCACCCGAGTACCAGGGGAGGAAAACTGAGACATATTTGAACACGTCTCCCGTTCACATGGTTGATCATACTTGTGTTCCACATGCATGTTTTAGCTGAAGGAAGAATACCTTATACCTGGAGAGTTGAGACCCGTGTAATGGGTACCATGCAATATGACTTCAAAGGGTCTTCATTTGCTCACCGCACCTCTCCAATCCTATCACTGCTGTGTTTATGCCCCTGTACACATGCTTGATTCTCTTTCGGAGACATAGCAATCCATAGGTTTTACGATACTTACTAGTCAGGTACATTCTTAGGCGTTTAATATGCGGTGTTGAGTCCATTTCGTTGAGCAAGGAGTAGCTCTTGTCTATTCCATATTTGACTTAAGGAACTTTATCTGTGCTCATTTCAATCTCTGGTTTTATGCAGCACCCCAACTCACCTTTACCCTTAAGCAAGCATAAGTTGGTTTTCTAAATTTGAGACCCTGTTCTGTTCTGTAATTCAGTTCCTGTGTAGCCAAGTTTACATTCCGTGTATTACTGATATCTTATGATGTTTCTTTTTCTGTGTGACTTATTTCAGTTAGAATCATCATACCTGAATCCACTCATTGTGATGCTAAGGGCCTGATGACATAGATTTCATTGCTGAGTGATATTGCATTGTAAGTAAATACCACAACTTCTTTATCCATTTTTCACTTTCTGCGATGTTGAACTTGTACTGTAAACGAGGTTCTTGTAAACAGAGGCGTCCCAAACTTTGGGGTGGCTGTGGCTTTTTGATTTTAATTTCCCTAAGCTATAGGACCATAAGTGGCAGTGCCCTAGGCTCTGTTGCTTTGTTTTTTACATGTTTCAGGAAACACCATACCCATCTCCCCAGTGTCTGTTGGCAATTTACATCCCGCCCATCAGCATAACAAGGCTCCCAGTTCTCCATGGCCTGTCCTGCCTTTCTGGATTTTACACTTTTTTCAGATGGCCCTTTTGACCGGGGGGAAGTGAGACTTCATTGTAGTGCAGATTTCCTTTGCAAGCTTGCTTGGTTGGCCAAGAAGGGCGTATGCGTTTTTTCCTGAATATATTCAGGAAAAAACGCATACGCCCTTTTTGGCCAAGTGCATCATTGTGGACGTTCTGCCTCTTTTCCTATGCTTTCAATGCAATTCCAGTCTACCTCCTGAAATCGGTTTCCTGCAATTCTGCCCCGCTTTCAAGTCCTCTTGGCAGCCTTACTTCAGTCTATTTTTGGACGATAGCTGTCATTTATAACTCTGCAGGTTTGTGAATTACAGTGCCCCTGAGCTCCTTTCTTCAACTCGCTTTCTTGTGACCTGGCCGCAACACCGCAGGATGGCTTCAGGCCCTAATCAGGTTCCCGCCCGGCATGCTGAGCCTTTGGTTAATTCCTCTTCCTGGTGGGAAATGAGAGTTAAATTTGCCCGTCCAGACACCTCCAGCTAGCCTCTCATTGGTTCTCGCTATTCCTGTTCATCTTCCGCAGAAATTGCAAACTGGGCCAAACAGGAGGTTAAAGGGACTGACTCTCCAAGTGGGGAGAGTGTTAGTAAAGCGTCTGGAATGTTGCACCCGAGTACCAGGGAAGGAAAACTGAGACATATTTGAACACGTCTCCCGATCACATGGTTGATCATACTCTAGGTTCCACATGCATGTTTTAGCTGAAGGAAGAATACCTTAAACCTGGGTAGTTGAAACCCGTGGAATGGGTACCATGCAATATGACTTCAAAGGGTCTTCATTTGCTCACCGAACCTCTCCAATCCTATCACTGCTGCGTTTATGCCCCTGTACACATGCTTGATTCTCTTTTGGAGACATAGCAATCCATAGGTTTTACGATACTTACTAGTCAGGTATATTCTTAGGCGTTTAATATGCGGTGTTGAGTCCATTTCGTTGAGCAACGAGTAGCTCTTGTCTATTCCATATTTGACTTAAGGAACTTTATCTGTGCTCATTTCAATCTCTGGTTTTATGCAGCACCCCAACACACCTTTACCCTTAAGCAAGCATAGTTGGTTTTCTAAATTTGAGACCCTGTTCTGTTCTGTAATTCAGTTCCTGTGTAACCAAGTTTACATTCCGTGTATTACTGATATCTTATGATGTTTCTTTTTCTGTGTGACTTACTTCAGTTAGAATCATCATACCTGAATCCACTCATTGTGCTGCTAAGGGCCTGATGACACAGATTTCATTGCTGAGTGATATTGCTTTGTAAGTGAATACCACAACTTCTTTATCCATTTTTCACTTTCTGCGATGTTGAACTTGTACTGTAAACGAGGTTCTTGTAAACAGAGGCGTCCCAAACTTTGGGGTGGCTGTGTCTTTTTGATTTTAATTTCCCTAAGGTATAGGACCATAAGTGGCAGTGCCCTAGGCTCTGTTGCTTTGTTTTTTAGATGTTTCAGGAAACACCATACCCTTCTCCCCAGTGTCTGTTGGCAATTTACATCCCGCCCATCAGCATAACAAGGCTCCCAGTTCTCCATGGCCTGTCCTGCCTTTCTGGATTTTACACTTTTTTCAGATGGCCCTTTTGACCGGGGGGAAGTGAGACTTGATTGTAGTGCAGATTTCCTTTGCAAGCTTGCTTGGTTGGCCAAAAAGGGCGTATGCGTTTTTTCCTGAATATATTCAGGAAAAAACGCATACGCCCTTTTTGGCCAAGTGCATCATTGTGGACGTTCTGCCTCTTTTCCTATGCTTTCAATGCAATTCCAGTCTACCTCCTGAAATCGGTTTCCTGCAATTCTGCCCCGCTTTCAAGTCCTCTTGGCAGCCTTACTTCAGTCTATTTTTGGACGATAGCTGTCATTTATAAGTCTGCAGGTTTGTGAATTACAGTGCCCCTGAGCTCCTTTCTTCACCTCGCTTTCTTTTGAGCTGGCCGCAACACCGCAGGATGGCTTCAGGCCCTAATCTGGTTCCGGCCCGGCATGCTGAGCCTTTGGTTAATTCCTCTTCCTGGTGGGAAATGAGAGTTAAATTTGCCCATCCAGACACCTCCAGCTAGCCTCTCATTGGTTTTCGCTATTCCTGTTCATCTTCCGCAGAAATTGCAAACTGGGCCAAACAGGAGGTTAAAGGGACTGACTCTCCAAGTGGGGAGAGTGTTAGTAAAGCGTCTGGAATGTTGCACCCGAGTACCAGGGGAGGAAAACTGAGACATATTTGAACACGTCTCCCGATCACATGGTTGATCATACTCTAGGTTCCACATGCATGTTTTAGCTGAAGGAAGAATACCTTAAACCTGGGTAGTTGAAACCAGTGGAATGGGTACCATGCAATATGACTTCAAAGGGTCTTCATTTGCTCACCGCACCTCTCCAATCCTATCACTGCTGCGTTTATGCCCCTGTACACATGCTTGATTCTCTTTCGGAGACATAGCAATCCATAGGTTTTACGATACTTACTAGTCAGGTACATTCTTAGGCGTTTAATATGCGGTGTTGAGTCCATTTCGTTGAGCAACGAGTAGCTCTTGTCTATTCCATATTTGACTTAAGGAACTTTATCTGTGCTCATTTCAATCTCTGGTTTTATGCAGCACCCCAACTCACCTTTACCCTTAAGCAAGCATAAGTTGGTTTTCTAAATTTGAGACCCTGTTCTGTTCTGTAATTCAGTTCCTGTGTAGCCAAGTTTACATTCCATGTATTACTGATATCTTATGATGTTTCTTTTTCTGTGTGACTTATTTCAGTTAGAATCATCATACCTGAATCCACTCATTGTGCTGCTAAGGGCCTGATGACATAGATTTCATTGCTGAGTGATATTGCTTTGTAAGTAAATACCACAACTTCTTTATCCATTTTTCACTTTCTGCGATGTTGAACTTGTACTGTAAACGAGGTTCTTGTAAACAGAGGCGTCCCAAACTTTGGGGTGGCTGTGTCTTTTTGATTTTAATTTCCCTAAGCTATAGGACCATAAGTGGCAGTGCCCTAGGCTCTGTTGCTTTGTTTTTTAGATGTTTCAGGAAACACCATACACTTCTCCCGAGTGTCTGTTGGCAATTTACATCCCGCCCATCAGCATAACAAGGCTCCAAGTTCTCCATGATCTGTCCTGCCTTTCTGGATTTTACACTTTTTTCAGATGGCCCTTTTGACCGGGGGGAAGTGAGACTTCATTGTAGTGCAGATTTCCTTTGCAAGCTTGCTTGGTTGGCCAAAAAGGGCGTATGCGTTTTTTCCTGAATATATTCAGGAAAAAACGCATACGCCCTTTTTGGCCAAGTGCATCATTGTGGACGTTCTGCCTCTTTTCCTATGCTTTCAATGCAATTCCAGTCTACCTCCTGAAATCGGTTTCCTGCAATTCTGCCCCGCTTTCAAGTCCTCTTGGCAGCCTTACTTCAGTCTATTTTTGGACGATAGCTGTCATTTATAACTCTGCAGGTTTGTGAATTACAGTGCCCCTGAGCTCCTTTCTTCAACTCGCTTTCTTGTGACCTGGCCGCAACACCGCAGGATGGCTTCAGACCCTAATCTGGTTCCGGCCCGGCACGCTGAGCCTTTGGTTAATTCCTCTTCCTGGTGGGAAATGAGAGTTAAATTTGCCCGTCCAGACACCTCCAGCTAGCCTCTCATTGGTTCTCGCTATTCCTGTTCATCTTCCGCAGAAATTGCAAACTGGGCCAAACAGGAGGTTAAAGGGACTGACTCTCCAAGTGGGGAGAGTGTTAGTAAAGCGTCTGGAATGTTGCACCCGAGTACCAGGGGAGGAAAACTGAGACATATTTGAACACGTCTCCCGATCACATGGTTGATCATACTCTAGGTTTCACATGCATGTTTTAGCTGAAGGAAGAATACCTTAAACCTGGAGAGTTAAGACCCGTGTAATGGGTACCATGCAATATGACTTCAAAGGGTCTTCATTTGCTCACCGAACCTCTTCAATCCTATCACTGCTGCGTTTATGGCCCTGTACACATGCTTGATTCTCTTTCGGAGACATAGCAATCCATAGGTTTTAAGATACTTACTAGTCAGGTACATTCTTAGGCGTTTAATATGCGGTGTTGAGTCCATTTCGTTGAGCAAGGAGTAGCTCTTGTCTATTCCATATTTGGCTTAAGGAACTTTATCTGTGCTCATTTCAATCTCTGGTTTTATGCAGCACCCCAACTCACCTTTACCCTTAAGCAAGAATAAGTTGGTTTTCTAAATATGAGACCCTGTTCTGTTCTGTAATTCAGTTCCTGTGTAGCCAAGTTTACATTCCGTGTATTACTGATATCTTATGATGTTTCTTTTTCTGTGTGACTTATTTCAGTTAGAATCATCCTACCTGAATCCACTCATTGTGCTGCTAAGGGCCTGATGACACAGATTTCATTGCTGAGTGATATTGCTTTGTAAGTAAATACCACAACTTCTTTATCCATTTTTCACTTTCTGCGATGTTGAACTTGTACTGTAAACGAGGTTCTTGTAAACAGAGCCATTCCAAACTTTGGGGTGGCTGTGTCTTTTTGATTTTAATTTCCCTAAGCTATAGGACCATAAGTGGAAGTGCCCTAGGTTCTGTTGGTTTGTTTTTTAGATGTTTCAGGAAACACCATACACTTCTCCCGAGTGGTTGTTGGCAATTTACATCCCGCCCATCAGCATAACAAGGCTCCCAGTTCTCCATGGTCTGTTGCCTTTCTGGATTTTACACTTTTTTCAGATGGCCCTTTTGACCGGGGGGAAGTGAGACTTCATTGTAGTGCAGATTTCCTTTGCAAGCTTGCTTGGTTGGCCAAAAAGGGCGTATGCGTTTTTTCCTGAATATATTCAGGAAAAAACGCATACGCCCTTTTTGGCCAAGTGCATCATTGTGGACGTTCTGCCTCTTTTCCTATGCTTTCAATGCAATTCCAGTCTACCTCCTGAAATCGGTTTCCTGCAATTCTGCCCCGCTTTCAAGTCCTCTTGGCAGCCTTACTTCAGTCTATTTTTGGACGATAGCTGTCATTTATAACTCTGCAGGTTTGTGAATTACAGTGCCCCTGAGCTCCTTTCCTCAAATCGCTTTCTTGTGACCTGGCCGCAACACCGCAGGATGGCTTCAGGCCCTAATCTGGTTCCGGCACGGCACGCTGAGCCTTTGGTTAATTCCTCTTCCTGGTGGGAAATGAGAGTTAAATTTGCCCGTCGAGACACCTCCAGCTAGCCTCTCATTGGTTCTCGCTATTCCTGTTCATCTTCCGCAGAAATTGCAAACTGTGCCAAACAGGAGGTTAAAGGCGCTGACTCTCCAAGTGGGGAGAGTGTTAGTAAAGTGTCTGGAATGTTGCACCCGAGTACCAGGGGAGGAAAACTGAGACATATTTGAACACGTCTCCCGATCACATGGTTGATCATACTCTGGGTTCCACATGCATGTTTTAGCTGAAGGAAGAATACCTAAAACCTGGGTAGTTGAAACCCGTGGAATGGGTACCATGCAATATGACTTCAAAGGGTCTTCATTTGGTCACCGAACCTCTCCCATCCTATCACTGCTGCGTTTATGCCCCTGTACACATGCTTGATTCTCTTTCGGAGACATAGCAATCTATAGGTTTTAAGATACTTACTAGTCAGGTACATTCTTAGGCGTTTAATATGCGGTGTTGAGTCCATTTCGTTGAGCAAGGAGTAGCTCTTGTCTATTCCATATTTGACTTAAGGAACTTTATCTGTGCTCATTTCAATCTCTGGTTTTATGCAGCACCCCACCTCACCTTTACCCTTAAGCAAGCATAAGTTGGTTTTCTAAATTTGAGACCCTGTTCTGTTCTGTAATTCAGTTCCTGTGTAGCCAAGTTTACATTCCGTGTATTAGTGATATCTTATGATGTTTCTTTTTCTGTGTGACTTATTTCAGTTACAATCATCATACCTGAATCCACTCATTGTGATGCTAACGGCCTGATGACATAGATTTCATTGCTGAGTGATATTGCTTTGTAAGTAAATACCACAACTTCTTTATCCATTTTTCACTTTCTGCGATGTTGAACTTGTACTGTAAACGAGGTTCTTGTAAACAGAGGCGTCCCAAACTTTGGGGTGGCTGTGTCTTTTTGATTTTAATTTCCCTAAGCTATAGGACCATAAGTGGCAGTGCCCTAGGCTCTGTTGCTTTGTTTTTTAGATGTTTCAGGAAACACCATACACTTCTCCCGAGTGTCTGTTCGCAATTTACATCCCGCTCATCAGCATAACAAGGCTCCCAGTTCTCCATGGCCTGTCCTGCCTTTCTGGATTTTACACTTTTTTCAGATGGCCCTTTTGACCGGGGGGAAGTGAGACTTCATTGTAGTGCAGATTTCCTTTGCAAGCTTGCTTGGTTGGCCAAAAAGTGCATATGCGTTTTTTCCTGAATATATTCAGGAAAAAACACATACGCCCTTTTTGGCCAAGTGCATCATTGTGGACGTTCTGCCTCTTTTCCTATGCTTTCAATGCAATTTCAGTCTACCTCCTGAAATCGGTTTCCTGCAATTCTGCCCTGCTTTCAAGTCCTCTTGGCAGCCTTACTTCAGTCTATTTTTGGACGATAGCTGTCATTTATAACTCTGCAGGTTTGTGAATTACAGTGCCCCTGAGCTCCTTTCTTCACCTCGCTTTCTTTTGAGCTGGCCGCAACACCGCAGGATGGCTTCAGGCCCTAATCTGGTTCCGGTACGGCACGCTGAGCCTTTGGTTATTTCCTCTTCCTGTTGGGAAATGAGAGTTAAATTTGCCCGTCCAGACACCTCCAGCTAGTCTCTCATTGGTTCTCGCTATTCCTGTTCATCTTCCGCAGAAATTGCAAACTGTGCCAAACAGGAGGTTAAAGGCGCTGACTCTCCAAGTGGGGAGAGTGTTAGTAAAGCGTCTGGAATGTTGCACCCGAGTACCAGGGGAGGAAAACTGAGACATATTTGAACACGTCTCCCGTTCACATGGTTGATCATACTTGGGTTCCACATGCATGTTTTAGCTGAAGGAAGAATACCTTAAACCTGGGTAGTTGAGACCCGTGTAATGGGTACCATGCAATATGACTTCAAAGGGTCTTCATTTGGTCACCGAACCTCTCCCATCCTATCACTGCTGCGTTTATGCCCCTGTACACATGCTTGATTCTCTTTCGGAGACATAGCAATCCATAGGTTTTAAGATACTTACTAGTCAGGTACATTCTTAGGCGTTTAATATGCGGTGTTGAGTCCATTTCGTTGAGCAAGGAGTAGCTCTTGTCTATTCCATATTTGGCTTAAGGAACTTTATCTGTGCTCATTTCAATCTCTGGTTTTATGCAGCAACCCAACTCACCTTTCCCCTTAAGCAAGCATAAGTTGGTTTTCTAAATTTGAGAACCTGTTCTGTTTTGGAATTCAGTTCCTGTGTAGCCAAGTTTACATTCCGTGTATTAGTGATATCTTATGATGTTTCTTTTTGTGTGTGACTTATTTCAGTTAGAATCATCGTACCTGAATCTACTCATTATGCTGCTACGGGCCTGATTACATAGATTTCATTGCTGAGTGATACTGCATTGTACGTAAGTACCACAAGTTCTTTATCCATTTTTCACTTTCTGTGATGTTGAACTTGTACTGTAAACGAGGTTCTTGTAAACAGAGCCGTTCCAAACTTTGGGGTGGCTGTGTCTTTTTGATTTTAATTTCCCTAAGCTATAGGACCATAAGTGGAAGTGCCCTAGGCTCTGTTGCTTTGTTTTTTAGATGTTTCAGGAAACACCATACACTTCTCCCAAGTGTCTGTTGGCAATTTACATGCCGCCCATCAGCATAACAAGGCTCCCAGTTCTCAATGGCCTGTTGCCTTTCTGGATTTTACACTTTTTTCAGATGGCCCTTTTGACCGGGGGGAAGTGAGACTTCATTGTAGTGCAGATTTCCTTTGCAAGCTTGCTTGGTTGGCCAAAAGGGGCGTATGCGTTTTTTCCTGAATATATTCAGGAAAAAACGCATACGCCCTTTTTGGCCAAGTGCATCATTGTGGACGTTCTGCCTCTTTTCCTATGCTTTCAATGCAATTCCAGTCTACCTCCTGAAATTGGTTTCCTGCAATTCTGCCCCGCTTTCAAGTCCTCTTGGCAGCCTTACTTCAGTCTATTTTTGGACGATAGCTGTCATTTATAACTCTGCAGGTTTGTGAATTACAGTGCCCCTGAGCTCCTTTCTTCAACTCGCTTTCTTGTGACCTGGCCGCAACACCGCAGGATGGCTTCAGGCCCTAATCTGGTTCCGGCACGGCATGCTGGGCCTTTCGTTAATGCCTCTTCCTGGTGGGAAATGAGAGTTAAATTTGCCCGTCCAGACACCTCCAGCTAGTCTCTCATTGGTTCTCGCTATTCCTGTTCATCTTCCGCAGAAATTGCAAACTGGGCCAAATAGGAGGTTAAAGGGACTGACTCTCCAAGTCGGGAGAGTGTTAGTAAAGCGTCTGGAATGTTGCACCCGAGTACTAGGGGAGGAAAACTGAGACATATTTGAACACGTCTCCCGATCACATGGTTGATCATACTCTAGGTTCCACATGCATGTTTTAGCTGAAGGAAGAATACCTTATACCTGGAGAGTTGAGACCCGTGGAATGGGTACCATGCAATATGACTTCAAAGGGTCTTCATTTGCTCACCGAACCTCTCCAATCCTATCACTGCTGCGTTTATGCCCCTGTACACATGCTTGATTCTCTTTCGGAGACATAGCAATCCATAGGTTTTAAGATACTTACTAGTCAGGTACATTCTTAGGCGTTTAATATGGGGTGTTGAGTCCATTTCGTTGAGCAAGGAGTAGCTCTTGTCTATTCCATATTTGTCTTAAGGAACTTTATCTGTGCTCATTGCAATCTCTGGTTTTATGCAGCACCCCAACTCACCTTTACCCTTAAGCAAGAATAAGTTGGTTTTCTAAATTTGAGACCCTGTTCTGTTCTGTAATTCAGTTCCTGTGTAGCCAAGTTTACATTCCGTGTATTACTGATATCTTATGATGTTTCTTTTTCTGTGTGACTTATTTCAGTTAGAATCATCATACCTGAATCCACTCATTGTGCTGCTAAGGGCCTGATGACACAGATTTCATTGCTGAGTGATATTGCTTTGTAAGTAAATACCACAACTTCTTTATCCATTTTTCACTTTCTGCGATGTTGAACTTGTACTGTAAACGAGGTTCTTGTAAACGGAGGCGTCCCAAACTTTGGGGTGGCTGTGTCTTTTTGATTTTAATTTCCCTAAGCTATAGGACCATAAGTGGAAGTGCCCTAGGTTCTGTTGCTTTGTTTTTTAGATGTTTCAGGAAACACCATACACTTCTCCCGAGTGGTTGTTGGCAATTTACATCCCGCCCATCAGCATAACAAGGCTCCCAGTTCTCCATGGTCTGTCCTGCCTTTCTGGATTTTACACTTTTTTCAGATGGCCCTTTTGACCGGGGGGAAGTGAGACTTCATTGTAGTGCAGATTTCCTTTGCAAGCTTGCTTGGTTGGCCAAAAAGGACGTATGCGTTTTTTCCTGAATATATTCAGGAAAAAACACATATGCCCTTTTTGGCCAAGTGCATCATTGTGGACGTTCTGCCTCTTTTCCTATGCTTTCAATGCAATTCCAGTCTACCTCCTGAAATCGGTTTCCTGCAATTCTGCCCCGCTTTCAAGTCCTCTTGGCAGCCTTACTTCAGTCTATTTTGGATGATAGCTGTCATTTATAACTCTGCAGGTTTGTGAATTACAGTGCCCCTGAGCTCCTTTCTTCAACTTGCTTTCTTGTGACCTGGCCGCAACACCGCAGGATGGCTTCAGGCCCTAATCTGGTTCCGGCACGGCACGCTGAGCCTTTGGTTATTTCCTTTTCCTGGTGGGAAATGAGAGTTAAATTTGCCCGTCCAGACACCTCCAGCTAGTCTCTCATTGGTTCTCGCTATTCCTGTTCATCTTCCGCAGAAATTGCAAACTGGGCCAAACAGGAGGTTAAAGGCGCTGACTCTCCAAGTGGGGAGGGTGTTAGTAAAGCGTCTGGAATGTTGCACCCGAGTACCAGGGGAGGAAAACTGAGACATATTTGAACACGTCTCCCGTTCACATGGTTGATCATACTCTAGGTTCCACATGCATGTTTTAGCTGAAGGAAGAATACCTTAAACCTGGGTAGTTGAAACCCGTGGAATGGGTACCATGCAATATGACTTCAAAGGGTCTTCATTTGCTCACCGAACCTCTCCAATCCTATCACTGCTGCGTTTATGCCCCTGTACACATGCTTGATTCTCTTTCGGAGACATAGCAATCCATAGGTTTTAAGATACTTACTAGTCAGGAACATTCTTAGGCGTTTAATATGGGGTGTTGAGTCCATTTCGTTGAGCAAGGAGTAGCTCTTGTCTATTCCATATTTGACTTAAGGAACTTTATCTGTGCTCATTTCAATCTCTGGTTTTATGCAGCACCCCAACTCACCTTTCCCCTTAAGCAAGCATAAGTTGTTTTTCTAAATTTGAGACCCTGTTCTGTTCTGTAATTCAGTTCCTGTGTAGCCAAGTTTACATTCCGTGTATTACTGATATCTTATGATGTTTCTTTTTCTGTGTGACTTACTTCAGTTAGAATCATCATACCTGAATCCACTCATTGTGCTGCTAAGGGCCTGATGACACAGATTTCATTGCTGAGTGATATTGCTTTGTAAGTAAATACCACAACTTCTTTATCCATTTTTCACTTTCTGCGATGTTGAACTTGTACTGTAAACGAGGTTCTTGTAAACAGAGCCGTTCCAAACTTTGGGGTGGCTGTGTCTTTTTGATTTTAATTTCCCTAAGCTATAGGACCATAAGTGGCAGTGCCCTAGGCTCTGTTGCTTTGTTTTTTAGATGTTTCAGGAAACACCATACACTTCTCCCCAGTGGTTGTTGGCAATTTACATCCCGCCCATCAGCATAACAAGGCTCCCAGTTCTCCATGGCCTGTCCTGCCTTTCTGGATTTTACACTTTTTTCAGATGGCCCTTTTGACCGGGGGGAAGTGAGACTTCATTGTAGTGCAGATTTCCTTTGCAAGCTTGCTTGGTTGGCCAAAAAGGGCGTATGCGTTTTTTCCTGAATATATTCAGGAAAAAACGCATACGCACTTTTTGGCCAAGTGCATCATTGTGGACGTTCTGCCTCTTTTCCTATGCTTTCAATGCAATTCCAGTCTACCTCCTGAAATCGGTTTCCTGCAATTCTGCCCCGCTTTCAAGTCCTCTTGGCAGCCTTACTTCAGTCTATTTTGGATGATAGCTGTCATTTATAACTCTGCAGGTTTGTGAATTACAGTGCCCCTGAGCTCCTTTCTTCAACTAGCTTTATTGTGACCTGGCCGCAACACCGCAGGATGGCTTCAGGCCCTAATCTGGTTCCGGCACGGCACGCTGAGCCTTTGGTTATTTCCTTTTCCTGGTGGGAAATGAGAGTTAAATTTGCCCGTCCAGACACCTCCAGCTAGTCTCTCATTGGTTCTCGCTATTCCTGTTCATCTTCCGCAGAAATTGCAAACTGGGCCAAACAGGAGGTTAAAGGGACTGACTCTCCAAGTGGGGAGAGTGTTAGTAAAGCGTCTGGAATGTTGCACCCGAGTACCAGGGGAGGAAAACTGAGACATATTTGAACACGTCTCCCGTTCACATGGTTGATCATACTTGGGTTCCACATGCATGTTTTAGCTGAAGGAAGAATACCTTAAACCTGGAGAGTTGAGACCCGTGTAATGGGTACCATGCAATATGACTTCAAAGGGTCTTCATTTGCTCACCGAACCTCTCCAATCCTATCACTGCTGCGTTTATGCCCCTGTACACATGCTTGATTCTCTTTTGGAGACATAGCAATCCATAGGTTTTAAGATACTTACTAGTCAGGTACATTCTTAGGCGTTTAATATGCGGTGTTGAGTCCATTTCGTTGAGCAAGGAGTAGCTCTTGTCTATTCCATATTTGACTTAAGGAACTTTATCTGTGCTCATTTCAATCTCTGGTTTTATGCAGCACCCCAACTCACCTTTCCCCTTAAGCAAGCATAAGTTGTTTTTCTAAATTTGAGACCCTGTTCTGTTCTGTAATTCAGTTCCTGTGTAGCCAAGTTTACATTCCGTGTATTACTGATATCTTATGATGTTTCTTTTTCTGTGTGACTTACTTCAGTTAGAATCATCATACCTGAATCCACTCATTGTGCTGCTAAGGGCCTGATGACACAGATTTCATTGCTGAGTGATATTGCTTTGTAAGTAAATACCACAACTTCTTTATCCATTTTTCACTTTCTGCGATGTTGAACTTGTACTGTAAACGAGGTTCTTGTAAACAGAGGCGTCCCAAACTTTGGGGTGGCTGTGTCTTTTTGATTTTAATTTCCCTAAGCTATAGGACCATAAGTGGCAGTGCCCTAGGCTCTGTTGCTTTGTTTTTTAGATGTTTCAGGAAACACCATACACTTCTCCCGAGTGTCTGTTGGCAATTTACATCCCGCCCATCAGCATAACAAGGCTCCCAGTTCTCCATGGCCTGTCCTGCCTTTCTGGATTTTACACTTTTTGCAGATGGCCCTTTTGACCGGGGGGAAGTGAGACTTCATTGTAGTGCAGATTTCCTTTGCAAGCTTGCTTGGTTGGCCAAAAAGGGTGTATGCGTTTCTTCCTGAATATATTCAGGAAAAAACGCATACGCCCTTTTTGGCCAAGTGCATCATTGTGGACGTTCTGCCTCTTTTCCTATGCTTTCAATGCAATTCCAGTCTACCTCCTGAAATCGGTTTCCTGCAATTCTGCCCCGCTTTCAAGTCCTCTTGGCAGCCTTACTTCAGTCTATTTTTGGACGATAGCTGTCATTTATAACTCTGTAGGTTTGTGAATTACAGTGCCCCTGAGCTCCTTTCTTCAACTCGCTTTCTTGTGACCTGGCCGCAACACCGCAGGATGGCTTCAGGCCCTAATCTGGTTCCGGCACGGCACGCTGAGCCTTTGGTTATTTCCTCTTCCTGGTGGGAAATGAGAGTTAAATTTGCCCGTCCAGACACCTCCAGCTAGCCTCTCATTGGTTCTCGCTATTCCTGTTCATCTTCCGCAGAAATTGCAAGCTGGGCCAAACAGGAGGTTAAAGTCGCTGACTCTCCAAGTGGGGAGAGTGTTAGTAAAGCGTCTGGAATGTTGCACCCGAGTACCAGGGGAGGAAAACTGAGACATATTTGAACACGTCTCCCGTTCACATGGTTGATCATACTTGGGTTCCACATGCATGTTTTAGCTGAAGGAAGAATACCTTAAACCTGGAGAGTTGAGACCCGTGTAATGGGTACCATGCAATATGACTTCAAAGGGTCTTCATTTGCTCACCGAACCTCTCCAATCCTATCACTGCTGCGTTTATGCCCCTGTACACATGCTTGATTCTCTTTCGGAGACATAGCAATCCATAGGTTTTAAGATACTTACTAGTCAGGTACATTCTTGGGCGTTTAATATGCGGTGTTGAGTCCATTTCGTTGAGCAAGGAGTAGCTCTTGTCTATTCCATATTTGACTTAAGGAACTTTATCTGTGCTCATTTCAATCTCTGGTTTTATGCAGCACCCCAACTCTCCTTTACCCTTAAGCAAGCATAAGTTGGTTTTCTAAATTTGAGACCCTGTTCTGTTCTGTAATTCAGTTCCTGTGTAGCCAAGTTTACATTCCGTGTATTACTGATATCTTATGATGTTTGTTTTTCTGTGTGACTTACTTCAGTTAGAATCATCATACCTGAATCCACTCATTGTCCTGCTAAGGGCCTGATGACACAGATTTCATTGCTGAGTGATATTGCTTTGTAAGTAAATACCACAACTTCTTTATCCATTTTTCACTTTCGGCGATGTTAAACTTGTACTGTAAACGAGGTTCTTGTAAACAGAGGCGTCCCAAACTTTGGGGTGGCTGTGTCTTTTTGATTTTAATTTCCCTAAGCTATAGGACCATAAGTGGAAGTGCCCTAGGTTCTGTTGCTTTGTTTTTTAGATGTTTCAGGAAACACCATACACTTCTCCCGAGTGGTTGTTGGCAATTTACATCCCGCCCATCAGCATAACAAGGCTCCCAGTTCTCCATGGCCTGTCCTGCCTTTCTGGATTTTACACTTTTTTCAGATGGCCCTTTTGACCGGGGGGAAGTGAGACTTCATTGTAGTGCAGATTTCCTTTGCAAGCTTGCTTGGTTGGCCAAAAAGGGCGTATGCGTTTTTTCCTGAATATATTCAGGAAAAAACGCATACGCCCTTTTTGGCCAAGTGCATCATTGTGGACGTTCTGCCTCTTTTCCTATGCTTTCAATGCAATTCCAGTCTACCTCCTGAAATCGGTTTCCTGCAATTCTGCCCCGCTTTCAAGTCCTCTTGGCAGCCTTACTTCAGTCTATTTTTGGACAATAGCTGTCATTTATAACTCTGCAGGTTTGTGAATTACAGTGCCCCTGAGCTCCTTTCTTCAACTCGCTTTCTTTTGAGCTGGCCGCAACACCGCAGGATGGCTTCAGGCCCTAATCTGGTTCCGGTACGGCACGCTGAGCCTTTGGTTATTTCCTCTTCCTGGTGGGAAATGAGAGTTAAATTTGCCCGTCCAGACACCTCCAGCTAGCCTCTCATTGGTTCTCGCTTTTCCTGTTCATCTTCCGCAGAAATTGCAAACTGGGCCAAACAGGAGGTTAAAGGCGCTGACTCTCCAAGTGGGGAGAGTGTTAGTAAAGCGTCTGGAATGTTGCACCCGAGTACCAGGGGAGGAAAACTGAGACATATTTGAACACGTCTCCCGTTCACATGGTTGATCATACTTGGGTTCCACATGCATGTTTTAGCTGAAGGAAGAATACCTTAAACCTGGAGAGTTGAGACCCGTGTAATGGGTACCATGCAATATGACTTCAAAGGGTCTTCATTTGCTCACCGAACCTCTCCAATCCTATGACTGCTGCGTTTATGCCCCTGTACACATGCTTGATTCTCTTTCGGAGACATAGCAATCCATAGGTTTTAAGATACTTACTAGTCAGGTACATTCTTAGGCGTTTAATATGCGGTGTTGAGTCCATTTCGTTGAGCAAGGAGTAGCTCTTGTCTATTCCATATTTGACTTAAGGAACTTTATCTGTGCTCATTTCAATCTCTGGTTTTATGCAGCACCCCAACTCACCTTTACCCTTAAGCAAGCATAAGTTGGTTTTCTAAATTTGAGACCCTGTTCTGTTCTGTAATTCAGTTCCTGTGTAGCCAAGTTTACATTCCGTGTATTACTGATATCTTATGATGTTTGTTTTTCTGTGTGACTTACTTCAGTTAGAATCATCATACCTGAATCCACTCATTGTGCTGCTAAGGGCCTGATGACACAGATTTCATTGCTGAGTGATATTGCTTTGTAAGTAAATACCACAACTTCTTTATCCATTTTTCACTTTCTGCGATGTTGAACTTGTACTGTAAACGAGGTTCTTGTAAACAGAGGCGTCCCAAACTTTGGGGTGGCTGTGTCTTTTTGATTTTAATTTCCCTAAGCTATAGGACCATAAGTGGAAGTGCCCTAGGTTCTGTTGCTTTGTTTTTTAGATGTTTCAGGAAACACCATACACTTCTCCCGAGTGGTTGTTGGCAATTTACATCCCACCCATCAGCATAACAAGGCTCCCAGTTCTCCATGGCCTGTCCTGCCTTTCTGGATTTTACACTTTTTTCAGATGGCCCTTTTGACCGGGGGGAAGTGAGACTTCATTGTAGTGCAGATTTCCTTTGCAAGCTTGCTTGGTTGGCCAAAAAGTGCGTATGCGTTTTTTCCTGAATATATTCAGGAAAAAACGCATACGCCCTTTTTGGCCAAGTGCATCATTGTGGACGTTCTGCCTCTTTTCCTATGCTTTCAATGCAATTCCAGTCTACCTCCTGAAATCGGTTTCCTGCAATTCTGCCCCGCTTTCAAGTCCTCTTGGCAGCCTTACTTCAGTCTATTTTTGGACAATAGCTGTCATTTATAACTCTGCAGGTTTGTGAATTACAGTGCCCCTGAGCTCCTTTCTTCAACTCGCTTTCTTTTGAGCTGGCCGCAACACCGCAGGATGGCTTCAGGCCCTAATCTGGTTCTGGTACGGCACGCTGAGCCTTTGGTTATTTCCTCTTCCTGGTGGGAAATGAGAGTTAAATTTGCCCGTCCAGACACCTCCAGCTAGCCTCTCATTGGTTCTCGCTATTCCTGTTCATCTTCCGCAGAAATTGCAAACTGGGCCAAACAGGAGGTTAAAGGCGCTGACTCTCCAAGTGGGGAGAGTGTTAGTAAAGCGTCTGGAATGTTGCACCCGAGTACCAGGGGAGGAAAACTGAGACATATTTGAACACGTCTCCCGTTCACATGGTTGATCATACTTGGGTTCCACATGCATGTTTTAGCTGAAGGAAGAATACCTTAAACCTGGAGAGTTGAGACCCGTGTAATGGGTACCATGCAATATGACTTCAAAGGGTCTTCATTTGCTCACCGAACCTCTCCAATCCTATCACTGCTGCGTTTATGCCCCTGTACACATGCTTGATTCTCTTTCGGAGACATAGCAATCCATAGGTTTTAAGATACTTACTAGTCAGGTACATTCTTAGGCGTTTAATATGCGGTGTTGAGTCCATTTCGTTGAGCAAGGAGTAGCTCTTGTCTATTCCATATTTGACTTAAGGAACTTTATCTGTGCTCATTTCAATCTCTGGTTTTATGCAGCACCCCAACTCACCTTTCCCCTTAAGCAAGCATAAGTTGTTTTTCTAAATTTGAGACCCTGTTCTGTTCTGTAATTCAGTTCCTGTGTAGCCAAGTTTACATTCCGTGTATTACTGATATCTTATGATGTTTCTTTTTCTGTGTGACTTGCTTCAGTTAGAATCATCATACCTGAATCCACTCATTGTGCTGCTAAGGGCCTGATGACACAGATTTCATTGCTGAGTGATATTGCTTTGTAAGTAAATACCACAACTTCTTTATCCATTTTTCACTTTCTGCGATGTTGAACTTGTACTGTAAACGAGGTTCTTGTAAACAGAGCCGATCCAAACTTTGGGGTGGCTGTGTCTTTTTGATTTTAATTTCCCTAAGCTATAGGACCATAAGTGGCAGTGCCCTAGGCTCTGTTGCTTTGTTTTTTAGATGTTTCAGGAAACACCATACACTTCTCCCGAGTGTCTGTTGGCAATTTACATCCCGCCCATCAGCATAACAAGGCTCCCAGTTCTCCATGGCCTGTCCTGCCTTTCTGGATTTTACACTTTTTTCAGATGGCCCTTTTGCCCGGGGGGAAGTGAGACTTCATTGTAGTGCAGATTTCCTTTGCAAGCTTGCTTGGTTGGCCAAAAAGGGCGTATGCGTTTTTTCCTGAATATATTCAGGAAAAAACGCATACGCCCTTTTTGGCCAAGTGCATCATTGTGGACGTTCTGCCTCTTTTCCTATGCTTTCAATGCAATTCCAGTCTACCTCCTGAAATCGGTTTCCTGCAATTCTGCCCCGCTTTCAAGTCCTCTTGGCAGCCTTACTTCAGTCTATTTTTGGACAATAGCTGTCATTTATAACTCTGCAGGTTTGTGAATTACAGTGCCCCTGAGCTCCTTTCTTCAACTCGCTTTCTTTTGAGCTGGCCGCAACACCGCAGGATGGCTTCAGGCCCTAATCTGGTTCCGGTACGGCACGCTGAGCCTTTGGTTATTTCCTCTTCCTGGTGGGAAATGAGAGTTAAATTTGCCCGTCCAGACACCTCCAGCTAGCCTCTCATTGGTTCTCGGTATTCCTGTTCATCTTCCGCAGAAATTGCAAACTGGGCCAAACAGGAGGTTAAAGTCGCTGACTCTCCAAGTGGGGAGAGTGTTAGTAAAGCGTCTGGAATGTTGCACCCGAGTACCAGGGGGGGAAAACTGAGACATATTTGAACACGTCTCCCGTTCACATGGTTGATCATACTTGGGTTCCACATGCATGTTTTAGCTGAAGGAAGAATACCTTAAACCTGGAGAGTTGAGACCCGTGTAATGGGTACCATGCAATATGACTTCAAAGGGTCTTCATTTGCTCACCGAACCTCTCCAATCCTATCACTGCTGCGTTTATGCCCCTGTACACATGCTTGATTCTCTTTCGGAGACATAGCAATCCATAGGTTTTAAGATACTTACTAGTCAGGTACATTCTTGGGCGTTTAATATGCGGTGTTGAGTCCATTTCGTTGAGCAAGGAGTAGCTCTTGTCTATTCTATATTTGACTTAAGGAACTTTATCTGTGCTCATTTCAATCTCTGGTTTTATGCAGCACCCCAACTCACCTTTACCCTTAAGCAAGCATAAGTTGGTTTTCTAAATTTGAGACCCTGTTCTGTTCTGTAATTCAGTTCCTGTGTAGCCAAGTTTACATTCCGTGTATTACTGATATCTTATGATGTTTGTTTTTCTGTGTGACTTACTTCAGTTAGAATCATCATAGCTGAATCCACTCATTGTCCTGCTAAGGGCCTGATGACACAGATTTCATTGCTGAGTGATATTGCTTTGTAAGTAAATACCACAACTTCTTTATCCATTTTTCACTTTCTGCGATGTTAAACTTGTACTGTAAACGAGGTTCTTGTAAACAGAGGCGTCCCAAACTTTGGGGTGGCTGTGTCTTTTTGATTTTAATTTCCCTAAGCTATAGGACCATAAGTGGAAGTGCCCTAGGTTCTGTTGCTTTGTTTTTTAGATGTTTCAGGAAACACCATACACTTCTCCCGAGTGGTTGTTGGCAATTTACATCCCGCCCATCAGCATAACAAGGCTCCCAGTTCTCCATGGCCTGTCCTGCCTTTCTGGATTTTACACTTTTTTCAGATGGCCCTTTTGACCGGGGGGAAGTGAGACTTCATTGTAGTGCAGATTTCCTTTGCAAGCTTGCTTGGTTGGCCAAAAAGGGCGTATGCGTTTTTTCCTGAATATATTCAGGAAAAAACGCATACGCCCTTTTTGGCCAAGTGCATCATTGTGGACGTTCTGCCTCTTTTCCTATGCTTTCAATGCAATTCCAGTCTACCTCCTGAAATCGGTTTCCTGCAATTCTGCCCCGCTTTCAAGTCCTCTTGGCAGCCTTACTTCAGTCTATTTTTGGACGATAGCTGTCATTTATAACTCTGCAGGTTTGTGAATTACAGTGCCCCTGAGCTCCTTTCTTCAACTCGCTTTCTTTTGAGCTGGCCGCAACACCGCAGGATGGCTTCAGGCCCTAATCTGGTTCCGGTACGGCACGCTGAGCCTTTGGTTATTTCCTCTTCCTGGTGGGAAATGAGAGTTAAATTTGCCCGTCCAGACACCTCCAGCTAGCCTCTCATTGGTTCTCGCTATTCCTGTTCATCTTCCGCAGAAATTGCAAACTGGGCCAAACAGGAGGTTAAAGTCGCTGACTATCCAAGTGGGGAGAGTGTTAGTAAAGCGTCTGGAATGTTGCACCCGAGTACCAGGGGAGGAAAACTGAGACATATTTGAACACGTCTCCCGTTCACATGGTTGATCATACTTGGGTTCCACATGCATGTTTTAGCTGAAGGAAGAATACCTTAAACCTGGAGAGTTGAGACCCGTGGAATGGGTACCATGCAATATGACTTCAAAGGGTCTTCATTTGCTCACCGAACCTCTCCAATCCTATGACTGCTGCGTTTATGCCCCTGTACACATGCTTGATTCTCTTTCGGAGACATAGCAATCCATAGGTTTTAAGATACTTACTAGTCAGGTACATTCTTAGGCGTTTAATATGCGGTGTTGAGTCCATTTCGTTGAGCAAGGAGTAGCTCTTGTCTATTCCATATTTGACTTAAGGAACTTTATCTGTGCTCATTTCAATCTCTGGTTTTATGCAGCACCCCAACTCACCTTTACCCTTAAGCAAGCATAAGTTGGTTTTCTAAATTTGAGACCCTGTTCTGTTCTGTAATTCAGTTCCTGTGTAGCCAAGTTTACATTCCGTGTATTACTGATATCTTATGATGTTTCTTTTTCTGTGTGACTTATTTCAGTTAGAATCATCATACCTGAATCCACTCATTGTGATGCTAAGGGCCTGATGACATAGATTTCATTGCTGAGTGATATTGCTTTGTAAGTAAATACCACAACTTCTTTATCCATTTTTCACTTTCTGCGATGTTGAACTTGTACTGTAAACGAGGTTCTTGTAAACAGAGGCGTCCCAAACTTTGGGGTGGCTGTGTCTTTTTGATTTTAATTTCCCTAAGCTATAGGACCATAAGTGGCAGTGCCCTAGGCTCTGTTGCTTTGTTTTTTAGATGTTTCAGGAAACACCATACACTTCTCCCAAGTGGTTGTTGGCAATTTACATCCCGCCCATCAGCATAACAAGGCTCCCAGTTCTCCATGGCCTGTCCTGCCTTTCTGGATTTTACACTTTTTTCAGATGGCCCTTTTGACCGGGGGGAAGTGAGACTTCATTGTAGTGCAGATTTCCTTTGCAAGCTTGCTTGGTTGGCCAAAAAGGGCGTATGCGTTTTTTCTTGAATATATTCAGGAAAAAACGCATACGCCCTTTTTGGCCAAGTGCATCATTGTGGACGTTCTGCCTCTTTTCCTATGCTTTCAATGCAATTCCAGTCTACCTCCTGAAATCGGTTTCCTGCAATTCTGCCCCGCTTTCAAGTCCTCTTGGCAGCCTTACTTCAGTCTATTTTTGGACGATAGCTGTCATTTATAACTCTGCAGGTTTGTGAATTACAGTGCCCCTGAGCTCCTTTCTTCAACTCGCTTTCTTGTGACCTGGCCGCAACACCGCAGGATGGCTTCAGGCCCTAATCTGGTTCCGGCCCGGCATGCTGAGCCTTTGGTTAATTCCTCTTCCTGGTGGGAAATGAGAGTTAAATTTGCCCGTCCAGACACCTCCAGCTAGTCTCTCATTGGTTCTTGCTATTCCTGTTCATCTTCCGCAGAAATTGCAAACTGGGCCAAACAGGAGGTTAAAGGGACTGACTCTCCAAGTGGGGAGAGTGTTAGTAAAGCGTCTGGAATGTTGCACCCGAGTACCAGGGGAGGAAAACTGAGACATATTTGAACACGTCTCCCGTTCACATGGTTGATCATACTTGGGTTCCACATGCATGTTTTAGCTGAAGGAAGAATACCTTAAACCTGGAGAGTTGAGACCCGTGTAATGGGTACCATGCAATATGACTTCAAAGGGTCTTCATTTGCTCACCGAACCTCTCCAATCCTATCACTGCTGCGTTTATGCCCCTGTACACATGCTTGATTCTCTTTTGGAGACATAGCAATCCATAGGTTTTAAGATACTTACAAGTCAGGTACATTCTTAGGCGTTTAATATGCGGTGTTGAGTCCATTTCGTTGAGCAAGGAGTAGCTCTTGTCTATTCCATATTTGGCTTAAGGAACTTTATCTGTGCTCATTTCAATCTCTGGTTTTATGCAGCACCCCAACTCACCTTTACCCTTAAGCAAGCATAAGTTGGTTTTCTAAATTTGAGACCCTGTTCTGTTTTGGAATGCAGTTCCTGTGTAGCCAAGTTTCCATTCCGTGTATTACTGATATCTTATGATGTTTCTTTTTCTGTGTGACTTATTTCAGTTAGAATCATCATACCTGAATCCACTCATTGTGCTGCTAAGGGCCTGATGACATAGATTTCATTGCTGAGTGATATTGCTTTGTAAGTGAATACCACAACTTCTTTATCCATTTTTCACTTTCTGCGATGTTGAACTTGTACTGTAAACGAGGTTCTTGTAAACAGAGCCGTTCTAAACTTTGGGGTGGCTGTGTCTTTTTGATTTTAATTTCCCTAAGCTATAGGACCATAAGTGGCAGTGCCCTAGGCTCTGTTGCTTTGTTTTTTAGATGTTTCAGGAAACACCATACACTTCTCCCGAGTGGTTGTTGGCCATTTACATCCCGCCCATCAGCATAACAAGGCTCCCAGTTCTCCATGACCTGTTGCCTTTCTGGATTTTACACTTTTTTCAGATGGCCCTTTTGACCGGGGGGAAGTGAGACTTCATTGTAGTGCAGATTTCCTTTGCAAGCTTGCTTGGTTGGCCAAAAAGGGCGTATGCGTTTTTTCCTGAATATATTCAGGAAAAAACGCATACGCTCTTTTTGGCCAAGTGCATCATTGTGGACGTTCTGCCTCTTTTCCTATGCTTTCAATGCAATTCCAGTCTACCTCCTGAAATCGGTTTCCTGCAATTCTGCCCCGCTTTCAAGTCCTCTTGGCAGCCTTACTTCAGTCTATTTTTGGACGATAGCTGTCATTTATAACTCTGCAGGTTTGTGAATTACAGTGCCCCTGAGCTCCTTTCTTCAACTCGCTTTCCTGTGACCTGGCCGCAACACCGCAGGATGGCTTCAGGCCCTAATCTGGTTCCGGCCCGGCATGCTGAGCCTTTGGTTAATTCCTCTTCCTGGTGGGAAATGAGAGTTAAATTTGCCCGTCCAGACACCTCCAGCTAGCCTCTCATTGGTTCTCGCTATTCCTGTTCATCTTCCGCAGAAATTGCAAACTGGGCCAAACAGGAGGTTAAAGGGACTGACTCTCCAAGTGGGGAGAGTGTTAGTAAAGCGTCTGGAATGTTGCACCCGAGTACCAGGGGAGGAAAACTGAGACATATTTGAACACGTCTCCCGATCACATGGTTGATCATACTCTAGGTTCCACATGCATGTTTTAGCTGAAGGAAGAATACCTTAAACCTGGGTAGTTGAAACCCGTGGAATGGGTACCATGCAATATGACTTCAAAGGGTCTTCATTTGCTCACCGAACCTCTCCAATCCTATCACTGCTGCGTTTATGCCCCTGTACACATGCTTGATTCTCTTTCGGAGACATAGCAATCCATAGGTTTTAAGATACTTACTAGTCAGGTACATTCTTAGGCGTTTAATATGGGGTGTTGAGTCCATTTCGTTGAGCAAGGAGTAGCTCTTGTCTATTCCATATTTGGCTTAAGGAACTTTATCTGTGCTCATTTCAATCTCTGGTTTTATGCAGCACCCCAACTCACCTTTACCCTTAAGCAAGCATAAGTTGCTTTTCTAAATTTGAGACCCTGTTCTGTTTTGGAATTCAGTTCCTGTGTAGTCAAGTTTACATTCCGTGTATTACTGATATCTTATGATGTTTCTTTTTCTTTGTGACTTATTTCAGTTAGAATCATCATACCTGAATCCACTCATTGTGCTGCTAAGGGCCTGATGACACAGATTTCATTGCTGAGTGATATTGCTTTGTAAGTAAATACCACAACTTCTTTATCCATTTTTCACTTTCTGCGATGTTGAACTTGTACTGTAAACGAGGTTCTTGTAAACAGAGCCGTTCCAAACTTTGGGGTGGCTGTGTCTTTTTGATTTTAATTTCCCTAAGCTATACGACCATAAGTGGAAGTGCCCTAGGTTCTGTTGCTTTGTTTTTTAGATGTTTCAGGAAACACCATACACTTCTCCCGAGTGGTTGTTGGCAATTTACATCCCGCCCATCAGCATAACAAGGCTCCCAGTTCTCCATGGTCTGTCCTGCGTTTCTGGATTTTACACTTTTTTCAGATGGCCCTTTTGACCGGGGGGAAGTGAGACTTCATTGTAGTGCAGACTTCCTTTGCAAGCTTGCTTGGTTGGCCAAAAAGGGCGTATGCGTTTTTTCCTGAATATATTCAGGAAAAAACGCATACGCCCTTTTTGGCCAAGTGCATCATTGTGGACGTTCTGCCTCTTTTCCTATGCTTTCAATGCAATTCCAGTCTACCTCCTGAAATCGGTTTCCTGCAATTCTGCCCCGCTTTCAAGTCCTCTTGGCAGCCTTACTTCAGTCTATTTTTGGACGATAGCTGCCATTTATAACTCTGCAGGTTTGTGAATTACAGTGCCCCTGAGCGCCTTTCTTCAACTTGCTTTCTTGTGACCTGGCCGCAACACCGCACGATGGCTTCAGGCCCTAATCTGGTTCCGGCACGGCACGCTGAGCCTTTCATTATTTCCTTTTCCTGGTGGGAAATGAGAGTGAAATTTGCCCGTCCAGACACCTCCAGCTAGTCTCTCATTGGTTCTCGCTATTCCTGTTCATCTTCCGCAGAAATTGCAAACTGGGCCAAACAGGAGGTTAAAGGGACTGACTCTCCAAGTGGGGAGAGTGTTAGTAAAGCGTCTGGAATGTTGCACCTGAGTACCAGGGGAGGAAAACTGAGACATATTTGAACACGTCTCCCGTTCACATGGTTGATCATACTTGGGTTCCACATGCATGTTTTAGCTGAAGGAAGAATACCTTAAACCTGGAGAGTTGAGACCCGTGTAATGGGTACCATGCAATATGACTTCAAAGGGTCTTCATTTGCTCACCAAACCTCTCCAATCCTATCACTGCTGCGTTTATGCCCCTGTACACATGCTTGATTCTCTTTTGGAGACATAGCAATCCATAGGTTTTACGATACTTACTAGTCAGGTACATTCTTAGGCGTTTAATATGCGGTGTTGAGTCCATTTCGTTGAGCAAGGAGTAGCTCTTGTCTATTCCATATTTGGCTTAAGGAACTTTATCTGTGCTCATTTCAATCTCTGGTTTTATGCAGCACCCCAACTCACCTTTACCCTTAAGCAAGCATAAGTTGTTTTTCTAAATTTGAGACCCTGTTCTGTTCTGTAATTCAGTTCCTGTGTAGCCAAGTTTCCATTCCGTGTATTACTGATATCTTATGATGTTTCTTTTTCTGTGTGACTTATTTCAGTTAGAATCATCATACCTGAATCCACTCATTGTACTGCTAAGGGCCTGATGACATAGATTTCATTGCTGAGTGATATTGCTTTGTAAGTGAATACCACAACTTCTTTATCCATTTTTCACTTTCTGCGATGTTGAACTTGTACTGTAAACGAGGTTCTTGTAAACAGAGCCGATCCAAACTTTGGGGTGGCTGTGTCTTTTTGATTTTAATTTCCCTAAGCTATAGGACCATAAGTGGAAGTGCCCTAGGCTCTGTTGCTTTGTTTTTTAGATGTTTCAGGAAACACCATACACTTCTCCCGAGTGTCTGTTGGCAATTTACATCCCGCCCATCAGCATAACAAGGCTCCCAGTTCTCCATGGCCTGTCCTGCCTTTCTGGATTTTACACTTTTTTCAGATGGCCCTTTTGACCGGGGGGAAGTGAGACTTCATTGTAGTGCAGATTTCCTTTGCAAGCTTGCTTGGTTGGCCAAAAAGGGCGTATGCGTTTTTTCCTGAATATATTCAGGAAAAAACGCATACGCCCTTTTTGGCCAAGTGCATCATTGTGGACGTTCTGCCTCTTTTCCTATGCTTTCAATGCAATTCCAGTCTACCTCCTGAAATCGGTTTCCTGCAATTCTGCCCCGCTTTCAAGTCCTCTTGGCAGCCTTACTTCAGTCTATTTTTGGACGATAGCTGTCATTTATAACTCTGCAGGTTTGTGAATTACAGTGCCCCTGAGCTCCTTTCTTCAACTTGCTTTCTTGTGACCTGGCCGCAACACCGCAGGATGGCTTCAGGCCCTAATCTGGTTCCGGCACGGCACGCTGAGCCTTTGGTTATTTCCTCTTCCTGGTGGGAAATGAGAGTTAAATTTGCCCGTCCAGACACCTTCAGCTAGCCTCTCATTGGTTCTCGCTATTCCTGTTCATCTTCCGCAGAAATTGCAAACTGCGCCAAACAGGAGGTTAAAGGCGCTGACTCTCCAAGTGGGGAGAGTGTTAGTAAAGCGTCTGGAATGTTGCACCCGAGTACCAGGGGAGGAAAACTGAGACATATTTGAATACGTCTCCCGTTCACATGGTTGATCATACTTGGGTTCCACATGCATGTTTTAGCTGAAGGAAGAATACCTTAAACCTGGAGAGTTGAGACCCGTGTAATGGGTACCATGCAATATGACTTCAAAGGGTCTTCATTTGCTCACCGAACCTCTCCAATCCTATCACTGCTGCGTTTATGCCCCTGTACACATGCTTGATTCTCTTTCGGAGACATAGCAATCCATAGGTTTTACGATACTTACTAGTGAGGTACATTCTTAGGCGTTTAATATGCGGTGTTGAGTCCATTTCGTTGAGCAAGGAGTAGCTCTTGTCTATTCCATATTTGACTTAAGGAACTTTATCTGTGCTCATTTCAATCTCTGGTTTTATGCAGCACCCCAACTCACCTTTACCCTTAAGCAAGCATAAGTTGGTTTTCTAAATTTGAGACCCTGTTCTGTTTTGGAATTCAGTTCCTGTGTAGCCAAGTTTACATTCCGTGTATTAGTGATATCTTATGATGTTTCTTTTTCTGTGTGACTTATTTCAGTTAGAATCATCATACCTGAATCCACTCATTGTGATGCTAAGGGCCTGATGACATAGATTTCATTGCTGAGTGATATTGCTTTGTAAGTAAATACCACAACTTCTTTATCCATTTTTCACTTTCTGCGATGTTGAACTTGTACTGTAAATGAGGTTCTTGTAAACAGAGGCGTCCCAAACTTTGGGGTGGCTGTGTCTTTTTGATTTTAATTTCCCTAAGCTATAGGACCATAAGTGGCAGTGCCCTAGGCTCTGTTGCTTTGTTTTTTAGATGTTTCAGGAAACACCATACACTTCTCCCGAGTGTCTGTTGGCAATTTACATCCCGCCCATCAGCATAACAAGGCTCCCAGTTCTCCATGGCCTGTCCTGCCTTTCTGGATTTTACACTTTTTTCAGATGGCCCTTTTGACCGGGAGGAAGTGAGACTTCATTGTAGTGCAGATTTCCTTTGCAAGCTTGCTTGGTTGGCCAAAAAGGGCGTATGCGTTTTTTCCTGAATATATTCAGGAAAAAACGCATACGCTCTTTTTGGCCAAGTGCATCATTGTGGACGTTCTGCCTCTTTTCCTATGCTTTCAATGCAATTCCAGTCTACCTCCTGAAATCGGTTTCCTGCAATTCTGCCCCGCTTTCAAGTCCTCTTGGCAGCCTTACTTCAGTCTATTTTTGGACGATAGCTGTCATTTATAACTCTGCAGGTTTGTGAATTACAGTGCCCCTGAGCTCCTTTCTTCAACTCGCTTTCTTGTGACCTGGCCGCAACACCGCAGGATGGCTTCAGGCCCTAATCTGGTTCCGGCCCGGCACGCTGAGCCTTTGGTTAATTCCTCTTCCTGGTGGGAAATGAGAGTTAAATTTGCCCGTCCAGACACCTCCAGCTAGCCTCTCATTGGTTCTCGCTATTCCTGTTCATCTTCCGCAGAAATTGCAAACTGGGCCAAACAGGAGGTTAAAGGGACTGACTCTCCAAGTGGGGAGAGTGTTAGTAAAGCGTCTGGAATGTTGCACCCGAGTACCAGGGGAGGAAAACTGAGACATATTTGAACACATCTCCCGATCACATGGTTGATCATACTCTAGGTTCCACATGCATGTTTTAGCTGAAGGAAGAATACCTTAAACCTGGGTAGTTGAAACCCGTGGAATGGGTACCATGCAATATGACTTCAAAGGGTCTTCATTTGCTCACCTAACCTCTCCAATCCTATCACTGCTGCGTTTATGGCCCTGTACACATGCTTGATTCTCTTTCGGAGACATAGCAATCCATAGGTTTTAAGATACTTACTAGTCAGGTACATTCTTAGGCGTTTATAATGGGGTGTTGAGTTCTTTTCGTTGAGCAAGGAGTAGCTCTTGTCTATTCCATATTTGGCTTAAGGAACTTTATCTGTGCTCATTTCAATCTCTGGTTTTATGCAGCACCCCAACTCACCTTTACCCTTAAGCAAGAATAAGTTGGTTTTCTAAATTTGAGACCCTGTTCTGTTCTGTAATTCAGTTCCTGTGTAGCCAAGTTTCCATTCCGTGTATTACTGATATCTTATGATGTTTCTTTTTCTGTGTGACTTATTTCAGTTAGAATCATCATACCTGAATCCACTCATTGTGCTGCTAAGGGCCTGATGACACAGATTTCATTGCTGAGTGATATTGCTTTGTAAATAAATACCACAACTTCTTTATCCATTTTTCACTTTCTGCGATGTTGAACTTGTACTGTAAACGAGGTTCTTGTAAACAGAGCCGTTCCAAACTTTGGGGTGGCTGTGTCTTTTTGATTTTAATTTCCCTAAGCTATAGGACCATAAGTGGAAGTGCCCTAGGTTCTGTTGCTTTGTTTTTTAGATGTTTCAGGAAACACCATACACTTCTCCCGAGTGGTTGTTGGCAATTTACATCCCGCCCATCAGCATAACAAGGCTCCCAGTTCTCCATGGCCTGTCCTGCCTTTCTGGATTTTACACTTTTTTCAGATGGCCCTTTTGACCGGGGGGAAATGAGACTTCATTGTAGTGCAGATTTCCTTTGCAAGCTTGCTTGGTTGGCCAAAAAGGGCGTATGTGTTTTTTCCTGAATATATTCAGGAAAAAACGCATACGCCCTTTTTGGCCAAGTGCATCATTGTGGACGTTCTGCCTCTTTTCCTATGCTTTCAATGCAATTCCAGTCTACCTCCTGAAATCGGTTTCCTGCAATTCTGCCCCGCTTTCAAGTCCTCTTGGCAGCCTTACTTCAGTCTATTTTTGGACGATAGCTGTCATTTATAACTCTGCAGGTTTGTGAATTACAGTGCCCCTAAGCTCCTTTCTTCAACTTGCTTTCTTGTGACCTGGCCGCAACACCGCAGGATGGCTTCAGGCCCTAATCTGGTTCCGGCACAGCACGCTGAGCCTTTGGTTATTTCCTCTTCCTGGTGGGAAATGAGAGTTAAATTTGCCCGTCCAGACACCTTCAGCTAGCCTCTCATTTGTTCTCACTATTCCTGTTCATCTTCCGCAGAAATTGCAAACTGGGCCAAACAGGAGGTTAAAGGCGCTGACTCTCCAAGTGGGGAGAGTGTTAGTAAAGCGTCTGGAATGTTGCACCCGAGTACCAGGGGAGGAAAACTGAGACATATTTGAACACGTCTCCCGTTCACATGGTTGATCATACTTGGGTTCCACATGCATGTTTTAGCTGAAGGAAGAATACCTTAAACCTGGAGAGTTGACACCCGTGGAATGGGTACCATGCAATATGACTTCAAAGGGTCTTCATTTGCTCACCAAACCTCTCCAATCCTATCACTGCTGCGTTTATGCCCCTGTACACATGCTTGATTCTCTTTCGGAGACATAGCAATCCATAGGTTTTAAGATACTTACAAGTCAGGTACATTCTTAGGCGTTTAATAGGCGGTGTTGAGTCCATTTCGTTGAGCAAGGAGTAGCTCTTGTCTATTCCATATTTAGCTTAAGGAACTTTATCTGTGCTCATTTCAATCTCTGGTTTTATGCAGCACCCCAACTCACCTTTACCCTTAAGCAAGCATAAGTTGGTTTTCTAAATTTGAGACCCTGTTCTGTTCTGTAATTCAGTTCCTGTGTAGCCAAGTTTACATTCCGTGTATTACTGATATCTTATGATGTTTCTTTTTCTGTGTGACTTATTTCAGTTAGAATCATCATACCTGAATCCACTCATTGTGATGCTAAGGGCCTGATGACATAGATTTCATTGCTGAGTGATATTGCTTTGTAAGTAAATACCACAACTTCTTTATCCATTTTTCACTTTCTGCGATGTTGAACTTGTACTGTAAATGAGGTTCTTGTAAACAGAGGCGTCCCAAACTTTGGGGTGGCTGTGTCTTTTTGATTTTAATTTCCCTAAGCTATAGGACCATAAGTGGCAGTGCCCTAGGCTCTGTTGCTTTGTTTTTTAGATGTTTCAGGAAACACCATACACTTCTCCCGAGTGTCTGTTGGCAATTTACATCCCGCCCATCAACATAACAAGGCTCCCAGTTCTCCATGGCCTGTCCTGCCTTTCTGGATTTTACACTTTTTTCAGATGGCCCTTTTGACCGGGGGGAAGTGAGACTTCATTGTAGTGCAGATTTCCTTTGCAAGCTTGCTTGGTTGGCCAAAAAGGGCGTATGCGTTTTTTCCTGAATATATTCAGGAAAAAACGCATACGCTCTTTTTGGCCAAGTGCATCATTGTGGACGTTCTGCCTCTTTTCCTATGCTTTCAATGCAATTCCAGTCTACCTCCTGAAATCGGTTTCCTGCAATTCTGCCCCGCTTTCAAGTCCTCTTGGCAGCCTTACTTCAGTCTATTTTTGGACGATAGCTGTCATTTATAACTCTGCAGGTTTGTGAATTACAGTGCCCCTGAGCTCCTTTCTTCAACTCGCTTTCTTGTGACCTGGCCGCAACACCGCAGGATGGCTTCAGGCCCTAATCTGGTTCCGGCCCAGCACGCTGAGCCTTTGGTTAATTCCTCTTCCTGGTGGGAAATGAGAGTTAAATTTGCCCGTCCAGACACCTCCAGCTAGCCTCTCATTGGTTCTCGCTATTCCTGTTCATCTTCCGCAGAAATTGCAAACTGGGCCAAACAGGAGGTTAAAGGGACTGACTCTCCAAGTGGGGAGAGTGTTAGTAAAGCGTCTGGAATGTTGCACCCGAGTACCAGGGGAGGAAAACTGAGACATATTTGAACACGTCTCCCGATCACATGGTTGATCATACTCTAGGTTCCACATGCATGTTTTAGCTGAAGGAAGAATACCTTAAACCTGGGTAGTTGAAACCCGTGGAATGGGTACCATGCAATATGACTTCAAAGGGTCTTCATTTGCTCACCTAACCTCTCCAATCCTATCACTGCTGCGTTTATGGCCCTGTACACATGCTTGATTCTCTTTCGGAGACATAGGAATCCATAGGTTTTAAGATACTTACTAGTCAGGTACATTCTTAGGCGTTTATAATGGGGTGTTGAGTTCTTTTCGTTGAGCAAGGAGTAGCTCTTGTCTATTCCATATTTGGCTTAAGGAACTTTATCTGTGCTCATTTCAATCTCTGGTTTTATGCAGCACCCCAACTCACCTTTACCCTTAAGCAAGAATAAGTTGGTTTTCTAAATTTGAGACCCTGTTCTGTTCTGTAATTCAGTTCCTGTGTAGCCAAGTTTCCATTCCGTGTATTACTGATATCTTATGATGTTTCTTTTTCCGTGTGACTTATTTCAGTTAGAATCATCATACCTGAATCCACTCATTGTGCTGCTAAGGGCCTGATGACACAGATTTCATTGCTGAGTGATATTGCTTTGTAAATAAATACCACAACTTCTTTATCCATTTTTCACTTTCTGCGATGTTGAACTTGTACTGTAAACGAGGTTCTTGTAAACAGATCCGTTCCAAACTTTGAGGTGGCTGTGTCTTTTTGATTTTAATTTCCCTAAGCTATAGGACCATAAGTGGAAGTGCCCTAGGTTCTGTTGCTTTGTTTTTTAGATGTTTCAGGAAACACCATACACTTCTCCCGAGTGGTTGTTGGCAATTTACATCCCGCCCATCAGCATAACAAGGCTCCCAGTTCTCCATGGCCTGTCCTGCCTTTCTGGATTTTACACTTTTTTCAGATGGCCCTTTTGACCGGGGGGAAATGAGACTTCATTGTAGTGCAGATTTCCTTTGCAAGCTTGCTTGGTTGGCCAAAAAGGGCGTATGTGTTTTTTCCTGAATATATTCAGGAAAAAACGCATACGCCCTTTTTGGCCAAGTGCATCATTGTGGACGTTCTGCCTCTTTTCCTATGCTTTCAATGCAATTCCAGTCTACCTCCTGAAATCGGTTTCCTGCAATTCTGCCCCGCTTTCAAGTCCTCTTGGCAGCCTTACTTCAGTCTATTTTTGGACGATAGCTGTCATTTATAACTCTGCAGGTTTGTGAATTACAGTGCCCCTGAGCTCCTTTCTTCAACTTGCTTTCTTGTGACCTGGCCGCAACACCGCAGGATGGCTTCAGGCCCTAATCTGGTTCCGGCACAGCACGCTGAGCCTTTGGTTATTTCCTCTTCCTGGTGGGAAATGAGAGTTAAATTTGCCCGTCCAGACACCTTCAGCTAGCCTCTCATTTGTTCTCACTATTCCTGTTCATCTTCCGCAGAAATTGCAAACTGGGCCAAACAGGAGGTTAAAGGCGCTGACTCTCCAAGTGGGGAGAGTGTTAGTAAAGCGTCTGGAATGTTGCACCCGAGTACCAGGGGAGGAAAACTGAGACATATTTGAACACGTCTCCCGTTCACATGGTTGATCATACTTGGGTTCCACATGCATGTTTTAGCTGAAGGAAGAATACCTTAAACCTGGAGAGTTGAGACCCGTGGAATGGGTACCATGCAATATGACTTCAAAGGGTCTTCATTTGCTCACCAAACCTCTCCAATCCTATCACTGCTGCGTTTATGCCCCTGTACACATGCTTGATTCTCTTTCGGAGACATAGCAATCCATAGGTTTTAAGATACTTACAAGTCAGGTACATTCTTAGGCGTTTAATAGGCGGTGTTGAGTCCATTTCGTTGAGCAAGGAGTAGCTCTTGTCTATTCCATATTTAGCTTAAGGAACTTTATCTGTGCTCATTTCAATCTCTGGTTTTATGCAGCACCCCAACTCACCTTTACCCTTAAGCAAGCATAAGTTGTTTTTCTAAACTTGAGACACTGTTCTGTTCTGTAATTCAGTTCCTGTGTAGCCAAGTTTCCATTCCGTGTATTACTGATATCTTATGATGTTTCTTTTTCTGTGTGACTTATTTCAGTTAGAATCATCATACCTGAATCCACTCATTGTGCTGCTAAGGGCCTGATGACATAGATTTCATTGCTGAGTGATATTGCTTTGTAAGTGAATACCACAACTTCTTTATCCATTTTTCACTTTCTGCGATGTTGAACTTGTACTGTAAACGAGGTTCTTGTAAACAGAGCCGTTCCAAACTTTGGGGTGGCTGTGTCTTTTTGATTTTAATTTCCCTAAGCTATAGGACCATAAGTGGAAGTGCCCTAGGCTCTGTTGCTTTGTTTTTTAGATGTTTAAGGAAACACCATACACTTCTCCCAAGTGTCTGTTGGCAATTTACATCCCGCCCATCAGCATAACAAGGCTCCCAGTTCTCAATGGCCTGTTGCCTTTCTGGATTTTACACTTTTTTCAGATGGCCCTTTTGACCGGGGGGAAGTGAGACTTCATTGTAGTGCAGATTTCCTTTGCAAGCTTGCTTGGTTGGCCAAAAAGGGCGTATGCGTTTTTTCCTGAATATATTCAGGAAAAAACGCATACGCCCTTTTTGGCCAAGTGCATCATTGTGGACGTTCTGCCTCTTTTCCTATGCTTTCAATGCAATTCCAGTCTACCTTCTGAAATTGGTTTCCTGCAATTCTGCCGCGCTTTCAAGTCCTCTTGGCAGCCTTACTTCAGTCTATTTTTGGACGATAGCTGTCATTTATAACTCTGCAGGTTTGTGAATTACAGTGCCCCTGAGCTCCTTTCTTCAACTCGATTTCTTGTGACCTGGCCGCAACACCGCAGGATGGCTTCAGGCCCTAATCTGGTTCCGGCACGGCACGCTGAGCCTTTGGTTAATTCCTCTTCCTGGTGGGAAATGAGAGTTAAATTTGCCCGTCCAGACACCTCCAGCTAGCCTCTCATTGGTTCTCGCTATTCCTGTTCATCTTCCGCAGAAATTGCAAACTGGGCCAAACAGGAGGTTAAAGGGACTGACTCTCCAAGTGGGGAGAGTGTTAGTAAAGCGTCTGGAATGTTGCACCCGAGTACCAGGGGAGGAAAACTGAGACATATTTGAACACGTCTCCCGATCACATGGTTGATCATACTCTAGGTTCCACATGCATGTTTTAGCTGAAGGAAGAATACCTTAAACCTGGGTAGTTGAAACCCGTGGAATGGGTACCATGCAATATGACTTCAAAGGGTCTTCATTTGCTCACCGAACCTCTCCAATCCTATCACTGCTGCGTTTATGCCCCTGTACACATGCTTGATTCTCTTTCGGAGACATAGCAATCCATAGGTTTTAAGATACTTACTAGTCAGGTACATTCTTAGGCGTTTAATATGGGGTGTTGAGTCCATTTCGTTGAGCAAGGAGTAGCTCTTGTCTATTCCATATTTGGCTTAAGGAACTTTATCTGTGCTCATTTCAATCTCTGGTTTTATGCAGCACCCCAACTCACCTTTACCCTTAAGCAAGAATAAGTTGGTTTTCTAAATTTGAGACCCTGTTCTGTTCTGTAATTCAGTTCCTGTGTAGCCAAGTTTCCATTCCGTGTATTACTGATATCTTATGATGTTTCTTTTTCTGTGTGACTTATTTCAGTTAGAATAATCATACCTGAATCCACTCATTGTGCGGCTAAGGGCCTGATGACACAGATTTCATTGCTGAGTGATATTGCTTTGTAAGTAAATACCACAACTTCTTTATCCATTTTTCACTTTCTGCGATGTTGAACTTGTACTGTAAACGAGGTTCTTGTAAACAGAGCCGTTCCAAACTTTGGGGTGGCTGTGTCTTTTTGATTTTAATTTCCCTAAGCTATAGGACCATAAGTGGAAGTGCCCTAGGTTCTGTTGCTTTGTTTGTTAGATGTTTCAGGAAACACCATACACTTCTCCCGAGTGGTTGTTGGCAATTTACATCCCGCCCATCAGCATAACAAGGCTCCCAGTTCTCCATGGCCTGTCCTGCCTTTCTGGATTTTACACTTTTTTCAGATGGCCCTTTTGACCGGGGGGAAGTGAGACTTCATTGTAGTGCAGATTTCCTTTGCAAGCTTGCTTGGTTGGCCAAAAAGGGCGTATGCGTTTTTTCCTGAATATATTCAGGAAAAAACGCATACGCCCTTTTTGGCCAAGTGCATCATTGTGGACGTTCTGCCTCTTTTCCTATGCTTTCAATGCAATTCCAGTCTACCTCCTGAAATCGGTTTCCTGCAATTCTGCCCCGCTTTCAAGTCCTCTTGGCAGCCTTACTTCAGTCTATTTTTGGACGATAGCTGTCATTTATAACTCTGCAGGTTTGTGAATTACAGTGCCCCTGAGCTCCTTTCTTCAACTCGCTTTCTTGTGACCTGGCCGCAACACCGCAGGATGGCTTCAGGCCCTAATCTGGTTCCGGCACGGCACGCTGAGCCTTTGGTTATTTCCTCTTCCTGGTGGGAAATGAGAGTTAAATTTGCCCGTCCAGACACCTCCAGCTAGCCTCTCATTGGTTCTCGCTTTTCCTGTTCATCTTCCGCAGAAATTGCAAACTGGGCCAAACAGGAGGTTAAAGGCGCTGACTCTCCAAGTGGGGAGAGTGTTAGTAAAGCGTCTGGAATGTTGCACCCGAGTACCAGGGGGGGAAAACTGAGACATATTTGAACACATCTCCCGTTTACATGGTTGATCATACTTGGGTTCCACATGCATGTTTTAGCTGAAGGAAGAATACCTTAAACCTGGAGAGTTGAGACCCGTGTAATGGGTACCATGCAATATGACTTCAAAGGGTCTTCATTTGCTCACCGAACCTCTCCAATCCTATCACTGCTGCGTTTATGCCCCTGTACACATGCTTGATTCTCTTTCGGAGACATAACAATCCATAGGTTTTAAGATACTTACTAGTCAGGTACATTCTTAGGCGTTTAATATGCGGTGTTGAGTCCATTTCGTTGAGCAAGGAGTAGCTCTTGTCTATTCCATATTTGACTTAAGGAACTTTATCTGTGCTCATTTCAATCTCTGGTTTTATGCAGCACCCCAACTCACCTTTACCCTTAAGCAAGCATAAGTTGGTTTTCTAAATTTGAGACCCTGTTCTGTTCTGTAATTCAGTTCCTGTGTAGCCAAGTTTACATTCCATGTATTACTGATATCTTATGATGTTTCTTTTTCTGTGTGACTTATTTCAGTTAGAATCATCATACCTGAATCCACTCATTGTGCTGCTAAGAGCCTGATGACACAGATTTCATTGCTGAGTGATATTGCTTTGTAAGTAAATACCACAACTTCTTTATCCATTTTTCACTTTCTGCGATGTTGAACTTGTACTGTAGACGAGGTTCTTGTAAACAGAGCCGTTCCAAACTTTGGGGTGGCTGTGTCTTTTTGATTTTAATTTCCCTAAGCTATAGGACCATAAGTGGAAGTGCCCTAGGTTCTGTTGCTTTGTTTTTTAGATGTTTCAGGAAACACCATACACTTCTCCCGAGTGGTTTTTGGCAATTTACATCCCGCCCATCAGCATAACATGGCTCCCAGTTCTCCATGGCCTGTCCTGCCTTTCTGGATTTTACACTTTTTTCAGATGTCCCTTTTGACCGGGGGGAAGTGAGACTTCATTGTAGTGCAGATTTCCTTTGCAAGCTTGCTTGGTTGGCCAAAAAGGGCGTATGCGTTTTTTCCTGAATATATTCAGGAAAAAACGCATACGCCCTTTTTGGCCAAGTGCATCATTGTGGACGTTCTGCCTCTTTTCCTATGCTTTCAATGCAATTCCAATCTACCTCCTGAAATCGGTTTCCTGCAATTCTGCCCCGCTTTCAAGTCCTCTTGGCAGCCTTACTTCAGTTTATTTTTGGACGATAGCTGTCATTTATAACTCTGTAGGTTTGTGAATTACAGTGCCCCTGAGCTCCTTTCTTCAACTCACTTTCTTGTGACCTGGCCGCAACACCGCAGGATGGCTTCAGGCCCTAATGTGGTTCCGGTACGGCACGCTGAGCCTTTGGTTATTTCCTCTTCCTGGTGGGAAATGAGAGTTAAATTTGCCCGTCCAGACACCTCCAGCTAGCCTCTCATTGGTTCTCGCTATTCCTTTTCATCTTCCGCAGAAATTGCAAACTGGGCCAAACAGGAGGTTAAAGGCGCTGACTCTCCAAGTGGGGAGAGTGTTAGTAAAGCGTCTGGAATGTTGCACCCGAGTACCAGGGGAGGAAAACTGAGACATATTTGAACACGTCTCCCATTCACATGGTTGATCATACTTGGGTTCCACATGCATGTTTTAGCTGAAGGAAGAATACCTAAAACCTGGGTAGTTGAAACCCGTGGAATGGGTACCATGCAATATGACTTCAAAGGGTCTTCATTTGCTCACCGAACCTCTCCAATCCTATCACTGCTGCGTTTATGCCCCTGTACACATGCTTGATTCTCTTTCGGAGACATAGCAATCCATAGGTTTTAAGATACTTACTAGTCAGGTACATTCTTAGGCGTTTAATATGTGGTGTTGAGTCCATTTCGTTGAGCAAGGAGTAGCTCTTGTCTATTCCATATTTGGCTTAAGGAACTTTATCTGTGCTCATTTCAATCTCTGGTTTTATGCAGCACCCCAACTCACCTTTACCCTTAAGCAAGCATAAGTTGGTTTTCTAAATTTGAGACCCTGTTCTGTTCTGTAATTCAGTTCCTGTGTAGCCAAGTTTACATTCCGTGTATTACTGATATCTTATGATGTTTCTTTTCTGTGTGACTTATTTCAGTTAGAATCATCATACCTGAATCCACTCATTGTGCTGCTACGGGCCTGATGACACAGATTTCATTGCTGAGTGATATTGCTTTGTAAGTAAATACCACAACTTCTTTATCCATTTTTCACTTTCTGCGATGTTGAACTTGTACTGTAAACGAGGTTCTTATAAACAGAGCCGATCCAAACTTTGGGGTGGCTGTGTCTTTTTGATTTTAATTTCCCTAAGCTATAGGACCATAAGTGGCAGTGCCCTAGGCTCTGTTGCTTTGTTTTTTAGATGTTTCAGGAAACACCATACACTTCTCCCGAGTGTCTGTTGGCAATTTACATCCTGCCCATCAGCATAACAAGGCTCCCAGTTCTCCATGGCCTGTCCTGCCTTTCTGGATTTTACACTTTTTTCAGATGGCCCTTTGGACCGGGGGGAAGTGAGACTTCATTGTAGTGCAGATTTCCTTTGCAAGCTTGCTTGGTTGGCCAAAAAGGGCATATGCGTTTTTTCCTGAATATATTCAGGAAAAAACGCATACGCCCTTTTTGGCCAAGTGCATCATTGTGGACGTTCTGCCTCTTTTCCTATGCTTTCAATGCAATTCCAGTCTACCTCCTGAAATCGGTTTCCTGCAATTCTGCCCCGCTTTCAAGTCCTCTTGGCAGCCTTACTTCAGTCTATTTTTGGACGATAGCTGTCATTTATAACTCTGCAGGTTTGTGAATTACAGTGCCCCTGAGCTCCTTTCTTCAACTCGCTATCTTGTGACCTGGCCGCAACACCGCAGGATGGCTTCAGGCCCTAATCTGGTTCCGGTACGGCACGCTGAGCCTTTTGTTAATTCCTCTTCCTGGTGGGAAATGAGAGTTAAATTTGCCCGTCCAGACACCTCCAGCTAGTCTCTCATTGGTTCTCGCTATTCCTGTTCATCTTCCGCAGAAATTGCAAACTGGGCCAAACAGGAGGTTAAAGGCGCTGACTCTCCAAGTGGGGAGAGTGTTAGTAAAGCGTCTGGAATGTTGCACCCGAGTACCAGGGGAGGAAAACTGAGACATATTTGAACACGTCTCCCGTTCACATGGTTGATCATACTTGGGTTCCACATGCATGTTTTAGCTGAAGGAAGAATACCTTAAACCTGGAGAGTTGAGACCCGTGGAATGGGTACCATGCAATATGACTTCAAAGGGTCTTCATTTGCTCACCGAACCTCTCCAATCCTATCACTACTGCATTTATGCCCCTGTACACATGCTTGATTCTCTTTTGGAGACATAGCAATCCATAGGTTTTACTATACTTACTAGTCAGGTACATTCTTAGGCGTTTAATATGCGGTGTTGAGTCCATTTCGTTGAGCAAGGAGTAGCTCTTGTCTATTCCATATTTGACTTAAGGAACTTTATCTGTGCTCATTTCAATCTCTGGTTTTATGCAGCACCCCAACTCACCTTTACCCTTAAGCAAGCATAAGTTGGTTTTCTAAATTTGAGACCCTGTTCTGTTCTGTAATTCAGTTCCTGTGTAGCCAAGTTTACATTCCGTGTATTACTGATATCTTATGATGTTTCTTTTTCTGTGTGACTTATTTCAGTTAGAATCATCATACCTGAATCCACTCATTGTGCTGCTACGGGCCTGATGACACAGATTTCATTGCTGAGTGATATTGCTTTGTAAGTAAATACCACAACTTCTTTATCCATTTTTCACTTTCTGCGATGTTGAACTTGTACTGTAAACGAGGTTCTTGTAAACAGAGCCGTTCCAAACTTTGGGGTGGCTGTGTCTTTTTGATTTTAATTTCCCTAAGCTATAGGACCATAAGTGGCAGTGCCCTAGGCTCTGTTGCTTTGTTTTTTAGATGTTTCAGGAAACACCACACACTTCTCCCGAGTGTCTGTTTGCAATTTACATCCCGCCCATCAGCATAACAAGGCTCCCAGTTCTCCATGGCCTGTCCTGCCTTTCTGGATTTTACACTTTTTTCAGATGGCCCTTTTGACCGGGGGGAAGTGAGACTTCATTGTAGTGCAGATTTCCTTTGCAAGCTTGCTTGGTTGGCCAAAAAGGGCGTATGCGTTTTTTCCTGAATATATTCAGGAAAAAACGCATACGCCCTTTTTGGCCAAGTGCATCATTGTGGACGTTCTGCCTCTTTTCCTATGCTTTCAATGCAATTCCAGTCTACCTCCTGAAATCGGTTTCCTGCAATTCTGCCCCGCTTTCAAGTCCTCTTGGCAGCCTTACTTCAGTCTATTTTTGGACGATAGCTGTCATTTATAACTCTGCAGGTTTGTGAATTACAGTGCCCCTGAGCTCCTTTCTTCAACTCGCTTTCTTTTGAGCTGGCTGCAACACCGCAGGATGGCTTCAGGCCCTAATCTGGTTCTGGCACGGCACGCTGAGCCTTTGGTTAATTCCTCTTCCTGGTGGGAAATGAGAGTTAAATTTGCCCGTCCAGACACCTCCAGCTAGCCTCTCATTTGTTCTCGCTATTCCTGTTCATCTTCCGCAGAAATTGCAAACTGGGCCAAACAGGAGGTTAAAGGGACTGACTCTCCAAGTGGGGAGAGTGTTAGTAAAGCGTCTGGAATGTTGCACCCGAGTACCAGGGGAGGAAAACTGAGACATATTTGAACACGTCTCCCGATGACATGGTTGATGATACTCTAGGTTCCACATGCATGTTTTAGCTGAAGGAAGAATACCTTAAACCTGGGTAGTTGAAACCCGTGGAATGGGTACCATGCAATATGACTTCAAAGGGTCTTCATTTGCTCACCGAACCTCTCCAATCCTATCACTGCTGCGTTTATGCCCCTATACACATGCTTGATTCTCTTTCGGAGACATAGCAATCATTGGTTTTTAAGACACTTACTAGTCAGGTACATTCTTAGGCGTTTAATATGCGGTGTTGAGTCCATTTCGTTGAGCAAGGAGTAGCTCTTGTCTATTCCATATTTGACTTAAGGAACTTTATCTGTGCTCATTTCAATCTCTGGTTTTATGCAGCACCCCAACTCACCTTTACCCTTAAGCAAGCATAAGTTGGTTTTCTAAATTTGAGACCCTGTTCTGTTCTGTAATTCAGTTCCTGTGTAGCCAAGTTTACATTCCGTGTATTACTGATATCTTATGATGTTTCTTTTTCTGTGTGACTTATTTCAGTTAGAATCATCATACCTGAATCCACTCATTGTGCTGCTAAGGGCCTGATGACATAGAATTCATTGCTGAGTGATATTGCTTTGTAAGTAAATACCACAACTTCTTTATCCATTTTTCACTTTCTGCGATGTTGAACTTGTACTGTAAACGAGGTTCTTGTAAACAGAGCCGTTCCAAACTTTGGGGTGGCTGTGTCTTTTTGATTTTAATTTCCCTAAGCTATAGGACCATAAGTGGAAGTGCCCTAGGTTCTGTTGCTTTGTTTTTTAGATGTTTCAGGAAACACCATATACTTCTCCCGAGTGGTTGTTGGCAATTTACATCCCGCCCATCAGCATAACAAGGCTCCCAGTTCTCCATGGCCTGTCCTGCCTTTCTGGATTTTACACTTTTTTCAGATGGCCCTTTTGACCGGGGGGAAGTGAGACTTCATTGTAGTGCAGATTTCCTTTGCAAGCTTGCTTGGTTGGCCAAAAAGGGCGTATGCGTTTTTTCCTGAATATATTCAGGAAAAACGCATACGCCCTTTTTGGCCAAGTGCATCATTGTGGACGTTCTGCCTCTTTTCCTATGCTTTCAATGCAATTCCAGTCTACCTCCTGAAATCGGTTTCCTGCAATTCTGCCCCGCTTTCAAGTCCTCTTGGCAGCCTTACTTCAATGTATTTTTGGACGATAGCTGTCATTTATATCTCTGCAGGTTTGTGAATTACAGTGCCCCTGGGCTCCTTTCTTCAACTCGCTTTCTTTTGAGCTGGCCGCAACACCGCAGGATGGCTTCAGGCCCTAATCTGGTTCCGGTACGGCACGCTGAGCCTTTGGTTATTTCCTCTTCCTGGTGGGAAATGAGAGTTAAATTTGCCCGTCCAGACACCTCCAGCTAGCCTCTCATTGGTTCTCGCTATTCCTGTTCATCTTCCGCAGAAATTGCAAACTGGGCCAAACAGGAGGTTAAAGGGACTGACTCTCCAAGTGGGGAGAGTGTTAGTAAAGCGTCTGGAATGTTGCACCCGAGTACCAGGGGAGGAAAACTGAGACATATTTGAACACGTCTCCAGTTCACATGGTTGATCATACTTGGGTTCCACATGCATGTTTTAGCTGAAGGAAGAATACCTTAATCCTGGAGAGTTGAGACCCGTGTAATGGGTACCATGCAATATGACTTCAAAGGGTCTTCATTTGCTCACCGAACCTCTCCAATCCTATCACTGCTGCGTTTATTCCCCTGTACACACGCTTGATTCTCTTTTGGAGACATAGCAATCCATAGGTTTTAAGATACTTACTAGTCAGGTACATTCTTAGGGGTTTAATATGGGGTTTTGAGTCCATTTCGTTGAGCAAGGAGTAGCTCTTGTCTATTCCATATTTGGCTTAAGGAACTTTATCTGTGCTCATTTCAATCTCTGGTTTTATGCAGCACCCCAACTCACCTTTCCCCTTAAGCAAGCATAAGTTGGTTTTCTAAATTTGAGTCCCTGTTCTGTTCTGGAATGCAGTTCCTGTGTAGCCAAGTTTACATTCCGTGTATTAGTGATATCTTATGATGTTTCTTTTTCTGTGTGACTTATTTCAGTTAGAATCATCGTACCTGAATCCACTCATTATGCTGCTACAGGCCTGATGACATAGATTTCATTGCTGAGTGATACTGCATTGTACGTAAGTACCACAAGTTCTTTATCAATTTTTCACGTTCTGCGATGCTGAACTTGTACTGTAAACGAGGTTCTTGTAAACAGAGGCGTCCCAAACTTTGGGGTGGCTGTGTCTTTTTGATTTTAATTTCCCTAAGCTATAGGACCATAAGTGGCAGTGCCCTAGGCTCTGTTGCTTTGTTTTTTAGATGCTTCAGGAAACACCATACACTTCTCCCGAGTGTCTGTTGGCAATTTACATCCCGCCCATCAGCATAACAAGGCTCCCAGTTCTCCATGGCCTGTCCTGCCTTTCTGGATTTTACACTTTTTTCAGATGGCCCTTTTGACCGGGGGGAAGTGAGACTTCATTGTAGTGCAGATTTCCTTTGCAAGCTTGCTTGGTTGGCCAAAAAGGGCGTATGCGTTTTTTCCTGAATATATTCAGGAAAAAACGCATACGCCCTTTTTGGCCAAGTGCATCATTGTGGACGTTCTGCCTCTTTTCCTATGCTTTCAATGCAATTCCAGTCTACCTCCTGAAATCAGTTTCCTGCAATTCTGCCCCGCTTTCAAGTCCTCTTGGCAGCCTTACTTCAGTCTATTTTTGGACGATAGCTGTCATTTATAACTCTGCAGGTTTGTGAATTACAGTGCCCCTGAGCTCCTTTCTTCAACTCGCTTTCTTTTGAGCTGGCCGCAACACCGCAGGATGGCTTCAGGCCCTAATCTGGTTCCGGTACGGCACGCTGAGCCTTTGGTTATTTCCTCTTCCTGGTGGGAAATGAGAGTTAAATTTGCCCGTCCAGACACCTCCAGCTAGCCTCTCATTGGTTCTTGCTATTCCTGTTCATCTTCCGCAGAAATTGCAAACTGGGCCAAACAGGAGGTTAAAGGGACTGACTCTCCAAGTCGGGAGAGTGTTAGTAAAGCGTCTGGAATGTTGCAGCCGAGTACCAGGGTACGAAAACTGACATATTTGAACACGTCTCCCGATCACATGGTTGATCATACTCTAGGTTCCACATGCATGTTTTAGCTGAAGGAAGAATACCTTAAACCTGGGTAGTTGAAACCCGTGGAATGGGTACCATGCAATATGACTTCAAAGGGTCTTCATTTGCTCACCGAACCTCTCCAATCCTATCACTGCTGCGTTTATGCCCCTGTACACATGCTTGATTCTCTTTCGGAGACATAGCAATCCATAGGTTTTAAGATACTTACTAGTCAGGTACATTCTTAGGCGTTTAATATGCGGTGTTGAGTCCATTTCGTTGAGCAAGGAGTAGCTCTTGTCTATTCCATATTTGGCTTAAGGAACTTTATCTGTGCTCATTTCAATCTCTGGTTTTATGCAGCACCCCAACTCACCTTTACCCTTAAGAAAGCATAAGTTGGTTTTCTAAATTTGAGTCCCTGTTCTGTTCTGTAATTCAGTTCCTGTGTAGCCAAGTTTACATTCCGTGTATTACTGATATCTTATGATGTTTCTTTTTCTGTGTGACTTACTTCAGTTAGAATCATCATACCTGAATCCACTCATTGTGCTGCTAAGGGCCTGATGACACAGATTTCATTGCTGAGTGATATTGCTTTGTAAGTAAATACCACAACTTCTTTATCCATTTTTCACTTTCTGCGATGTTGAACTTGTACTGTAAACGAGGTTCTTGTAAACAGAGCCGTTCCAAACTTTGGGGTGGCTGTGTCTTTTTGATTTTAATTTCCCTAAGCTATAGGACCATAAGTGGAAGTGCCCTAGGTTCTGTTGCTTTGTTTTTTAGATGTTTCAGGAAACACCATACACTTCTCCCGAGTGTCTGTTGGCAATTTACATCCCGCCCATCAGCATAACAAGGCTCCCAGTTCTCCATGGCCTGTCCTGCCTTTCTGGATTTTACACTTTTTTCAGATGGCCCTTTTGACCGGGGGGAAGTGAGACTTCATTGTAGTGCAGATTTCCTTTGCAAGCTTGCTTGGTTGGCCAAAAAGGGCGTATGCGTTTTTTCCTGAATATATTCAGGAAAAAACGCATATGCCCTTTTTGGCCAAGTGCATCATTGTGGACGTTCTGCCTCTTTTCCTATGCTTTCAATGCAATTCCAGTCTACCTCCTGAAATCGGTTTCCTGCAATTCTGCCCCGCTTTCAAGTCCTCTTGGCAGCCTTACTTCAGTCTATTTTTGGACGATAGCTGTCATTTATAACTCTGCAGGTTTGTGAATTACAGTGCCCCTGAGCTCCTTTCTTCAACTCGCTATCTTGTGACCTGGCCGCAACACCGCAGGATGGCCTCAGGCCCTAATCTGGTTCCGGCACGGCACGCTGAGCCTTTGGTTAATTCCTCTTCCTGGTGGGAAATGAGAGTTAAATTTGCCCGTCCAGACACCTCCAGCTAGTCTCTCATTGGTTCTCGCTATTCCTGTTCATCTTCCGCAGAAATTGCAAACTGGGCCAAACAGGAGGTTAAAGGCGCTGACTCTCCAAGTGGGGAGAGTGTTAGTAAAGCGTCTGGAATGTTGCACCCGAGTACCAGGGGAGGAAAACTGAGACATATTTGAACACGTCTCCCGTTCACATGGTTGATCATACTTGGGTTCCACATGCATGTTTTAGCTGAAGGAAGAATACCTTAAACCTGGAGAGTTGAGACCCGTGGAATGGGTACCATGCAATATGACTTCAAAGGGTCTTCATTTGCTCACCGAACCTCTCCAATCCTATCACTGCTGCATTTATGCCCCTGTACACATGCTTGATTCTCTTTTGGAGACATAGCAATCCATAGGTTTTACGATACTTACTAGTCAGGTACATTCTTAGGCGTTTAATATGCGGTGTTGAGTCCATTTCGTTGAGCAAGGAGTAGCTCTTGTCTATTCCATATTTGACTTAAGGAACTTTATCTGTGCTCATTTCAATCTCTGGTTTTATGCAGCACCCCAACTCACCTTTACCCTTAAGCAAGCATAAGTTGGTTTTCTAAATTTGAGTCCCTGTTCTGTTCTGTAATTCAGTTCCTGTGTAGCCAAGTTTACATTCCGTGTATTACTGATATCTTATGATGTTTCTTTTTCTGTGTGACTTACTTCAGTTAGAATCATCATACCTGAATCCACTCATTGTGCTGCTAAGGGCCTGATGACACAGATTTCATTGCTGAGTGATATTGCTTTGTAAGTAAATACCACAACTTCTTTATCCATTTTTCACTTTCTGCGATGTTGAACTTGTACTGTAAATGAGGTTCTTGTAAACAGAGGCGTCCCAAACTTTGGGGTGGCTGTGTCTTTTTGATTTTAATTTCCCTAAGCTATAGGACCATAAGTGGCAGTGCCCTAGGCTCTGTTGCTTTGTTTTTTAGATGTTTCAGGAAACACCACACACTTCTCCCGAGTGTCTGTTGGCAATTTACATCCCGCCCATCAGCATAACAAGGCTCCCAGTTCTCCATGGCCTGTCCTGCCTTTCTGGATTTTACACTTTTTTCAGATGGCCCTTTTGACCGGGGGGAAGTGAGACTTCATTGTAGTGCAGATTTCCTTTGCAAGCTTGCTTGGTTGGCCAAAAAGGGCGTATGCGTTTTTTCCTGAATATATTCAGGAAAAAACGCATACGCCCTTTTTGGCCAAGTGCATCATTGTGGACGTTCTGCCTCTTTTCCTATGCTTTCAATGCAATTCCAGTCTACCTCCTGAAATCGGTTTCCTGCAATTCTGCCCCGCTTTCAAGTCCTCTTGGCAGCCTTACTTCAGTCTATTTTTGGACGATAGCTGTCATTTATAACTCTGCAGGTTTGTGAATTACAGTGCCCCTGAGCTCCTTTCTTCAACTCGCTTTCTTTTGAGCTGGCCGCAACACCGCAGGATGGCTTCAGGCCCTAATCTGGTTCCGGCACGGCACGCTGAGCCTTTGGTTAATTCCTCTTCCTGGTGGGAAATGAGAGTTAAATTTGCCCGTCCAGACACCTCCAGCTAGCCTCTCATTGGTTCTCGCTATTCCTGTTCATCTTCCGCAGAAATTGCAAACTGGGCCAAACAGGAGGTTAAAGGGACTGACTCTCCAAGTCGGGAGAGTGTTAGTAAAGCGTCTGGAATGTTGCACCCGAGTACCAGGGGAGGAAAACTGAGACATATTTGAACACGTCTCCAGTTCACATGGTTGATCATACTTGGGTTCCACATGCATGTTTTAGCTGAAGGAAGAATACCTTAATCCTGGAGAGTTGAGACCCGTGTAATGGGTACCATGCAATATGACTTCAAAGGGTCTTCATTTGCTCACCGAACCTCTCCAATCCTATCACTGCTGCGTTTATTCCCCTGTACACACGCTTGATTCTCTTTTGGAGACATAGCAATCCATAGGTTTTAAGATACTTACTAGTCAGGTACATTCTTAGGGGTTTAATATGGGGTTTTGAGTCCATTTCGTTGAGCAAGGAGTAGCTCTTGTCTATTCCATATTTGGCTTAAGGAACTTTATCTGTGCTCATTTCAATCTCTGGTTTTATGCAGCACCCCAACTCACCTTTCCCCTTAAGCAAGCATAAGTTGGTTTTCTAAATTTGAGTCCCTGTTCTGTTCTGGAATGCAGTTCCTGTGTAGCCAAGTTTACATTCCGTGTATTAGTGATATCTTATGATGTCTCTTTTTCTGTGTGACTTATTTCAGTTAGAATCATCGTACCTGAATCCACTCATTATGCTGCTACAGGCCTGATGACATAGATTTCATTGCTGAGTGATACTGCATTGTACGTAAGTACCACAAGTTCTTTATCCATTTTTCACGTTCTGCGATGTTGAACTTGTACTGTAAACGAGGTTCTTGTAAACAGAGGCGTCCCAAACTTTGGGGTGGCTGTGTCTTTTTGATTTTAATTTCCCTAAGCTATAGGACCATAAGTGGCAGTGCCCTAGGCTCTGTTGCTTTGTTTTTTAGATGTTTCAGGAAACACCATACACTTCTCCCGAGTGTCTGTTGGCAATTTACATCCCGCCCATCAGCATAACAAGGCTCCCAGTTCTCCATGGCCTGTCCTGCCTTTCTGGATTTTACACTTTTTTCAGATGGCCCTTTTGACCGGGGGGAAGTGAGACTTCATTGTAGTGCAGATTTCCTTTGCAAGCTTGCTTGGTTGGCCAAAAAGGGCGTATGCGTTTTTTCCTGAATATATTCAGGAAAAAACGCATACGCCCTTTTTGGCCAAGTGCATCATTGTGGACGTTCTGCCTCTTTTCCTATGCTTTCAATGCAATTCCAGTCTACCTCCTGAAATCAGTTTCCTGCAATTCTGCCCCGCTTTCAAGTCCTCTTGGCAGCCTTACTTCAGTCTATTTTTGGACGATAGCTGTCATTTATAACTCTGCAGGTTTGTGAATTACAGTGCCCCTGAGCTCCTTTCTTCAACTCGCTTTCTTTTGAGCTGGACGCAACACCGCAGGATGGCTTCAGGCCCTAATCTGGTTCCGGTACGGCACGCTGAGCCTTTGGTTATTTCCTCTTCCTGGTGGGAAATGAGAGTTAAATTTGCCCGTCCAGACACCTCCAGCTAGCCTCTCATTGGTTCTTGCTATTCCTGTTCATCTTCCGCAGAAATTGCAAACTGGGCCAAACAGGAGGTTAAAGGGACTGACTCTCCAAGTCGGGAGAGTGTTAGTAAAGCGTCTGGAATGTTGCAGCCGAGTACCAGGGTACGAAAACTGACATATTTGAACACGTCTCCCGATCACATGGTTGATCATACTCTAGGTTCCACATGCATGTTTTAGCTGAAGGAAGAATACCTTAAATCTGGGTAGTTGAAACCCGTGGAATGGGTACCATGCAATATGACTTCAAAGGGTCTTCATTTGCTCACCGAACCTCTCCAATCCTATCACTGCTGCGTTTATACCCCTGTACACATGCTTGATTCTCTTTCGGAGACATAGCAATCCATAGGTTTTAAGATACTTACTAGTCAGGTACATTCTTAGGCGTTTAATATGCGGTGTTGAGTCCATTTCGTTGAGCAAGGAGTAGCTCTTGTCTATTCCATATTTGACTTAAGGAACTTTATCTGTGCTCATTTCAATCTCTGGTTTTATGCAGCACCCCAACTCACCTTTACCCTTAAGCAAGCATAAGTTGGTTTTCTAAATTTGAGTCCCTGTTCTGTTCTGTAATTCAGTTCCTGTGTAGCCAAGTTTACATTCCGTGTATTACTGATATCTTATGATGTTTCTTTTTCTGTGTGACTTACTTCAGTTAGAATCATCATACCTGAATCCACTCATTGTGCTGCTAAGGGCCTGATGACACAGATTTCATTGCTGAGTGATATTGCTTTGTAAGTAAATACCACAACTTCTTTATCCATTTTTCACTTTCTGCGATGTTGAACTTGTACTGTAAACGAGGTTCTTGTAAACAGAGCCGTTCCAAACTTTGGGGTGGCTGTGTCTTTTTTATTTTAATTTCCCTAAGCTATAGGACCATAAGTGGAAGTGCCCTAGGTTCTGTTGCTTTGTTTTTTAGATGTTTCAGGAAACACCATACACTTCTCCCGAGTGGTTGTTGGCAATTTACATCCCGCCCATCAGCATAACAAGGCTCCCAGTTCTCCATGGCCTGTCCTGCCTTTCTGGATTTTACACTTTTTTCAGATGGCCCTTTTGACCGGGGGGAAGTGAGACTTCATTGTAGTGCAGATTTCCTTTGCAAGCTTGCTTGGTTGGCCAAAAAGGGCGTATGCGTTTTTTCCTGAATATATTCAGGAAAAAACGCATACGCCCTTTTTGGCCAAGTGCATCATTGTGGACGTTCTGCCTCTTTTCCTATGCTTTCAATGCAATTCCAGTCTACCTCCTGAAATCGGTTTCCTGCAATTCTGCCCCGCTTTCAAGTCCTCTTGGCAGCCTTACTTCAGTCTATTTTTGGACGATAGCTGTCATTTATAACTCTGCAGGTTTGTGAATTACAGTGCCCCTGAGCTCCTTTCTTCAACTCGCTTTCTTTTGAGCTGGCCGCAACATCGCAGGATGGCTTCAGGCCCTAATCTGGTTCCGGTACGGCACGCTGAGCCTTTGGTTATTTCCTCTTCCTGGTGGGAAATGAGAGTTAAATTTGCCCGTCCAGACACCTCCAGCTAGCCTCTCATTGGTTCTCGCTATTCCTGTTCATCTTCCGCAGAAATTGCAAACTGGGCCAAACAGGAGGTTAAAGGCGCTGACTCTCCAAGTGGGGAGAGTGTTAGTAAAGCGTCTGGAATGTTGCACCCGAGTACCAGGGGAGGAAAACTGAGACATATTTGAACACGTCTCCCGTTCACATGGTTGATCATACTTGGGTTCCACATGAATGTTTTAGCTGAGGGAAGAATACCTTAAACCTGGAGAGTTGAGACCCGTGTAATGGGTACCATGCAATATGACTTCAAAGGGTCTTCATTTGCTCACCGAAACTCTCCAATCCTATCACTGCTGCGTTTATGCCCCTGTACACACGCTTGATTCTCTTTTGGAGACATAGCAATCCATAGGTTTTAAGATACTTACTAGTCAGGTACATTCTTAGGCGTTTAATATGGGGTGTTGAGTCCATTTCGTTGAGCAAGGAGTAGCTCTTGTCTATTCCATATTTGGCTTAAGGAACTTTATCTGTGCTCATTTCAATCTCTGGTTTTATGCAGCACCCCAACTCACCTTTACCCTTAAGCAAGCATAAGTTGGTTTTCTAAATTTGAGACCCTGTTCTGTTTTGGAATTCAGTTCCTGTGTAGCCAAGTTTACATTCCGTGTATTAGTGATATCTTATGATATTTCTTTTTCTGTGTGACTTATTTCAGTTAGAATCATCGTACCTGAATCCACTCATTGTGCTGCTAAGGGCCTGATGACACAGATATCATTGCTGAGTGATATTGCTTTGTAAGTAAATACCACAACTTCTTTATCCATTTTTCACTTTCTGCGATGTTGAACTTGTACTGTAAACGAGGTTCTTGTAAACAGAGCCGTTCCAAACTTTGGGGTGGCTGTGTCTTTTTGATTTTAATTTCCCTAAGCTATAGGACCATAAGTGGAAGTGCCCTAGGTTCTGTTGCTTTGTTTTTTACATGTTTCAGGAAACACCATACACTTCTCCCGAGTGGTTGTTGGCAATTTACATCCCGCCCATCACCATAACAAGGCTCCCAGTTCTCCATGGCCTGTCTTGTCTTTCTGGATTTTACACTTTTTTCAGATGGCCCTTTTGACCGGGGGGAAGTGAGACTTCATTGTAGTGCAGATTTCCTTTGCAAGCTTGCTTGGTTGGCCAAAAAGGGCGTATGCGTTTTTTCCTGAATATATTCAGGAAAAAACGCATACGCCCTTTTTGGCCAAGTGCATCATTGTGGATGTTCTGCCTCTTTTCCTATGCTTTCAATGCAATTCCAGTCTACCTCCTGAAATCGGTTTCCTGCAATTCTGCCCCGCTTTCAAGTCCTCTTGGCAGCCTTACTTCAGTCTATTTTTGGACGATAGCTGTCATTTATAACTCTGCAGGTTTGTGAATTACAGTGCCCCTGAGCTCCTTTCTTCAACTTGCTTTCTTGTGACCTGGCCGCAACACCGCAGGAGGATGGCTTCAGGCCCTAATCTGGTTCCGGTACGGCACGCTGAGCCTTTGGTTATTTCCTCTTCCTGGTGGGAAATGAGAGTTAAATTTGCCCGTCCAGACACCTCCAGCTAGCCTCTCATTGGTTCTCGCTATTCCTGTTCATCTTCCGCAGAAATTTCAAACTGGGCCAAACAGGAGGTTAAAGGGACTGACTCTCCAAGTCGGGAGAGTGTTAGTAAAGCGTCTGGAATGTTGCACCCGAGAACCAGGGGAGGAAAACTGAGACATATTTGAACACGTCTCCCGTTCACATGGTTGATCATACTTGGGTTCCACATGCATGTTTTAGCTGAAGGAAGAATACCTTAAACCTGGAGAGTTGAGACCCGTGGAATGGGTACCATGCAATATGACTTCAAAGGGTCTTCATTTGCTCACCGAACCTCTCCAATCCTATCACTGCTGTGTTTATGCCCCTGTACACACGCTTGATTCTCTTTTGGAGACATAGCAATCCATAGGTTTTAAGATACTTACTAGTCTGGTACATTCTTAGGGGTTTAATATGGGGTTTTGAGTCCATTTCGTTGAGCAAGGAGTAGCTCTTCTCTATTCCATATTTGGCTTAAGGAACTTTATCTGTGCTCTTTTCAATCTCTGGTTTTATGCAGCACCCCAACTCACCTTTCCCCTTCAGCAAGCATAAGTTGGTTTTCTAAATTTGAGTCCCTGTTCTGTTCTGGAATGCAGTTCCTGTGTAGCCAAGTTTACATTCCGTGTATTAGTGATATCTTATGATGTTTCTTTTTCTATGTGACTTATTTCAGTTAGAATCATCGTACCTGAATCCACTCATTATGATGCTACAGGCCTGATGACATAGATTTCATTGCTGAGTGATACTGCATTGTACGTAAGTACCACAAGTTCTTTATCCATTTTTCACGTTCTGCGATGTTGAACTTGTACTGTAAACGAGGTTCTTGTAAACAGAGGCGTCCCAAACTTTGGGGTGGCTGTGTCTTTTTGATTTTAATTTCCCTAAGCTATAGGACCATAAGTGGCAGTGCCCTAGGCTCTGTTGCTTTGTTTTTTAGATGTTTCAGGAAACACCATACACTTCTCCCGAGTGTCTGTTGGCAATTTACATCCCGCCCATCAGCATAACAAGGCTCCCAGTTCTCCATGGCCTGTCCTGCCTTTCTGGATTTTACACATTTTTCAGATGGCCCTTTTGACCGGGGGGAAGTGAGACTTCATTGTAGTGCAGACTTCCTTTGCAAGCTTGCTTGGTTGGCCAAAAAGGGCGTATGCGTTTTTTCCTGAATATATTCAGGAAAAAACGCATACGCCCTTTTTGGCCAAGTGCATCATTGTGGACGTTCTGCCTCTTTTCCTATGCTTTCAATGCAATTCCAGTCTACCTCCTGAAATCAGTTTCCTGCAATTCTGCCCCGCTGTCAAGTCCTCTTGGCAGCCTTACTTCAGTCTATTTTTGGACGATAGCTGTCATTTATAACTCTGCAGGTTTGTGAATTACAGTGCCCCTGAGCTCCTTTCTTCAACTCGCTTTCTTTTGAGCTGGACGCAACACCGCAGGATGGCTTCAGGCCCTAATCTGGTTCCGGTACGGCACGCTGAGCCTTTGGTTATTTCCTCTTCCTGGTGGGAAATGAGAGTTAAATTTGCCCGTCCAGACACCTCCAGCTAGCCTCTCATTGGTTCTTGCTATTCCTGTTCATCTTCCGCAGAAATTGCAAACTGGGCCAAAGAGGAGGTTAAAGGGACTGACTCTCCAAGTCGGGAGAGTGTTAGTAAAGCGTCTGGAATGTTGCAGCCGAGTACCAGGGGAGGAAAACTGAGACATATTTGAACACGTCTCCCGTTCACATGGTTGATCATACTTGGGTTCCACATGCATGTTTTAGCTGAAGGAAGAATACCTTAAACCTGGGTAGTTGAAACCCGTGGAATGGGTACCATGCAATATGACTTCAAAGGGTCTTCATTTGCTCACCGAACCTCTCCAATCCTATCACTGCTGCGTTTATGCCCCTGTACACACGCTTGATTCTCTTTTGGAGACATAGCAATCCATAGGTTTTAAGATACTTACTAGTCAGGTACATTCTTAGGCGTTTAATATGGGGTGTTGAGTCCATTTCGTTGAGCAAGGAGTAGCTCTTGTCTATTCCATATTTGGCTTAAGGAACTTTATCTGTGCTCATTTCAATCTCTGGTTTTATGCAGCACCCCAACTCACCTTTCCCCTTAAGCAAGCATAAGTTGGTTTCCTAAATTTGAGACCCTGTTCTGTTTTGGAATGCAGTTCCTGTGTAGCCAAGTTTACATTCCGTGTATTAGTGATATCTTATGATGTTTCTTTTTCTGTGTGACTTATTTCAGTTAGAATCATCGTACCTGAATCCACTCATTATGCTGCTACGGGCCTGATAACATAGATTTCATTGCTGAGTGATACTGCATTGTACGTAAGTACCACAAGTTCTTTATCCATTTTTCACTTTCTGTGATATTGAACTTGTATGGTAAACGAGGTTCTTGTAAACGGAGGCATCCCAAACTTTGGGGTGGCTGTGTCTTTTTGATTTTAATTTCCCTAAGCTATAGGACCATAAGTGGAAGTGCCCTAGGCTCTGTTGCTTTGTTTTTTAGATGTTTCAGGAAACACCATACACTTCTCCCGAGTGGTTGTTGGCAATTTACATCCCGCCCATCAGCATAACAAGGCTCCCAGTTCTCCATGGCCTGTCCTGCCTTTCTGGATTTTACACTTTTTTCAGATGGCCCTTTTGACCGGGGGGAAGTGAGACTTCATTGTAGTGCAGATTTCCTTTGCAAGCTTGCTTGGTTGGCCAAAAAGGGCGTATGCGTTTTTTCCTGAATATATTCAGGAAAAAACGCATACGCACTTTTTGGCCAAGTGCATCATTGTGGACGTTCTGCCTCTTTTCCTATGCTTTCAATGCAATTCCAGTCTACCTCCTGAAATCGGTTTCCTGCAATTCTGCCCCGCTTTCAAGTCCTCTTGGCAGCCTTACTTCAGTCTATTTTTGGACGATAGCTGTCATTTATAACTCTGCAGGTTTGTGAATTACAGTGCCCCTGAGCTCCTTTCTTCAACTTGCTTTCTTGTGACCTGGCCGCAACACTGCAGGACGGCTTCAGGCCCTAATCTGGTTCCGGCACGGCATGCTGAGCCTTTGGTTATTTCCTCTTCCTGGTGGGAAATGAGAGTTAAATTTGCCCGTCCAGACACCTCCAGCTAGTCTCTCATTGGTTCTCGCTATTCCTGTTCATCTTCCGCAGAAATTGCAAACTGGGCCAAACAGGAGGTTAAAGGCGCTGACTCTCCAAGTGGGGAGAGTGTTAGTAAAGCGTCTGGAATGTTGCACCCGAGTACCAGGGGAGGAAAACTGAGACATATTTGAACACGTCTCCCGTTCACATGGTTGATCATATTTGGGTTCCACATGCATGTTTTAGCTGAAGGAAGAATACCTTAAACCTGGAGAGTTAAGACCCGTGTAATGGGTACCATGCAATATGACTTCAAAGGGTCTTCATTTGCTCACCGAACCTCTCCAATCCTATCACTGCTGCGTTTATGCCCCTGTACACATGCTTGATTCTCTTTCGGAGACATAGCAATCCATAGGTTTTAAGATACTTACTAGTCAGGTACATTCTTAGGCGTTTAATATGGGGTGTTGAGTCCATTTCGTTGAGCAAGGAGTAGCTCTTGTCTATTCCATATTTGGCTTAAGGAACTTTATCTGTGCTCATTTCAATCTCTGGTTTTATGCAGCACCCCAACTCACCTTTACCCTTAAGCAAGCATAAGTTGGTTTTCTAAATTTGAGACCCTGTTCTGTTCTGTAATTCAGTTCCTGTGTAGCCAAGTTTACATTCCGTGTATTACTGATATCTTATGATGTTTCTTTTTCTGTGTGACTTACTTCAGTTAGAATCATCATACCTGAATCCACTCATTGTGCTGCTAAGGGCCTGATGACACAGATTTCATTGCTGAGTGATATTGCTTTGTAAGTAAATACCACAACTTCTTTATCCATTTTTCACTTTCTGCGATGTTGAACTTGTACTGTAAACGAGGTTCTTGTAAACAGAGCCGTTCCAAACTTTGGGGTGGCTGTGTCTTTTTGATTTTAATTTCCCTAAGCTATAGGACCATAAGTGGAAGTGCCCTAGGTTCTGTTGCTTTGTTTTTTAGATGTTTCAGGAAACACCATACACTTCTCCCGAGTGGTTGTTGGCAATTTACATCCCGCCCATCAGCATAACAAGGCTCCCAGTTCTCCATGGCCTGTCCTGCCTTTCTGGATTTTACACTTTTTTCAGATGGCCCTTTTGATCGGGGGGAAGTGAGACTTCATTGTAGTGCAGACTTCCTTTGCAAGCTTGCTTGGTTGGCCAAAAAGTGCGTATGCGTTTTTTCCTGAATATATTCAGGAAAAAACGCATACGCCCTTTTTGGCCAAGTGCATCATTGTGGACGTTCTGCCTCTTTTCCTATGCTTTCAATGCAATTCCAGTCTACCTCCTGAAATCGGTTTCCTGCAATTCTGCCCCGCTTTCAAGTCCTCTTGGCAGCCTTACTTCAGTCTATTTTTGGACGATAGCTGTCATTTATAACTCTGCAGGTTTGTGAATTACAGTGCCCCTGAGCTCCTTTCTTCAACTCGCTTTCTTGTGACCTGGCCGCAACACCGCAGGATGTCTTCAGGCCCTAATCTTGTTCCGGTACGGTACGCTGTGCCTTTGGTTATTTCCTCTTCCTGGTGGGAAATGAGAGTTAAATTTGCCCGTCCAGACACCTCCAGCTAGCCTCTCATTGGTTCTCGCTATTCCTGTTCATCTTCCACAGAAATTGCAAACTGGGCCAAAGAGGAGGTTAAAGGCGCTGACTCTCCAAGTGGGGAGAGTGTTAGTAAAGCGTCTGGAATGTTGCACCCGAGTACCAGGGGAGGAAAACTGAGACATATTTGAACACGTCTCCCGTTCACATGGTTGATCATACTTGGGTTCCACATGCATGTTTTAGCTGAAGGAAGAATACCTTAAACCTGGAGAGTTGAGACCCGTGGAATGGGTTCCATGCAATATGACTTCAAAGGGTCTTCATTTGCTCACCGAACCTCTCCAATCCTATCACTGCTGCGTTTATGCCCCTGTACACACGCTTGATTCTCTTTTGGAGACATAGCAATCCATAGGTTTTAAGATACTTACTAGTCAGGTACATTCTTAGGCGTTTAATATGGGGTGTTGAGTCCATTTCGTTGAGCAAGGAGTAGCTCTTGTCTATTCCATATTTGGCTTAAGGAACTTTATCTGTGCTCATTTCAATCTCTGGTTTTATGCAGCACCCCAACTCACCTTTCCCCTTAAGCAAGCATAAGTTGGTTTCCTAAATTTGAGACCCTGTTCTGTTCTGTAATTCAGTTCCTGTGTAGCCAAGTTTACATTCCATGTATTACTGATATCTTATGATGTTTCTTTTTCTGTGTGACTTACTTCAGTTAGAATCATCATACCTGAATCCACTCATTGTGCTGCTAAGGGCCTGATGACACAGATTTCATTGCTGAGTGATATTGCTTTGTAAGTAAATACCACAACTTCTTTATCCATTTTTCACTTTCTGCGATGTTGAACTTGTACTGTAAACGAGGTTCTTGTAAACAGAGCCGTTCCAAACTTTGGGGTGGCTGTGTGTTTTTGATTTTAATTTCTCTAAGCTATAGGACCATAAGTGGAAGTGCCCTAGGCTCTGTTGCTTTGTTTTTTAGATGTTTCAGGAAACACCATACACTTCTCCCAAGTGTCTGTTGGCAATTTACATCCCGCCCATCAGCATAACAAGGCTCCCAGTTCTCAATGGCCTGTTGCCTTTCTGGATTTTACACTTTTTTCAGATGGCCCTTTTGACCGGGGGGAAGTGAGACTTCATTGTAGTGCAGATTTCCTTTGCAAGCTTGCTTGGTTGGCCAAAAAGGCCGTATGCGTTTTTTCCTGAATATATTCAGGAAAAAACGCATACGCCCTTTTTGGCCAAGTGCATCATTGTGGACGTTCTGCCTCTTTTCCTATGCTTTCAATGCAATTCCAGTCTACCTCCTGAAATCGGTTTCCTGCAATTCTGCCCCGCTTTCAAGTCCTCTTGGCAGCCTTACTTCACTCTATTTTTGGACGATAGCTGTCATTTATAACTCTGCAGGTTTGTGAATTACAGTGCCCCTGAGCTGCTTTGTTCAACTCGCTTTCTTTTGAGCTGGCCGCAACACCGCAGGATGGCTTCAGGCCCTAATCTGGTTCCGGCACGGCACGCTGAGCCTTTGGTTATTTCCTCTTCCTGGTGGGAAATGAGAGTTAAATTTGCCCGTCCAGACACCTCCAGCTAGTCTCTCATTGGTTCTCGCTATTCCTGTTCATCTTCCGCAGAAATTGCAAACTGGGCCAAACAGGATGTTAAAGGGACTGACTCTCCAAGTGGGGAGAGTGTTAGTAAAGCGTCTGGAATGTTGCACCCGAGTACCAGGGGAGGAAAACTGAGACATATTTGAACACGTCTCCCGTTCACATGGTTGATCATACTTGGGTTCCACATGCATGTTTTAGCTGAAGGAAGAATACCTTAAACCTGGAGAGTTAAGACCCGTGTAATGGGTACCATGCAATATGACTTCAAAGGGTCTTCATTTGCTCACCGAACGTCTGCAATCCTATCACTGCTGCGTTTATGCCCCTGTACACATGCTTGATTCTCTTTCGGAGACATAGCAATCCATAGGTTTTAAGATACTTACTAGTCAGGTACATTCTTAGGCGTTTAATATGCGGTGTTGAGTCCATTTCATTGAGCAAGGAGTAGCTCTTGTCTATTCCATATTTGACTTAAGGAACTTTATCTGTGCTCATTTCAATCTCTGGTTTTATGCAGCACCCCAACTCACCTTTACCCTTAAGCAAGCATAAGTTGGTTTTCTAAATTTGAGACCCTGTTCTGTTCTGTAATTCAGTTCCTGTGTAGCCAAGTTTACATTCCGTGTATTACTGATATCTTATGATGTTTCTTTTTCTGTGTGACTTATTTCAGTTAGAATCATCATACCTGAATCCACTCATTGTGCTGCTAAGGGCCTGATGACACAGATTTCATTGCTGAGTGATATTGCTTTGTAAGTAAATACCACAACTTCTTTATCCATTTTTCACTTTCTGCGATGTTGAACTTGTACTGTAAACGAGGTTCTTGTAAACAGAGCCATTCCAAACTTTGGGGTGGCTGTGTCTTTTTGATTTTAATTTCCCTAAGCTATAGGACCATAAGTGGAATTGCCCTAGGTTCTGTTGCTTTGTTTTTTAGATGTTTCAGGAAACACCATACACTTCTCCCGAGTGGTTGTTGGCAATTTACATCCCGCCCATCAGCATAACAAGGCTCCCAGTTCTCCATGGCCTGTCCTGCCTTTCTGGATTTTACACTTTTTTCAGATGGCCCTTTTGACCGGGGGGAAGTGAGACTTCATTGTAGTGCAGATTTCCTTTGCAAGCTTGCTTGGTTGGCCAAAAAGGGCGTATGCGATTTTTCCTGAATATATTCAGGAAAAAACGCATACGCCCTTTTTGGCCAAGTGCATCATTGTGGACGTTCTGCCTCTTTTCCTATGCTTTCAATGCAATTCCAGTCTACCTCCTGAAATCGGTTTCCTGCAATTCTGCCCCGCTTTCAAGTCCTCTTGGCAGCCTTACTTCAGTCTATTTTGGATGATAGCTGTCATTTATAACTCTGCAGGTTTGTGAATTACAGTGCCCCTGAGCTCCTTTCTTCAACTTGCTTTCTTGTCACCTGGCCGCAACACCGCAGGATGGCTTCAGGCCCTAATCTGGTTCCGGCACGGCACGCTGAGCCTTTGGTTATTTCCTTTTCCTGGTGGGAAATGAGAGTTAAATTTGCCCGTCCAGACACCTCCAGCTAGCCTCTCATTGGTTCTCGCTATTCCTGTTCATCTTCCGCAGAAATTGCAAACTGGGCCAAACAGGAGGTTAAAGGCGCTGACTCTCCAAGTGGGGAGAGTGTTAGTAAAGCGTCTGGAATGTTGCACCTTAGTAACAGGGGAGGAAAACTGAGACATATTTGAACACGTCTCCCGTTCACATGGTTGATCATACTTGGGTTCCACATGCATGTTTTAGCTGAAGGAAGAATACCTTAAACCTGGAGAGTTGAGACCCGTGTAATGGGTACCATGCAATATGACTTCAAAGGGTCTTCATTTGCTCATCGAACCTCTCCAATCCTATCACTGCTGCGTTTATGCCCCTGTACACATGCTTGATTCTCTTTCGGAGACATAGCAATCCATAGGTTTTAAGATACTTACTAGTCAGGTACATTCTTAGGCGTTTAATATGCGGTGTTGAGTCCATTTCGTTGAGCAAGGAGTAGCTCTTGTCTATTCCATATTTGACTTAAGGAACTTTATCTGTGCTCATTTCAATCTCTGGTTTTATGCAGCACCCCAACTCACCTTTCCCCTTAAGCAAGCATAAGTTGTTTTTCTAAATTTGAGACCCTGTTCTGTTCTGTAATTCAGTTCCTGTGTAGCCAAGTTTACATTCCGTGTATTACTGATATCTTATGATGTTTCTTTTTCTGTGTGACTTACTTCAGTTAGAATCATCATACCTGAATCCACTCATTGTGCTGCTAAGGGCCTGATGACACAGATTTCATTGCTGAGTGATATTGCTTTGTAAGTAAATACCACAACTTCTTTATCCATTTTTCACTTTCTGCGATGTTGAACTTGTACTGTAAACGAGGTTCTTGTAAACAGAGGCGTCCCAAACTTTGGGGTGGCTGTGTCTTTTTGATTTTAATTTCCCTAAGCTATAGGACCATAAGTGGCAGTGCCCTAGGCTCTGTTGCTTTGTTTTTTAGATGTTTCAGGAAACACCATACACTTCTCCCGAGTGTCTGTTGGCAATTTACATCCCGCCCATCAGCATAACAAGGCTCCCAGTTCTCCATGGCCTGTCCTGCCTTTCTGGATTTTACACTTTTTTCAGATGGCCCTTTTGACCGGGGGGAAGTGAGAATTCATTGTAGTGCAGATTTCCTTTGCAAGCTTGCTTGGTTGGCCAAAAAGGGCGTATGCGTTTTTTCCTGAATATATTCAGGAAAAAACGCATATGCCCTTTTTGGCCAAGTGCATCATTGTGGACGTTCTGCCTCTTTTCCTATGCTTTCAATGCAATTCCAGTCTACCTCCTGAAATCGGTTTCCTGCAATTGTGCCCCGCTTTCAAGTCCTCTTGGCAGCCTTACTTCAGTCTATTTTTGGACGATAGCTGTCATTTATAACTCTGCAGGTTTGTGAATTACAGTGCCCCTGAGCTCCTTTCTTCAACTCGCTTTCTTGTGACCTGGCCGCAACACCGCAGGATGGCTTCAGGCCCTAATCTGGTTCCGGCACGGCACGCTGAGCCTTTCGTTATTTCCTCTTCCTGGTGGGAAATGAGAGTTAAATTTGCCCGTCCAGACACCTCCAGCTAGTCTCTCATTGGTTCTCGCTATTCCTGTTCATCTTCCGCAGAAATTGCAAACTGGGCCAAACAGGAGGTTAAAGGCGCTGACTCTCCAAGTGGGGAGAGTGTTAGTAAAGCGTCTGGAATGTTGCACCCGAGTACCAGGGGAGGAAAACTGAGACATATTTGAACACGTCTCCCGTTCACATGGTTGATCATACTTGGGTTCCACATGCATGTTTTAGCTGAAGGAAGAATACCTTAAACCTGGAGAGTTAAGACCCGTGTAATGGGTACCATGCAATATGACTTCAAAGGGTCTTCATTTACTCACCGAACCTCTCCACTCCTATCACTGCTGCGTTTATGCCCCTGTACACATGCTTGATTCTCTTTCGGAGACATAGCAATCCATAGGTTTTAAGATACTTACTAGTCAGGTACATTCTTAGGCGTTTAATATGCGGTGTTGAGTCCATTTCGTTGAGCAAGGAGTAGCTCTTGTCTATTCCATATTTGACTTAAGGAACTTTATCTGTGCTCATTTCAATCTCTGGTTTTATGCAGCACCCCAACTCACCTTTACCCTTAAGCAAGCATAAGTTGGTTTTCTAAATTTGAGACCCTATTCTGTTCTGTAATTCAGTTCCTGTGTAGCCAAGTTTACATTCCGTGTATTACTGATATCTTATGATGTTTCTTTTTCTGTGTGACTTACTTCAGTTAGAATCATCATACCTGAATCCACTCATTGTGCTGCTAAGGGCCTGATGACACAGATTTCATTGCTGAGTGATATTGCTTTGTAAGTAAATACCACAACTTCTTTATCCATTTTTCACTTTCTGCGATGTTGAACTTGTACTGTAAACGAGGTTGTTGTAAACAGAGCCGTTCCAAACTTTGGGGTGGCTGTGTCTTTTTGATTTTAATTTCCCTAAGCTATAGGACCATAAGTGGAAGTGCCCTAGGTTCTGTTGCTTTGTTTTTTAGATGTTTCAGGAAACACCATACACTTCTCCCGAGTGGTTGTTGGCAATTTACATCCCGCCCATCAGCATAACAAGGCTCCCAGTTCTCCATGGCCTGTCCTGCCTTTCTGGATTTTACACTTTTTTCAGATGGCCCTTTTGACCGGGGGGAAGTGAGACTTCATTGTAGTGCAGATTTCCTTTGCAAGCTTGCTTGGTTGGCCAAAAAGGGCGTATGCGTTTTTTCCTGAATATATTCAGGAAAAAACGCATACGCCCTTTTTGGCCAAGTGCATCATTGTGGACGTTCTGCCTCTTTTCCTATGCTTTCAATGCAATTCCAGTCTACCTCCTGAAATCGGTTTCCTGCAATTCTGCCCCGCTTTCAAGTCCTCTTGGCAGCCTTACTTCAGTCTATTTTTGGACGATAGCTGTCATTTATAACTCTGCAGGTTTGTGAATTACAGTGCCCCTGAGCTCCTTTCTTCAACTCGCTTTCTTGTGACCTGGCCGCAACACCGCAGGATGGCTTCAGGCCCTAATCTGGTTCCGGCCCGGCACGCTGAGCCTTTGGTTATTTCCTCTTCCTGGTGGGAAATGAGAGTTAAATTTGCCCGTCCAGACACCTCCAGCTATCCTCTCATTGGTTCTCGCTATTCCTGTTCATCTTCCGCAGAAATTGCAAACTGTGCCAAACAGGAGGTTAAAGGCGCTGACTCTCCAAGTGGGGAGAGTGTTAGTAAAGCGTCTGGAATGTTGCACCCGAGTACCAGGGGAGGAAAACTGAGACATATTTGAACACGTCTCCCATTCACATGGTTGATCATACTTGGGTTCCACATGCATGTTTTAGCTGAAGGAAGAATACCTTAAACCTGGAGAGTTGAGACCCGTGGAATGGGTACCATGCAATATGACTTCAAAGGGTCTTCATTTGCCCACCGAACCTCTCCAATCCTATCACTGCTGCGTTTATGCCCCTGTACACATGCTTGATTCTCTTTTGGAGACATAGCAATCCATAGGTTTTACGATACTTACTAGTCAGGTACATTCTTAGGCGTTTAATATGCGGTGTTGAGTCCATTTCGTTGAGCAAGGAGTAGCTCTTGTCTATTCCATATTTGACTTAAGGAACTTTATCTGTGCTCATTTCAATCTCTGGTTTTATGCAGCACCCCAACTCACCTTTACCCTTAAGCAAGCATATGTTGGTTTTCTAAATTTGAGACCCTGTTCTGTTCTGTAATTCAGTTCCTGTGTAGCCAAGTTTACATTCCGTGTATTACTGATATCTTATGATGTTTCTTTTTCTGTGTGACTTATTTCAGTTAGAATCATCATACCTGAATCCACTCATTGTGCTGCTAAGGGCCTGATGACATAGATTTCATTGCTGAGTGATATTGCTTTGTAAGTGAATACCACAACTTCTTTATCCATTTTTCACTTTCTGCGATGTTGAACTTGTACTGTAAACGAGGTTCTTTTAAACAGAGCCGTTCCAAACTTTGGGGTGGCTGTGTCTTTTTGATTTTAATTTCCCTAAGCTATAGGACCATAAGTGGAAGTGCCCTAGGTTCTGTTGCTTTGTTTTTTAGATGTTTCAGGAAACACCATACACTTCTCCCGAGTGGTTGTTGGCAATTTACATCCCGCCCATCAGCATAACAAGGCTCCCAGTTCTCAATGGCCTGTTGCCTTTCTGGATTTTACACTTTTTTCAGATGGCCCTTTTGACCGGGGGGAAGTGAGACTTCATTGTAGTGCAGATTTCCTTTGCAAGCTTGCTTGTTTGGCCAAAAAGTGCGTATGCGTTTTTTCCTGAATATATTCAGGAAAAAACGCATACGCCCTTTTTGGCCAAGTGCATCATTGTGGACGTTCTGCCTCTTTTCCTATGCTTTCAATGCAATTCCAGTCTACCTCCTGAAATCGGTTTCCTGCAATTCTGCCCCGCTTTCAAGTCCTCTTGGCAGCCTTACTTCAGTCTATTTTTGGACGATAGCTGTCATTTATAACTCTGCAGGTTTGTGAATTACAGTGCCCCTGAGCTCCTTTCTTCAACTCGCTTTCTTGTGACCTTGTCGCAACACCGCAGGATGGCTTCAGGCCCTAATCTGGTTCCGGCCCGGCATGCTGAGCCTTTGGTTAATTCCTCTTCCTGGTGGGAAATGAGAGTTAAATTTGCCCGTCCAGACACCTCCAGCTAGCCTCTCATTGGTTCTCGCTATTCCTGTTCATCTTCCGCAGAAATTGCAAACTGGGCCAAACAGGAGGTTAAAGGCGCTGACTCTCCAAGTGGGGAGAGTGTTAGTAAAGCGTCTGGAATGTTGCACCCGAGTACCAGGGGAGGAAAACTGACACATATTTGAACACGTCTCCCGTTCACATGGTTGATCATACTTGGGTTCCACATGCATGTTTTAGCTGAAGGAAGAATACCTTAAACCTGGAGAGTTGAGACCCGTGTAATGGGTACCATGCAATATGACTTCAAAGGGTCTTCATTTGCCCACCGAACCTCTCCAATCCTATCACTGCTGCGTTTATGCCCCTGTACACATGCTTGATTCTCTTTTGGAGACATAGCAATCCATAGGTTTTACGATACTTACTAGTCAGGTACATTCTTAGGCGTTTAATATGCGGTGTTGAGTCCATTTCGTTGAGCAAGGAGTAGCTCTTGTCTATTTCATATTTGACTTAAGGAACTTTATCTGTGCTCATTTCAATCTCTGGTTTTATGCAGCACCCCAACTCACCTTTACCCTTAAGCAAGCATAAGTTGTTTTTCTAAATTTGAGACCCTGTTCTGTTCTGTAATTCAGTTCCTGTGTAGCCAAGTTTCCATTCCGTGTATTACTGATATCTTATGATGTTTCTTTTTCTGTGTGACTTATTTCAGTTAGAATCATCATACCTGAATCCACTCATTGTGCTGCTAAGGGCCTGATGACATAGATTTCATTGCTGAGTGATATTGCTTTGTAAGTGAATACCACAACTTCTTTATCCATTTTTCACTTTCTGCGATGTTGAACTTGTACTGTAAACGAGGTTCTTGTAAACAGAGCCGTTCCAAACTTTGGGGTGGCTGTGTCTTTTTGATTTTAATTTCCCTAAGCTATAGGACCATAAGTGGAAGTGCCCTAGGCTCTGTTGCTTTGTTTTTTAGATGTTTCAGGAAACACCATACACTTCTCCCAAGTGTCTGTTGGCAATTTACATCCCGCCCATCAGCATAACAAGGCTCCCAGTTCTCCAAGGCCTGTTGCCTTTCTGGATTTTACACTTTTTTCAGATGGCCCTTTTGACCGGGGGGAAGTGAGACTTCATTGTAGTGCAGATTTCCTTTGCAAGCTTGCTTGGTTGGCCAAAAAGGGCGTATGCGTTTTTTCCTGAATATATTCAGGAAAAAACACATACGGCCTTTTTGGCCAAGTGCATCATTGTGGACGTTCTGCCTCTTTTCCTATGCTTTCAATGCAATTCCAGTCTACCTCCTGAAATCGGTTTCCTGCAATTCTGCCCCGCTTTCAAGTCCTCTTGGCAGCCTTACTTCAGTCTATTTTTGGACGATAGCTGTCATTTATAACTCTGCAGGTTTGTGAATTACAGTGCCCCTGAGCTCCTTTCTTCAACTCGCTTTCTTGTGACCTTGCCGCAACACCGCAGGATGGCTTCAGGCCCTAATCTGGTTCCGGCCCGGCATGCTGAGCCTTTGGTTAATTCCTCTTCCTGGTGGGAAATGAGAGTTAAATTTGCCCGTCCAGACACCTCCAGCTAGCCTCTCATTGGTTCTCGCTATTCCTGTTCATCTTCCGCAGAAATTGCAAACTGGGCCAAACAGGAGGTTAAAGGCGCTGACTCTCCAAGTGGGGAGAGTGTTAGTAAAGCGTCTGGAATGTTGCACCCGAGTACCAGGGGAGGAAAACTGAGACATATTTGAACACGTCTCCCGTTCACATGGTTGATCATACTTGGGTTCCACATGCATGTTTTAGCTGAAGGAAGAATACCTTAAACCTGGAGAGTTGAGACCCGTGTAATGGGTACCATGCAATATGACTTCAAAGGGTCTTCATTTGCCCACCGAACCTCTCCAATCCTATCACTGCTGCGTTTATGCCCCTGTACACATGCTTGATTCTCTTTTGGAGACATAGCAATCCATAGGTTTTACGATACTTACTAGTCAGGTACATTCTTAGGCGTTTAATATGCGGTGTTGAGTCCATTTCGTTGAGCAAGGAGTAGCTCTTGTCTATTTCATATTTGACTTAAGGAACTTTATCTGTGCTCATTTCAATCTCTGGTTTTATGCAGCACCCCAACTCACCTTTACCCTTAAGCAAGCATAAGTTGTTTTTCTAAATTTGAGACCCTGTTCTGTAATTCAGTTCCTGTGTAGCCAAGTTTCCATTCCGTGTATTACTGATATCTTATGATGTTTCTTTTTCTGTGTGACTTATTTCAGTTAGAATCATCATACCTGAATCCACTCATTGTGCTGCTAAGGGCCTGATGACATAGATTTCATTGCTGAGTGATATTGCTTTGTAAGTGAATACCACAACTTCTTTATCCATTTTTCACTTTCTGCGATGTTGAACTTGTACTGCAAACGAGGTTCTTGTAAACAGAGCCGTTCCAAACTTTGGGGTGGCTGTGTCTTTTTGATTTTAATTTCCCTAAGCTATAGGACCATAAGTGGAAGTGCCCTAGGCTCTGTTGCTTTGTTTTTTAGATGTTTCAGGAAACACCATACACTTCTCACAAGTGTCTGTTGGCAATTTACATCCCGCCCATCAGCATAACAAGGCTCCCAGTTCTCCATAGCCTGTTGCCTTTCTGGATTTTACACTTTTTTCAGATGGCCCTTTTGACCGGGGGGAAGTGAGACTTCATTGTAGTGCAGATTTCCTTTGCAAGCTTGCTTGGTTGGCCAAAAAGGGCGTATGCGTTTTTTCCTGAATATATTCAGGAAAAAACGCATACGCCCTTTTTGGCCAAGTGCATCATTGTGGACGTTCTGACTCTTTTCCTATGCTTTCAATGCAATTCCAGTCTACCTCCTGAAATCGGTTTCCTGCAATTCTGCCCCGCTTTCAAGTCCTCTTGGCAGCCTTACTTCAGTCTATTTTTGGACGATAGCTGTCATTTATAACTCTGCAGGTTTGTGAATTACAGTGCCCCTGAGCTCCTTTCTTCAACTCGCTTTCTTGTGACCTGGCCGCAGCACCGCAGGATGGCTTCAGGCCCTAATCTGGTTCCGGCCCGGCATGCTGAGCCTTTGGTTAATTCCTCTTCCTGGTGGGAAATGAGAGTTAAATTTGCCCGTCCAGACACCTCCAGCTAGCCTCTCATTGGTTCTTGCTATTCCTGTTCATCTTCCGCAGAAATTGCAAACTGGGCCAAACAGGAGGTTAAAGGCGCTGACTCTCCAAGTGGGGAGAGTGTTAGTAAAGCGTCTGGAATGTTGCACCCGAGTACCAGGGGAGGAAAACTGAGACATATTTGAACACGTCTCCCGTTCACATGGTTGATCATACTTGGGTTCCACATGCATGTTTTAGCTGAAGGAAGAATACCTTAAACCTGGAGAGTTGAGACCCGTGTAATGGGTACCATGCAATATGACTTCAAAGGGTCTTCATTTGCCCACCAAACCTCTCCAATCCTATCACTGCTGCGTTTATGCCCCTGTACACATGCTTGATTCTCTTTTGGAGACATAGCAATCCATAGGTTTTACGATACTTACTAGTCAGGTACATTCTTAGGCGTTTAATATGCGGTGTTGAGTCCATTTCGTTGAGCAAGGAGTAGCTCTTGTCTATTTCATATTTGACTTAAGGAACTTTATCTGTGCTCATTTCAATCTCTGGTTTTATGCAGCACCCCAACTCACCTTTACCCTTAAGCAAGCATAAGTTGTTTTTCTAAATTTGAGACCCTGTTCTGTTCTGTAATTCAGTTCCTGTGTAGCCAAGTTTCCATTCCGTGTATTACTGATATCTTATGATGTTTCTTTTTCTGTGTGACTTATTTCAGTTAGAATCATCATACCTGAATCCACTCATTGTGCTGCTAAGGGCCTGATGACATAGATTTCATTGCTGAGTGATATTGCTTTGTAAGTGAATACCACAACTTCTTTATCCATTTTTCACTTTCTGCGATGTTGAACTTGTACTGTAAACGAGGTTCTTGTAAACAGAGCCGTTCCAAACTTTGGGGTGGCTGTGTCTTTTTGATTTTAATTTCCCTAAGCTATAGGACCATAAGTGGAAGTGCCCTAGGCTCTGTTGCTTTGTTTTTTAGATGTTTCAGGAAACACCATACACTTCTCCCAAGTGTCTGTTGGCAATTTACATCCCGCCCATCAGCATAACAAGGCTCCCAGTTCTCCATAGCCTGTTGCCTTTCTGGATTTTACACTTTTTTCAGATGGCCCTTTTGACCGGGGGGAAGTGAGACTTCATTGTAGTGCAGATTTCCTTTGCAAGCTTGCTTGGTTGGCCAAAAAGGGCGTATGCGTTTTTTCCTGAATATATTCAGGAAAAAACGCATACGCCCTTTTTGGCCAAGTGCATCATTGTGGACGTTCTGCCTCTTTTCCTATGCTTTCAATGCAATTCCAGTCTACCTCCTGAAATCGGTTTCCTGCAATTCTGCCCCGCTTTCAAGTCCTCTTGGCAGCCTTACTTCAGTCTATTTTTGGACGATAGCTGTCATTTATAACTCTGCAGGTTTGTGAATTACAGTGCCCCTGAGCTCCTTTCTTCAACTCGCTTTCTTGTGACCTGGCCGCAACACCGCAGGATGGCTTCAGGCCCTAATCTGCTTCCGGCCCGGCACGCTGAGCCTTTGGTTAATTCCTCTTCCTGGTGGGAAATGAGAGTTAAATTTGCCCGTCCAGACACCTCCAGCTAGCCTCTCATTGGTTCTCGCTATTCCTGTTCATCTTCCGCAGAAATTGCAAACTGGGCCAAACAGGAGGTTAAAGGCACTGACTCTCCAAGTGGGGAGAGTGTTAGTAAAGCGTCTGGAATGTTGCACCCGAGTACCAGGGGAGGAAAACTGAGACATATTTGAACACATCTCCCGTTCACATGGTTGATCATACTTGGGTTCCACATGCATGTTTTAGCTGAAGGAAGAATACCTTAAACCTGGAGAGTTGAGACCCGTGTAATGGGTACCATGCAATATGACTTCAAAGGGTCTTCATTTGCTCACCGAACCTCTCCAATCCTATCACTGCTGCGTTTATGCCCCTGTACACATGCTTGATTCTCTTTTGGAGACATAGCAGTCCATAGGTTTTACGATACTTACTAGTCAGGTACATTCTTAGGCGTTTAATATGCAGTGTTGAGTCCATTTCGTTGAGCAAGGAGTAGCTCTTGTCTATTTCATATTTGACTTAAGGAACTTTATCTGTGCTCATTTCAATCTCTGGTTTTATGCAGCACCCCAACTCACCTTTACCCTTAAGCAAGCATAAGTTGTTTTTCTAAATTTGAGACCCTGTTCTGTTCTGTAATTCAGTTCCTGTGTAGCCAAGTTTCCATTCCGTGTATTACTGATATCTTATGATGTTTCTTTTTCTGTGTGACTTATTTCAGTTAGAATCATCATACCTGAATCCACTCATTGTGCTGCTAAGGGCCTGATGACATAGATTTCATTGCTGAGTGATATTGCTTTGTAAGTGAATACCACAACTTCTTTATCCATTTTTCACTTTCTGCGATGTTGAACTTGTACTGTATGTAAACGAGGTTCTTGTAAACAGAGCCGTTCCAAACTTTGGGGTGGCTGTGTCTTTTTGATTTTAATTTCCCTAAGCTATAGGACCATAAGTGGAAGTGCCCTAGGCTCTGTTGCTTTGTTTTTTAGATGTTTCAGGAAACACCATACACTTCTCACAAGTGTCTGTTGGCAATTTACATCCCGCCCATCAGCATAACAAGGCTCCCAGTTCTCCATAGCCTGTTGCCTTTCTGGATTTTACACTTTTTTCAGATGGCCCTTTTGACCGGGGGGAAGTGAGACTTCATTGTAGTGCAGATTTCCTTTGCAAGCTTGCTTGGTTGGCCAAAAAGGGCGTATGCGTTTTTTCCTGAATATATTCAGGAAAAAACGCATACGCCCTTTTTGGCCAAGTGCATCATTGTGGACGTTCTGACTCTTTTCCTATGCTTTCAATGCAATTCCAGTCTACCTCCTGAAATCGGTTTCCTGCAATTCTGCCCCGCTTTCAAGTCCTCTTGGCAGCCTTACTTCAGTCTATTTTTGGACGATAGCTGTCATTTATAACTCTGCAGGTTTGTGAATTACAGTGCCCCTGAGCTCCTTTCTTCAACTCGCTTTCTTGTGACCTGGCCGCAGCACCGCAGGATGGCTTCAGGCCCTAATCTGGTTCCGGCCCGGCATGCTGAGCCTTTGGTTAATTCCTCTTCCTGGTGGGAAATGAGAGTTAAATTTGCCCGTCCAGACACCTCCAGCTAGCCTCTCATTGGTTCTTGCTATTCCTGTTCATCTTCCGCAGAAATTGCAAACTGGGCCAAACAGGAGGTTAAAGGCGCTGACTCTCCAAGTGGGGAGAGTCTTAGTAAAGCGTCTGGAATGTTGCACCCGAGTACCAGGGGAGGAAAACTGAGACATATTTGAACACGTCTCCCGTTCACATGGTTGATCATACTTGGGTTCCACATGCATGTTTTAGCTGAAGGAAGAATACCTTAAACCTGGAGAGTTGAGACCCGTGTAATGGGTACCATGCAATATGACTTCAAAGGGTCTTCATTTGCCCACCGAACCTCTCCAATCCTATCACTGCTGCGTTTATGCCCCTGTACACATGCTTGATTCTCTTTCGGAGACATAGCAATCCATAGGTTTTACGATACTTACTAGTCAGGTACATTCTTAGGCGTTTAATATGCGGTGTTGAGTCCATTTCGTTGAGCAAGGAGTAGCTCTTGTCTATTTCATATTTGACTTAAGGAACTTTATCTGTGCTCATTTCAATCTCTGGTTTTATGCAGCACCCCAACTCACCTTTACCCTTAAGCAAGCATAAGTTGTTTTTCTAAATTTGAGACCCTGTTCTGTTCTGTAATTCAGTTCCTGTGTAGCCAAGTTTACATTCCGTGTATTACTGATATCTTATGATGTTTCTTTTTCTGTGTGACTTATTTCAGTTAGAATCATCATACCTGAATCCACTCATTGTGCTGCTAAGGGCCTGATGACATAGATTTCATTGCTGAGTGATATTGCTTTGTAAGTGAATACCACAACTTCTTTATCCATTTTTCACTTTCTGCGATGTTGAACTTGTACTGTAAACGAGGTTCTTGTAAACAGAGCCGTTCCAAACTTTGAGGTGGCTGTGTCTTTTTGATTTTAATTTCCCTAAGCTATAGGACCATAAGTGGAAGTGCCCTAGGCTCTGTTGCTTTGTTTTTTAGATGTTTCAGGAAACACCATACACTTCTCCCAAGTGTCTGTTGGCAATTTACATCCCGCCCATCAGCATAACAAGGCTCCCAGTTCTCCATAGCCTGTTGCCTTTCTGGATTTTACACTTTTTTCAGATGGCCCTTTTGACCGGGGGGAAGTGAGACTTCATTGTAGTGCAGATTTCCTTTGCAAGCTTGCTTGGTTGGCCAAAAAGGGCGTATGTGTTTTTTCCTGAATATATTCAGGAAAAAACGCATACGCCCTTTTTGGCCAAGTGCATCATTGTGGACGTTCTGACTCTTTTCCTATGCTTTCAATGCAATTCCAGTCTACCTCCTGAAATCGGTTTCCTGCAATTGTGCCCCGCTTTCAAGTCCTCTTGGCAGCCTTACTTCAGTCTATTTTTGGACGATAGCTGTCATTTATAACTCTGCAGGTTTGTGAATTACAGTGCCCCTGAGCTCCTTTCTTCAACTCGCTTTCTTGTGACCTGGCCGCAACACCGCAGGATGGCTTCAGGCCCTAATCTGGTTCCGGCACAGCACGCTGAGCCTTTGGTTATTTCCTCTTCCTGGTGGGAAATGAGAGTTAAATTTGCCCGTCCAGACACGTTCAGCTAGCCTCTCATTGGTTCTCGCTATTCCTGTTCATCTTCCGCAGAAATTGCAAACTGGGCCAAACAGGAGGTTAAAGGCGCTGACTCTCCAAGTGGGGAGAGTGTTAGTAAAGCGTCTGGAATGTTGCACCCGAGGACCAGGGGAGGAAAACTGAGACATATTTGAACACGTCTCCCGTTCACATGGTTGATCATACTTGGGTTCCACATGCATGTTTTAGCTGAAGGAAGAATACCTTAAACCTGGAGAGTTGAGACCAGTGTAATGGGTACCATGCAATATGACTTCAAAGGGTCTTCATTTGCTCACCGAACCTCTCCAATCCTATCACTGCTGCGTTTATGCCCCTGTACACATGCTTGATTCTCTTTCGGAGACATAGCAATCCATAGGTTTTACGATACTTACTAGTCAGGTACATTCTTAGGCGTTTAATATGCGGTGTTGAGTCCATTTCGTTGAGCAAGGAGTAGCTCTTGTCTATTCCATATTTGACTTAAGGAACTTTATCTGTGCTCATTTCAATCTCTGGTTTTATGCAGCACCCCAACTCACCTTTACCCTTAAGCAAGCATAAGTTGGTTTTCTAAATTTGAGACCCTGTTCTGTTCTGTAATTCAGTTCCTGTGTAGCCAAGTTTACATTCCGTGTATTACTGATATCTTATGATGTTTCTTTTTCTGTGTGACTTATTTCAGTTAGAATCATCATACCTGAATCCACTCATTGTGATGCTAAGGGCCTGATGACATAGATTTCATTGCTGAGTGATATTGCTTTGTAAGTAAATACCACAACTTCTTTATCCATTTTTCACTTTCTGTGATGTTGAACTTGTACTGTAAACGAGGTTGTTGTAAACAGAGCCGTTCCAAACTTTGGGGTGGCTGTGTCTTTTTGATTTGAATTTCCCTAAGCTATAGGACCATAAGTGGAAGTGCCCTAGGTTCTGTTGCTTTGTTTTTTAGATGTTTCAGGAAACACCATACACTTCTCCCGAGTGGTTGTTGGCAATTTACATCCCGCCCATCAGCATAACAAGGCTCCCAGTTCTCCATGGCCTGTCCTGCCTTTCTGGATTTTACACTTTTTTCAGATGGCCCTTTTGACCGGGGGGAAGTGAGACTTCATTGTAGTGCAGATTTCCTTTGCAAGCTTGCT